>NC_090448.1:46434939-46742908 GCF_031143425.1 Pleurodeles waltl | reverse complement strand
GCACTAGTCATTTACGTCTCAAACGTTGACCCTAGTTCACTGGCCACAATATTTATCCGAACTAAGTTTAATATCTGAATATTTTATCTTTGGACTCTTCTGTTTTAACAAGATTTTATTGTTATAATGCTTTTTATAATTTTATTTGGCTTTGGATGAAAAACTTGAATCAAAACTCATGAAATACATCTAATCCGATCTTTACCGGTTGGTAAGTCCTTTCTGTTTAATACACAATAACACAGTAGAACTATTTCGAAAATGGCCTCTACAACTTTGATGACAGAATTAAGGTCATTGCTGCAATTACACCTGGAGAAGATGAAGAGTTTTCAGCTAGGTACAAATACAGTATTCTATAGGCCACAATTTACCTGTGTTCGGGGCAGAGCATATTCCACAGGCAGAAAAATGGGCTGCCCCAGGACCTTTCCAACTCGAGCAGAGTAAACGTGATCACCAAGAATGGGACAGAGCTTCATTGTGGCATGAACCTGGAGCTGGCTCTGAAACGCTGAAACACAAGAATTAATGAATAACTGAAACTGAAATATAAAATAGCTCAGGCAAGGTGAGTACACAACTCTTGCTGCTTAGATTAATTCTGCATTTTAATTCTTAAGGAGACATTTCTTTCATCAGGAAAAACAAGACAGCAAGACAATCATATGATGAAAGCACAACCTGGTCAGTCACTCGATACACCCAAATAAACCAGGAAATGGAAGAAGATAGATATATATCTATAATATAAATTTGGCAGAAAGGTAGCTCTTGGTCTAAGCTCTGTGCCTGGTGTAATCTCTCTGTGGGCTTTTAACCACGTCCATCATTTTGGTTGGTTCGTGGGCTTGCCTTTTAAAATTTGCTTGATTTCATAAGTGAAAGGCATGCATATGTCATGCCTTTTTCGGTGTTTAGCCTGCCTTGAGTGCACCGGCCAACTACTGAAAACATACGAGGCTCCATGTTTTCGGTATGGTTTCTGGACTACTTTTTCTCTATTTTGTAGGCAGCACGATCTAACTGGGCAGTAATTGAGCGCTTTGCATGACATGGACCCTGTTACATGGATAATTTCACTTTTGACGATAACATGGATAATTGCGCTTCAGCCGAGTCCCTCAAAAAAAGTGAAAAAAATAAAAGGTTATGCATATGGTTTATGGCCAGCATGTCAGTGTGTTTCACTGTTTTCTAAATCGTCACTGGAGTCCTGCTAACCAGAACTCCAGTGGTCACGCTCTCTCTGGTTCCAAATTTATCCTTGCATTCTGGTAATCCAGTATTTCACTTCAAATTGGCATACTTGCTCCCCCCCCCCCCCCCCCAATTCCCTAGTATATGGTACCTAGGTACCCAAGGCATTTGGGCTCCAGGGGATACTTATGGGCTGCAGCATTTCTTTAGCCATGCATAAGGAGCCCATACAAAGTTTTCTACAGGACTGCCATTGCAGCCTGTGTGAAATAGTGTATGCACGTTTTGACAGCCATTTTTACTGCACCAGGTCACTTATAAGTCACCTATATGTCATGCCTTCAGACCCTGAAAGCTGGGTGCAAAGTACCTGTGTGTGAGCGCACCCCTGCACTAGCAGAGGTGCTCCCACGTCATCCAGGCCCATTTTCCCAGACTTCGTGAGTGTGGGGCCGCCAATTTAAGGGTAAACTGCACATAGGTCAATACCGATGTACAGTTTCACAATGGTATCTCTGAGTACAGCCATGTAAAGTGTCTAACAACTGGGAATTGTACCCCAATACTGATTCCAGTATTGGTTTTACAATTCCATGCACCTGGGGGGCTCCACTATGGACTCCCAGTACTGCCATACCAGCCTTCTGAGGCTTTCACTGCAGCCCCAGCTGCTGCCACCTCACAGACGGGCTTCTGCCCTCGTGGGGGCTTGAGCAGCTCAATCCCAGGAAGGCAGAACAATGCATTTCCTTTAGGAGAGGGGTGTTACACCCTCTCCCATTGGAAGTAGGTGTCACAGGCATGGAATGGGTATCCTCTCAGAGCCTCTGGAAATGCTTTGAAGGGCACAGATGGTGCCCTCCTTGCATAAGCCAGTCTACACCGGTTCAGGGACCCCCAGTCCCTGCTCTGGCGTGATACTGGACAAAGGAATGGCGAGTGCCCACTCCCCTTTCCATCACCACCCCAGGGGTGGTGCCCAGAGCTCCTCCAGAGTGTCCCTGGGTTCTGCCGTCTTGTTTTCAGGATGGTCAGGGAACTCTGGGAGAATCTGAGTGGCCAGTGCCAGCAGGTGATGTCAGAGACCCCTCCTGATAGGTGCTTACCTGGTTAGGTGACCAGTCCCCCTCTCAGGGCTATTTAGGGTCTCTCCTCTGGGAGTTTCCTCAGATTCGGATTGCAAGACTCCAGCAGGAATCCTCTGCATCCTCTACTTCATCTTCTACCGACTGATCAACCGCTGACTGCTCTAGGAACTCTACAAAACTGCAACAAAAAAGCTAAGATGACTTCTGCAACATTGTATCTTCAGCTCCTGCCAGCAACTGGAGGTTAAGAGCTTGCCTCCCCACGCAATACAGTACCCCTGTGCACCGCGTGACTTGCAGTTGCTAAGGCTTGTGTGCGACCTTCCAAATAGTTCTTCCTGCACAGCACGTCTTAGGCCCCCAACACTCCATCCTGCGATGCACAGCTTCCCGAGTGGTTCTCTGGTGGCGTGGGAATCCTTTGTGTTGTGCTGCGTGGGCCTCCATTTGCACCTTCTTTGTCCCCATGCTGTGGGACTCCTATGCGCGCTGCCTGCTCTTCTGAGGGTTCTCTGAGTTAATGAGAGCCCCTCTGCCTCCACCTCATGGGTAGAGGCCACCAGGTCCCTCCTGGTCCCGGGCAGCACCATTTTCTGCTAACCGTGAGCTTTGCGTTTACCAAGGCTTGTTAGCCGAATACAGCGATGCAAACCAGACTGCATTCATCCATCCGGCGTGGGACATCTTCTGCACCAACCAGGAACCCGCAACTATCTTCTTGGTGCAATACTGACTTTGTCTTCTCACTGGTGGTTCTTCTTTTGCACCTTCATCCAGGTTACCAGGGGCTCCTGTTCTCCCTGGACTCTTCAGTGCTTCTTGGACTTGGTCCCCTTTTTCCACAGGTCTTCAGGTCCACGAATCCATTGCTGGTGTCTTGCAGTCTCTTCTGGTTCTTGCACTGTCTTTTATCACGACTTCTAGTGTGTTCTAGGAAACTTTGCTGTGTTTTACTCCTGCTTTCACTTGCTCTAGGTTGGGGTATTTTACTTACCTTTGGCGTTTTTTTACATTCCCATCGCCCCTCTACACACTACACTTGCCTAGGTGGGAAACCGACTTTCGCATTCCATTATTTTAGTATATGGTTCGTGTTCCCCCTAGGCTCATTGCAATCTATTGTGATTTTCACTGTTTGCACTATTTTCTGACTGTTTTCTTACCTGTTTTTGGGTACTAATGTACATGTTGTGTACTTTACTTAACTCCTAAGGGAGTATAGTCTCTAAAGTATTTTTGGCCTTGTGTCACTAAAATAAAGTACATTTAATTTTGGTAACACGGAGTATTGTCTTTCATGTGTGTGGGTACTGTGTGACTACAGTGGTATTGTAAGAGCTTTGCATGTCTACTAGTTCAGCCTTGGCTGCTCTGCCTACAGCTACCTCTAGACAGCCTGGCTTCTAGACACTGACTACGTTTCACTAATAAGGGATAGCTGGACCTGGTATAAGGTGTAAGTACCCACTACAAACCAGGCCAGCCCACTACAGGGAGCTGCTATCAGCAAGAGACGGTGAGACCGCGGGGCATTAAGGCTACCCTGAGGTTCCCCCCCGCCCACCTCAAAAAAATAAATAAATCACAGGCAGAACTGCAAAGTATCAGACTACTTATGTGTGACATTTTCATAATTTCACTGTAATTATGAGTGACATTCAAGGACTATGAGCAGGGCCACTGGAATTATGTAGCATAAGAGGCCAAAATTATGTGGCAGGGTTTAGTAAATTATGTGAGAAGAAAAGGCAAATTATGCAGTATAATGCGCCAAATTTTATAACATTATGTCAACATTTTTAAACTTAGCAACACTGTCTGGGCATTGGTTGCACCTCATTAGCACCATTTTAATACCCAAATATAGCAATAAGCAACTAAAAGGTGACCAGTCCAGCTTTGTAAAGGACCTTTCACTGCACAGCAACACGTGTTGTTGTATTTTTAGTAACTTTTGAACCGTTTGAGTTAGAACCAAGTTATTTTTTTTATAAAATATGCAGATAATGCGGATAATAATGGATTATGTTGCAAATGCTGCAAATCTGTAATTTTGTGAAAATCGCCGCAGCCGCACAATTGCATAACTCCAGTGGCCCTGACTATGAGTGACACTTTCTCGCAACAAAAATCAAGCAATGAAGAAGAAGTAAACATTAAAATATCACAAATAACGCCCATCTGAGCAACGAGAATCTCTAAGAAGATCCTAAAACTGCTGCAGAGTACCAGAAATGGAAGGGCAGTAACTTAGTGCCCTTGTAACATGATCATACTGAAAAACATAATTTTACACATTAGCGTGTGCCCCTAAAAAGCTAATTTTCCATTAGCATTCAGCAACTTACCTAGGCAAGAAAAAGACAGAGAGCCACAAACACAGGGCAAGAAACTAGTGCCCTCGCCATGCACTGCTAATTACCCAAATTATTGAAGAAATAAATGTGCATGGCGAAGGCACAAGTTATAGTTACCTTAGGACACGAGTTATGGTTACTTTAAATAATCCTAAAAATGACTGCTTAATTTATAAGGTCTTCTACGAGTAAATTCAGAACCTAACTATAACGTCCCTGTAACGTTTGTTTTTTTCAGTGAAATTCTATATTTTTGTATAATTCTATTTTCCTAACTATAAGGTCCCTGTAACCTTTGTTTTTTTCATTGAAAAAAAAAAAAAATATATATATGGAAAATGTCACTTACCCAGTGTACATCTGTTCGTGGCATTAGTCGCTGCAGATTCACATGCTGTGCACATCCCGCCATCTGGTATTGGGCTCGGAGTGTTACAAGTTGTTTTTCTTCGAAGAAGTCTTTTCGAGTCACAAGACCGAGGGACTCCTCCCATTTCGACTCCATTGCGCATGGGCGTCGACTCCATCTTAGATTGTTTTCCCCGCAGAGGGTGAGGTAGGAGTTGTGTATGCTAGTAATAGTGCCCATGCAATGGAGTGAATACGTATGTATATAATGAATTTTAAAGTAATTTTACAAATGTACAAATGTTCAAGATCTACTTCTAAATGGCTACAGGCTCCCGGGGAGGCGGGTGGGTGCATGTGAATCTGCAGCGACTAATGCCACGAACAGATGTACACTGGGTAAGTGACATTTTCCGTTCGATGGCATGTGTAGCTGCAGATACACATGCTGTGCATAGACTAGTAAGCAGTTATCTCCCCAAAAGCGGTGGTTCAGCCTGTAGGAGTTGAAGTAGTTTGAAATAATGTTCTTAGTACAGCTTGACCTACTGTTGCCTGTTGTGCAGTTAACACATCTACACAGTAGTGCTTGGTAAATGTATGAGGCGTAGACCATGTTGCTGCCTTACATATTTCGTTCATTGGAATATTTCCTAGAAAGGCCATGGTAGCACCTTTCTTTCTGGTTGAGTGTGCCTTTGATGTAATAGGCAGCTCTCTTTTAGCTTTAAGATAGCAGGTTTGAATGCACTTAACTATCTATATAGCAATGCCTTGTTTTGAAATTGGATTTCCTGTATGAGGTTTTTGAAAGGCAATAAATAGTTGTTTTGTCTTTCGAATTAGTTTTGTTCTGTCAATGTAGTACATTAGTGCTCTTTTGATGTCTAATGTATGTAGTGCTCTTTCAGCTACAGAATCTGGCTGTGGGAAGAACACACAGTAATTCTACCGTTTGATTCAAGTGGAACGGTGAGATTACTTTTGGTAAAAATGTAGGATTTGTCCGTAGAACTACTTTATTTTTGTGTATTTGAATAAATGGTTCTTGAATGGTAAATGCTTGAATTTCACTCACTCTTCTTAGAGATGTGAGGCAATTAAAAATGCAACTTTCCACGTTAAGTATTGCATTTCACAAGAGTGCATGGGCTCAAAAGGTGGACCCATGAGTCGTGTTAAGACAATGATGAGGTTCCATGAAGGAACTGGTGGTGTTCTTGGTGGTATAATTGTCTTTAGGCATTCCATAAATGCTTTTATGACTCGTATCCTAAATAATGAAGTTGAGTGCGTAATTTGCAGGTAAGCTGAAATTGCAGTAAGATGTATTTTTATGGAAGAGAAAGCTAGTTTTGACTTTTGCAAATGTAGTAAGTATCCTACTATATCTTTTGCAGATGCGTGTAAGGGTTGAATTTGATTATTATGGCAGTAATAAACAAATCTTTTCCACTTATTTGCATAGCAGTGTCTAGTGGTAGGCTTCCTAGCTTGTCTTATGACCTCCATACATTCCTGTGTGAGGTCTAAGTGCCCGAATTCTAGGATTTCAGGAGCCAAATTGCTAGATTCAGCGATGCTGGATTTGGATGTCTGATCTGTTGTTTGTGTTGTGTTAACAGATCTGGTCTGTTTGGTAGTTTGACATGAGGTACTACTGAAAGGTCTAGTAGTGTTGTGTACCAAGGTTGTCTTGCCCATGTTGGTGCTATTAGTATGAGTTTGAGTTTGTTTTGACTCAACTTGTTTACTAGATATGGAAGGAGTGGGAGAGGGGGAAAAGCGTACGCAAATATCCCTGACCAGTTCATCCATAGCGCATTGCCCTGAGACTGATGTTGTGGGTACCTGGATGCGAAGTTTTGGCATTTTGAGTTTTCCTTTGTTGCAAATAGATCTATTTGTGGTGTTCCCCAAATTCGGAAGTAAGTGTTCAGTATTTGGGGGTGAATTTCCCATTCGTGGATCTGTTGGTGATCCCGAAAGAGATTGTCTGCTAACTGATTCTGAATCCCTGGAATAAATTGTGCTATTAGGCGAATGTGGTTGTGAATCGCCCAATGCCATATTTTTTGTGTTAGGAGACACAACTGTGTTGAGTGTGTCCCTCCCTGTTTGTTTAGGTAATACATTGTTGTCATGTTGTCTGTTTTGACAAGAATGTATTTGTGGGTTATTATGGGTTGAAATGCTTTCAGCGCTAGAAATACCGCTAACAGTTCTAAGTGATTTATATGAAACTGTCTTTGCTGTATGTCCCATTGTCCTTGGATGTTGTGCTGATTGAGGTGTGCTCCCCACCCTGTCATAGATGCATCTGTCGTTATCACGTATTGTGGCACTGGGTCTTGAAAAGGCCGCCCTTGGTTTACATTTATACTGTTCCACCATTGAAACGAGATGTATGTTTGGCGGTCTATCAACACCAGATCTAGAAGTTGACCCTGTGCTTGTGACCATTGTGATGCTAGGCACTGTTGTAAGGGCCGCATGTGCAGCCTTGCATTTGGGACAATGGCTATGCATGAAGACATCATGCCTAGTAGTTTCATTACCATTTTGACCTGTATCTTTTGTTTTGGATACATGGCTTGTATTACATTGTGAAATTTTTGGACTCTTTGTGGACTTGGAGTGGCAATCCCTTTTACTGTGTTGATTGTTGCCCCTAGGTATTGCTGTGTTTGACACGGCAGAAGGTGTGAATTTGGGTAGTTGATTGAGAAACCTAGTTTGTGTAGGGTTTCTATGACATATTTTGTGTGTTGTGAACACTGTATTTGCGTGTTGGTTTTGATTAACCAATCGTCTAGGTACGGGAACACATGTATTTGCTGCCTTCTGATATGTGCAGCTACTACTGCCAGACATTTTGTAAAAACTCTAGGCGCAGTTGTTATTCTGAATGGCAACACTTTGAATTGGTAATGTATCCTTTGGAATACAAACCTTAGGTACTTTTTGTGTGAAGGATGTATTGGTATATGGAAATATGCATCCTTTAGATCCAGTGTTGTCATGTAGTCTTGTTGTTTGAGCAGTGGGATTACTTCTTGTAATGTAACCATGTGAAAGTGGTCTGATTTGATGTATGTATTTAATGTTCTGAGATCTAGTATAGGTCTTAGACTCTTGTCTTTTTTGGGTATTAGAAAGTACAGTGAGTAAACTCCTGTGTTTAATTCTTGTTTTGGTACTAATTCTATTGCTTCTTTTTGGAACAATGCTTGAACTTCTAATCCTAGAAGATCTATATGTTGTTTTAACATACTGTGTGTTTTCGGTGGGACTGTTGGAGGGAAATTGAGAAATTCTATGCAATAACCATGCTGGATAATTGCTAGTACCCAAGTATCTGTTGTTATCTCCTCCCAATGTTTGTAAAATTGGCTTAGTCTCCCCCCCACAGGTGCTATGTGATGGGGATGTGTGACTTGTAAGTCACTGCTTATTTTGAGGAGTTTTGGGGCTTTGGAACTTTCCTCTATTTTTCTGGAATTGTCCCCCTTTATATTGCCCCCGAAAACCTCCCCGCTGATATTGGCTTTGGTAAGTGGGCCTTGTTTGTGATGTTGTGGTTTCTGTAGGTTGCCCTCGAAACCCTCCCCTAAAAGGTGTTTTGCGAAATGTGCCTCTGCTCTGCGGGGAGTAGAGTGCGCCCATGGCTTTTGCTGTATCAGTGTCTTTCTTGAGTTTATCAATAGCAGTGTCGACTTCCGGCCCAAACAACTGCTGTTCATTAAATGGCATATTTAGCACGGCTTGTTGAATTTCCGGCTTGAACCCTGACGTGCGCAGCCATGCGTGCCTTCTTATTGTTATTGCAGTATTTACTGTCCTTGCAGCCGTATCTGCTGCATCCATTGAAGACCGTATCTGATTATTAGAGATACTTTTTCCTTCTTCCACCACTTGTTGTGCTCTTTACTGGAACTCCTTGGGTAAGTGTTCTATGAAATGTTGCATCTCATCCCAGTGAGCTCTATCGTATCTTGCCAAAAGTGCTTGTGAATTGGCAATGCGCCATTGGTTTGCTGCTTGTGCTGCAACCCTTTTGCCCGCAGCATTAAATTTGCGACTCTCCTTGTCTGGAGGTGGTGCGTCCCCTGAGGTATGTGAGTTCGCTCTCTTACGAGCTGCCCCGACTACTACTGAGTCTGGTGTTAACTGCGTTGTAATATAAACTGGATCTGTTGGCGGTGGCTTGTACTTTTTCTCCACCCTTGGAGTTATGGCTCGGCCTTTAACAGGATCCTGAAAGATTTGTTTTGAATGTTTTAGCATTCCTGGGAGCATAGGTAGGCTTTGGTATTGGCTATGAGTGGAGGATAGCGTGTTAAACAAAAAGTCATCCTCAATTGGTTCGGAATGCAAGGTGACGTTATGGAAAGCAGCTGCCCTTGCAACCACCTGTGTGTAAGATGTACTGTCCTCAGGTGGGGACGGCCTGGCAGGGTACGAGTCTGGGCTGTTGTCCGATACTGGAGCATCGTAAAGGTCCCATGCATCGGGATCATCCTGACTCATTGTAGTATGAGTCGGGGAGTGCATCAGTGGAGGAGTTGCTACCGGTGATGTGTGCACTGATGGTGGTGGAGACGTTGGTGGAGTTGTTTTCCTTGCTACCTTTGCCTGTGGCTGCTTGTCCTTTTCTTGAAATGCAAGTCTTCTTTTTATTTTAATTGGGGGAAGAGTGGTTATCTTCCCTGTGTCTTCTTGAATGTGGAGCCTTCTTTGAGTATAGTCTGGCTCTACTGCTTCAAGTTCCTCTCTGAATCTATGCTTTTGCATTTGGGAGGACAATCCTTGTTCCTCTGTATAGGAACCTGTTTTCGGCTCCGAGGCTGGATGTTTCGGAACCAAAACTTTTTCGGACGTCTTTTTAGGCTCCGAAGAAACCTTTTTAATTTTCGGCGTGGTGGTGTCTCGGTGCCGAATTTGTTCGGTGCCGCTGTCCCGTGCCGAAATTTCTCTGAGCCGATGTCTCGAGTCCGAGATTGCTGTGTGGCGGTATCTCGACCGGAGTCGGATGACTTCGACACAAGCGTGCCCTTTTTCGGTGCCTTGGATCGGTCACCTATTTTTTGGGTTAAGCCATGGCCTGTTGGCGGTGGCGTCCCCTGGGCTTTTGTTGACTTCTCGTGAGTCTTATGTTTCGATGTCTTACTCACGGTTTTCGGCATTTCTTCGGCCTCGAGCTCTTCCGAGTCCGACTCGTGGATAGAGAAAGCTTCATCTTCCTCCTCGAAACGCTCTTGTCCTGTCGACGCCATCTGCAGTCTTCTGGCTCTTCGGTCTCTTAATGTCTTCCTCGACCGAAACGCTCGACAGGCTTCACAAGTATCTTCCTTGTGCTCTGGAGACAAGCACAAGTTACAGACCAGATGCTGATCTGTATACGGATACTTGTTATGGCATTTTGGACAGAAGCGGAATGGGGTCCGTTCCATCAGCCTTGAAGTCACACGTGGCCGGGCCGACCAGGCCCCGACAGGGGATCGAAAAAAAAACCAAAGGGCCACCGGAGCTCTTCAAAATTCGGTGTCGATCTGTTGTAACTAACCAGATACCGAACGCAAACAATACCGACGGTTTTTCCGAGATTCTAACTAACTTTCCGACCCGAAACACGGAGCGAAAAGGAACATGTCTGAACCCGATGGCGGAAAAAAAACAATCTAAGATGGAGTCGACGCCCATGCGCAATGGAGTCGAAATGGGAGGAGTCCCTCAGTCTCGTGACTCGAAAAGACTTCTTCGAAGAAAAACAACTTGTAACACTCCGAGCCCAACACCAGATGGCGGGAAGTGCACAGCATGTGTATCTGCAGCTACACATGCCATCGAACATATATATATATCCACATATATATATATATAATCTCCTGAACATCTCCAACTTTCAAAAGCCCAAGAAAGTGGGCATCGCTCACAGGAATTTGTGGATGAGGGTTTTTTGAGAATGGGTTTGGACCGGATAAGGCTCCTTATGCCCATAATAAGCACAGCCTCCACTGACTCAACGTTTGGATTGCTAATGTTAATATTATCCTTATTTGTAGGCAGAAGGACCAGCTTTCTGCTATGAAACTTAAAGTATTTGGCTGGTTCACTGCATTTCGAAGGAAAATTCAATTTCTACCAGCTAATGCATCTCAGAGGGCCCTGGGGATGACTCTGACTTGTCAAAAACTCCTGTTGTGCTCTACAAGGTGTTATCACTGTATGTGGGCAAGTTGTCTCCTTTACCCTATAACATAACTTTCAATGTCATTTTCATTAGTCATAGAAAAATGTGCTTTGGATCCAAACTGTCCCTCAAAATATTTTCAACGGTTAGCAACATTATGCCTATTAACAAGTGAAATAAATATTAGTGGTAACTTGAACACAAATAAACTATGGTTCGTCTAGTGTATTTTAATAGTGGATTACACTAGCCCCACCAAAACTACCTAGTGTCCCAAAATAGTATACAGTTCATGTGAAGCCAAACAGTAATCACTGTAACCATGTAAAATTTTGATGATGATGATTAAGAAAAATATGGAAGCACTGTAGCACATTGCACACTAGTTTACCCTACTTGCAGGCAGAGATCTCAAGGCTCAAAAGTTCACTGGAGCAAGATTTATGTTCAACAGAAAAGTTAGCATTCCCAGGTGCCACCCTCTCGTCGTAAGCATGCATAATATATGGAAACATGTACAAGTTATTTTTTCCGCACGAGTCAATAAAAATATTGTGTAATAGAAGAGATGAAATGTAGAAAGTGATTGCATACTATCCAGAGAAGAACACAAAGTGTAGTATCAACCCTCAAGACTTACCACTCATTGGCTGCAGCTGAACTAAAGCACATCCATCCGAGGAATTTAGAACTTTGTAGTAAGTCTTGGTTCTCTTCACCTCCTTCTTTTCTAGGCTGCCCCGGGATGGGTATTTCACTGGGATTACCTACACCTCGTGAAGGACAAACATGGGAGTAAATAAAAATTGGTGCTGCCAAAACAGTTTTTCTCCAATACAACGCTATTATCCAGAAGTATATTCGTGGGAGAATTCAATACTGACTGGGGAAACTGGAAATCCAAAGATCATGTTGGACTTCGCAAGTTTTTGAATTCCTGAAATAAATTTTCCTCACATCCAAAAAAGTTCAAAGCCTTGACCTCATCCATGCTGAGCCATCACTAGTAAAATACTTCCCACCACTTGAAGGTGAGCGGTCAAGCCATCTGTCCATACCTTTTAGCATCATGATCGACAACCTCAAACAACCACAGCAAAACCGGAGAAAATCTGGGTATGACCAACAAAAAGAATTATAGAACCTACCCTCCATGGCTTCTTACCAGCTAATATGGACCATCTAAGTACTGAAACAATCCCCCCAACAGCAGAACGAAACCACTTGACATAACCAATACTACCGCCCTTCCGAAGCTTTAACTTCCAAATCATGTGAATTCTTAAAAAGACAAACCTTGGTGCAAACATCTTAAGCTTTAGATCCGTTACCAGCTTACCTTGGCTGGGGAAAGCAGCCGCTGAATGTTTTGCATCTAAATAACTAACCAAGTATATCCATTGCAATCCTCAGTGACTATCAATCAGGTTTCAGAGGTGGGTTAAGCACAGAAACAGATACTCCAAAAGTTCTCGATAACAGCCTTGTAATTGATGAAGGAGACCTTTCAGTAGCATTTTGTACAGTACGTCGTCAGTTTAAACTGCTAGAATCTAGACTGGGGTTCCATAGCTATGGCTTGGTTTGATTTGCCACACCCCTCTCTAATCGAAACCAAACTGTGAAGATATTGAATCACACCATATCCATTGTTCCTACGAACTATGGCGTTCTGCAAGGATGTACCTAGAACCCTTCAGCGAACCACTAATAGACTTCCCCTGAGGACACACAATTATATCTAAGGACATCTAGCATCAATGGCATTTTCACTCTCATCCCGAATCTCTTCAACAATGAAAGTCAAATAACTTTCTTGTATTAATTCTCACAAAAAAGAGTTAATTCCATTCCTCACAGACACAATAATATATTTAATACAGGTCTCCGGAACAAACTGAAGCTCGATGATATCCACTCATCTTTCTACTCTAGTGAACACTATGGACAAAACTTCTACCACTGTGAATGCACATAAGAAAGTTATCTAAATCTGCTTTGTTCTTAGACTCACCGAAGAGAATGATCACCCAAAAACCATTACTTATCGCTTGTCTACATTAATCTAACTCCATGCAACAGGAGCCCCACCCCAATCCTCCATGGTCTAAATAGAGACCATTTCTCATGGCATAACCCACCTCAGTTCCATAAAAAGAAAGTTTGATGATCTCTCACTGGTGCTGACGTAACTTCACTGGCTTTTAGTCTAGGCCAGAATAAAATGTAAAATCTGTCTAAAGTATACCGTGATGTATCTGGGCACCCCACCTCACCTGGCAAAACGTTTTACAAATTTTAGCACAGGCGCCCCAAAATGTAAAACATCTTTAGTCTTTAACTTGTATGACCTACAATATTTTGAGGTCTCTTCTCCACCTTAATAGGACAGAATTAGACCTCCTCTTCTTCAGGAAATGGATGAAAACCTATGTATTCCTACCTCATTTGAACTAATACCTTCCTGCATTGTTCTATATATTCACTTGTACACTGCTGTCAGCTCAGCTCTGCCTCATAATACATTCATCTGTCCACTAAGCATCATGCTACAAAGTATCACTTTTTGTTATATGTCAAATACAGTCTCCCCTTGCTTGCATAATAAGGCTTTAGAAAATTAAATGAATCAATGCACATGAAGGTCCCCAAACCTGCTCCCAAAACCCTGCTTTAAAGAATTCCCAGACTCTTTCTTCTATTCTACAGAGAACCCACAAATACTTAAAGAAGGCAAAAACACTTTACTCTCTTACGTTGCAGTGATGCAAGAATGCATGAGGTCAAGGCTTAGAAAACCAAGAGGTGCTTTTTCGCTGGCAGATCCTCGGCAGGGCAAAGGGTGCAATAAAAAGGCTTTATTTAAATGCTGTCTAATAACAGGACAGCAGCACAGTGCAAAACCATGGAGCAGACACCAGCAGTACCCAGCAGCAGTAGATTCCAGCAGGACACAAACAGCACCAACCTGAAGTAGAACTCAAGTCTCACCGTGCACCATCCTGTAGTAGATCAAGGTAGGGTTGTTGCTGCACGTTGTTGGTGAGACAGGCACGCCGTGGAAGAGTCTGCTTTCAGACTCATTTTTTTAATTTAATGAACACCACAACACTTCAGACAGATTTTCTTTTACCGCAGAGTAAATGGAAATGGTACAAAGCATCTTAAAAGAGTGAGGAATGACAAAAAAAACCATGTGACTAGCATGTGATGTGAACCTATAAAACTGTTTGTACATATGTACGGAAAACACAGGCAACATACATATATAAATATAAAAATAACTAAAAGTCTACCTATATTCAAATCACAGAATAGTCAATGTAAGCTATTGCCTGTTACTTGTCTTCCTCTGTTGGGATCAAGCCCCCAGCTAACAGTCTCTGGACTCCTTCCCTCCTTATCTTCTTTCTCAATACTCTCCCTCCCTTCCCTGGACTCTTCCTTTCCTGGACACTACTACTCTGATGAACTACCCCAGTTGCACTATGCCCTGTCCCACCGTAACCCCGGCTACCTTTCTATTTGGCCTGAAAGCCTACACTAGAGACAGCCGAGAGACTCTTTGCAACTTTGTTGTCTGATGCACAGTTGTGAAGCTGCATCTTTCTAGATTTCTAGACTTTACAGCAGTTTTCTGATATTTCAAGTAGTCTCTCTTTTCATTACTGAGATCTATTTACATCTTTTTACCTCTCAGAAAAAATAGGCTAAGGCTTATTTGCTTAGAGTTTCCTGGGATGTATCAGTCCAAGAAAAAAAGGACAGCGATATCACTCTGCAACTTTATCAGTGTCAATGCTACTCTAACTAAAATTATTTCTTCCTAAGGGGGCAACCATTTATATTGTTAGCACATGTATAAAAGAAATTGTGTGCATTAACAGACATATCGGCATCGCACATCATAAATTCATATTTGCAAAATCTTGATCTAAAGATTTTCAACAGGAGAATTGACACTTATTTCTGCACAGATTTCGTCAGCTAGTCTTCTACTCCATAGGAGTGAGCTGGACCGGATAAACCACTGTCCCCACTGAGTACCCTGTGAGGCAGCACTGCCAATGCGGGGAACTCTAGCTCAGGTCCAAGGTTGTGGGTATTCACAAATGTAGGCTATTTCTTCCCACTCACTACTTCAATCACATGTAAGTGGAGTGATGAGTGTGGAAATAGTCACAGTTTTCACAGCCATTTGAGAAAAAGAAAAAGTCACTCAATAACTTATAGAAGTAGGCATATACCTATCTTTGAGTGACTCCTAATTGTTTGTGAATCCTCACCAAATGGGCCAATTTAAAGAAAATCCAAGCAGTGCTATGACCGGTGCAACTTTAGACAAAATGTGTGAATGTTAGGTATTATTTGGAAGTCATCGCTAGATGCCCACTCAGAACCGTGCTGGTATCACTAATGCAAAATGCAGGGGGATGAGAGAAGATCAGTGGCAGAGGAATCATGTTCCTGATTCACAAAAGGAATGCTGCCTTCACACACTCCTTTTCTCTTATTCCAACTTATTTTTAAGACAGACAGAGATGTACAACGTTGAGGGGCCCCATTCAGGGACAGGCCATTAAGTTGTTCATCCAGTGCAAGACCGATTTCAAAATGACAGAGCATTATAGGCTCAGATACTGTCAGATGCGCCACTGGTGTAGTAATTCACACACTATAACCTTGAGGAGTCTCCCAGCACCCTATACTACTTTAAAAACCCAACTGGAGGGACATTGATGGCTCTGTATGAGTAGATAGGAGAAAGCACTGGGAGGGGAGATATTGCTGAAGGAATAGGTCAGGTTATGGGGCGACATACCAAAAATTGTTTGAAACATCCACAGCAGGGAAATCTGGCACAAGATTGTTTATGATTGGTTCAGAACCCTGTCCAAATTTAGGAAATTGTTCCCCAAGACAGATGGTAAATGCTGGAGGGGATGTGCAGAGGAAAGGATGGAACCCACGCTTGATGGGGCTTCGGGAAATGCAAGCCTTTTTGGAAAGAAGTCTTAAGACAGATCAAAAAAGGTACAGGCTTGCCACTGTTGCATACTGGAGATACATCTATGAGGATGGGCCGTACTGGGCAGGGGCAAATGGACAGTGCCACCCCTCATGCTGCTGGCAGGCAAACAGAACGTGGTGGCATATTGGAAATGGATAACCCCCCCAAAGCATGGACTCTTGAACGTGACAAATGTGGTTATTACTGGCTATGGAGATGTTCAGGTAAAACCTAAAAGATGGAAATTACAAATCTGAAGCAACCCGGCAGCCACTCCTGGACTACCTGAGGGTGGGGAACCTCTCACTGTGGTGCCCAGTCACACTGAGCGCATGGTGCCTACATTGATCTGCGGAGTCCGGTGATGAGAGTCCAGAGGAAGTCCTGTGAGGGCAGCAGTGGGAGGTGAATGTATGGAATGGACATAAAAAGTGCTTGCTGCATCAAGCTCGGCCTGGTGAGCTGAACAGTCTGGACTGTCAAGAGGGGGAGGGCAGGGCTTTCTTATGACAACTGAGAGCTGAGAGATTGAATTCAGAATGCCAAATTTGCCTATGTTGTCCCATGAAAAAAACCCAGATAGAAACACACTACTGATCTGTGGAAAACAGCAGAGATTATGCTAATCTTTAAAACAGGAACAAATCACATCCGTGTCATTTTTTGTAAAACTTTAACTCTCCAATCCACCGTTATGCAGTTTGGAAAGATGTTGTTTTCAATAGTAAATATTTAGTTACGAGTGTAAGGTTATTCCTCTTTGACGGATATAGTTTAGGTAAGAAGTTCAGAATACAGACCAGATGAGTGGCTTACACTTCATATTAATTAAATAAATCACCCTCAAGACGTCCCTTGCTTAAATGGCCTTCAAAGGCCTGAAACAAACCTTTTATTCAGTGAATCAAGATTTCCTTTATTAGCGTTTAGAAAGGAAGACACGAGCACTCTGATTCACATCCTGATAGATTACAAAGATATCCTGTGTCTGGGGTAGGGTTGTGAGTTATGGGTGAGACATCAGAGTGTTTTACAAGCGACACAAACACGTCATGGCCCCACCCGTTTAACTTTTGTATTAATTAATTAAATAAACATCTGTTGTACATTTGCAGAAATGTCCCGGGTGGGACATCTGGCGTTCCCTGTCTTACTCTTTGCATATGATGCAGTCATCCTAGCAACAGCTAAAAATGCATTCCTTTCCTTTGTTTGAGGCTTTCCTTGTGTTAACAGTCAATGCAACATCTGAGCCCAAGTATCTTCACTGGATACCCTACTTCTCACAGGCGCTCTCTAACCCGCACATCTTCAGCCACTCAACCATGAGCTTGGAATCTTTTACAGCATCTACAGCTAATACCCGCGAACACCAAATACCAATATTTGGAAAATCTGTCACCACATCCTCCTTCCGAACACATTTCCTAAGCAAGCTAGATTCTTACATTAACCATTAATTGACCTTCCTCAATACTCATTTGCACTACTGGACAAAGTTATATGCTTCGCTTCAAAAACTCTCTATAACCACACCAGTCAAACTCATACATTCAACTATCAGTGCCAAATCTGACTGAAGTCAGCAAAAGATAGACCAACATACAAACTCCTTATTCTGGTGTCAAAATCGTAAACAATCTATCAACCATCAGCCTGTAATGAACTCTGAAGAGATACGCACACTTATGTAACCTTCACTTGACTTACCCAAAAATTATTTTCCACTCTTAACCTCCTTGTGCTAACCCACAATTCTATTCTTTCAGGATGTAACTTCTGGATAAAAAACGTCAGCTGAACTACATTTCATCATCCGCCTTAACACTTGCATAAACAATTTAACTGATCACTTAAGGTAGCTGGAAAAGTGGTCTTAACTATCTGATTGCTATCAGATCACCTCTTGAAATTATGTTGATGAGCACATCTGATACAGAACATTACTTGATTTCTGGGGCTGTGTTGTGCTGAGAAACTTAAGTAGCAGTAGGAAGTAGCTCATAGTACTCCAGCTTTAGTACATGTCTATTCAGCAAGTTTGAAATCGTGTTCTGCACCGATAGGACTAAGAAAACCATCCTGCAGCTTCAGTACAAAGCAACCCAGCTGCCATACACGTGGCACAGGCATAGGCATTCTTCCAAGT
The DNA here is from genome assembly GCF_031143425.1 of Pleurodeles waltl. Classification (NCBI taxonomy): domain Eukaryota; kingdom Metazoa; phylum Chordata; class Amphibia; order Caudata; family Salamandridae; genus Pleurodeles; species Pleurodeles waltl. The sequence goes on along the minus strand of NC_090448.1, from coordinate 46,724,562 downwards.
ACCAGGCAGTATTGCAGCAGAACATATGGGCACCTCTTTAATACCACTGCAGTGTGAGCTTGAGCTCAATAGCAGTGCACATGGGGTGAAATGAATACAAGAACTAGTTCCGGATTAAGAGCCAAACTAAAACCTGTTTTCCTCTGGTTTACTCATGTTAAGTGTAACTATATCAATAGATAAGAGATGTGTGATGGCTAACAAACCGTTTAATAAATATGTATTGGAAAACTTTAAAGAGGTGGTTCAAATATAAACAACATTTTACTTTTCAAAAAAGTAGAGTTTAAGGTCATGCCCAACTTTTATAAGTAGGGTTGGCCATAATGGGATTAAGCTATTCATTTTTGAAAATTCTCCCTAAGGCAAAAAACAAAGCTGTTTTTCCACATGATTTGAGAATTCTAATGTTAAGGAGGGTTTTTTTTTATGTTTTGAAAATAAGCTATGAGCCTTCTTTGTGCTTGTATAAACAAATCTTTATGTCACTCACATGTAGAATTCAGGTGGTGGAGGCTGAAACCTGTGTCAAGAGGCTGAACCTCAGGCACCTAGAGGAAGTGGGGCCAACTGCTGAGCATGTGTGTGTGTGTAAGGGGCAGTCGAAGATTATGAGGACACTGATATGGTTGTAGCAAATACATTTTTGCATCATTATAACTCAAATGTAATATATTTATAATTGATTTTGTGTCATGATTAATGACATGACAGAAATGCTGGCTATAAAGATGTTAGGATATTTTTTATTATTCCGTTTTTACGTATGTAAAAAAATGCTTCCCAGTTCACTGCAATTCTAACTAAGAGCTGTATAAGGAACCTGCTCAGGCTCACAATCTGTGCACAGATCGTTGTATAAATCCTTTCATGTTAGAACATGTGTTGAGACAGAATACATCTTATGGAATGCGAGGTCAGCTCTGGGGTCTTCAATGGTTCACACGCTGTCATGAGTGCAGAAGCAGGAAGCCATGTGACTGGGGTATTGCTAAGGCCACCAGGTTTCCTTTACTATTCCTAAACGCACCAATGCTTGACTTGTCTCCCAGTACATACGAATAGAAGGAGTTACACCCCAATGGACCCAGTCATTTCTAGTTACCAAATTATGGTCTCCAATAGTTTCAGCTTTCAAAGCAACAGTGATTTCACCTTCTGGATCTGGGACACCGATCGTCACTGCACTGAGAAAAACAATTTAAAAAGGAAGAAGTTCAGTTTCTTATAAAAGGTTAAAAAAACTGATATGTTAGTGTTAAGTAATGTTGACCTGTCAAGTTTAAAACACACAAATTATATGAAACAAACTTCTTACAGAACATTTCTAGACTATGTGAACATGGCAAATGGTGTTTAACACGAAAGGCCTTCTTCAGGATTTTGTTCAATGCCGTTTCATCTAGACCAGTGGTTTCCCACCTTTTGACTTCTGTGGACCCCCCACTTTACCATTACTGGAACCCAGGGACCCCCACTGAATCATTATTGGAATCCGGGGACCCCTTCCCCCCCCCACTGAGTCATTACTGAATCCTGGGGACCTAATATGTAAATATTATTTAATTTTCTAAGCACTCGCGGATCCCCTTAGGAGGCTTCGTGGACCCTCGGGGGTCCCCGGACCACAGATTGTGAACCACTGATCTAGACCATATTCTGAAGTATTTCTTTCTCGCAAGTCCAAACTTTTTTCGATTAAGAATAGGCAACACTCATATTTAGCGATTATATCAATATCAGGCCAATCCTGCAACTGGTGTACATTTTGAAAGCCGAAATTGACCCAACAGGTAAGGAAAAAACAGCATAATTGAGCTAATATCTCCAAACACAGCACAGGAATAGTGCACGTAACTCCAAGAAAGTACAGCTATTTAGCTAATATCTGCATTATTTCGAGATGTGCTTGACAAGGTCTCCCCAGCAGCGCAGTCTATTAGTTGTCAGCTACAGCAAGACGTCACCACATGTCCCTCCTGGATACTCTGCTCGAGCGGGTTTGGAAGTCAGCGGCACGTGTTCAAAAATTACACATGAAGCATGACAGTAAATAAAATTGTGTTACCAGCTCTTTAGCACTTAATATGAAAATATGAGGTATTTTCCAGTTAAAGTTATTGTGATTGAGCAGCCAGAACTTCACCCTTTATTTTTTTAAAGATGCTAATTTGTGGGAGAAACATGAGCTGCTTTTTCAGATTTTCTTACAACTGATGACAGGAGCCATGTCCACCTGATTTAAATAGCCACAAGAGGTGCAAACTGCACTTCTTTTGTGGCTTTTGTGGTAACACTTGCACTGGCCAGGCTTACACTCTGTGCAGAAGGGTGCGACAACTGTCACCGACACCATACTGTACTAACATTAATGCAGTGCTTCAATAAGGTACATTCATGAGGCTCCCAATCATCAAAAATGTGACATTGTCCATCTTCAACAAAATTATGGCTCCTCTCAATGTAGATATAACTGGATGAACTAAAGTGATGCAGTCTATTTTGCGCTGCACCCATCAACGTTGTTGCAGTAAACACCTACCAACACACTGCTCCAAACTGGTTTAATTCTGGGCTGTGCAATGATGGCTCACCAGACACAGCGTTGCACAACAAGGCGTCACAACAAGGCATTAACACCCTCCCATGGCCACTGTTTATTGGAGGCTATAGCAATGCTAAGCAGCTCAGCTTAATTCAAGAATTAGTGAATTATGCATGAACCACACAACCCATATGATGAATGTGTGCAGGCGTGAACGTTCAGCACTCTCAGCAATGTTTTTATTTCCTAACTGTCCAAGTGATACTGTGCGACCAGAGGGGGTCACCTTGGCAAAGGAGACCCATTGTAATATTTCTCCTGGTGGCATAGTATAGAGAAAGTGATGTCCATGTAAATGTAATTACATACGTACAAGAATACACAAATATGAAGCAAATGGAACGGCCACAGGTGTCCAGGGAGGACGCATGTGAATCTACAGCAGTAAATGCCACATACAGAGGTCTACTGGGTAAGTACCATTTTCCTTCTATGGCATGTGTGGCTGTAGATACACATGCTCTGCATAGACTGTAAAGCAGTCCCTCCATAAAAGCAGTGGCTAGCCTGTGGGAGGTGCAGTTGACTGGAAAAGTGCTTGTAGCACAGCTAAACCTACATTGGCTTGTCGACGTGCTAGTACATCCACAAAATAATGCTTTGTAAATGTTTGTGGTGTGGGCCATGTAGCTGCCTTACACATGTCAGCTATATGTATGTTTCCATGGTAAGCCATAGTGGCTCCTTTTTTCCTAGTAGAATGTGCTCTAGAAGCAAAAGGTAACCTATCTTTGCTTTAGCATAGCAGGTTTGTATATGTTTTACTATCCATCTAGCTATGCTGATTTGGATATTGGACTGCCCTTGTGAGGTAGTGAAAAATCTACAAAAAGCGTTCTGGTTTTCCTAAATTCTTTGGTTCTGTCAATGTAAAACATAAGTGCTCGTTTAACATCTAGAGTGTGTAGAGCTCTTTCACTCTTTCCACAACTGAGTCAGGCTGCGGAAAGAAGACTGATAGCTCAATGGATTTATTGATATGGAATTGGGAAACTACTTTAGGAAGGAATTTCGGGTTTGTACAAAGGACCACTTTGACTCTATGAATTTGGAGGAAAGGTTCTTCCAAGGTTGGGGCCTTGAGGTCACTAACACCTCTAAGTTATGTGATAGCTAATAAGAACGCAACTTTCCAAAAAAGGTACTGAAGAGGGAATGCATGAAGTGGCTCAAAAGGAGGGCCCATGAGCCTAGTAAGCACAATATTCAGGTTCCAGGATGGTGCAGGAGGCACTCTGGGTGGAAAACCCATCTTAAGGCCTTCCATGGAAGCATTGACTTGGATTCTGAACAAGGAAGTATGTTGCCCATCTGTAGATATGCAGCTATAGCTGCAAGATGTAAGCAAATGTAAGTGTAAGCTAGATTTGCTTTCTGTAAGTGCAGCAAATAATAAACACTGTCTTGGAGAGTAGCTTTAAAGGGATTAATATGTTTGGGTTGGCAGTGGCATACAAAACGTTTCCATTTTGCAGCATAACATGCTGTGATTGTGTATCTACGAGCTTTCCTGAGAATGTCCATACATTCCGCAGGCAATCCTAGTAACTAAACTCTCTGACTTCAGGAGCCACATCGCAAGGTTGAGTGTCTTGGGGTCTGGATGTCTGATCTGTCCTTGATTTTGAATGAGAAGGTCCGGCCTGTTGGGGAGCTTGTCGTGGGGAACTACTAATAGGTCCGGAAGCGTGGTGAACCATGGCTGACACACCCAAGTGAGAGTTACAGAGTTCATAGTGAGAGAAGTCTGCCTGATCCTCAGAACCAGAAATGGAATGAGAGGGAGAGGTGGAAAAGCATAAGCAAATATCCCTGACTAGTTCACCCATAGAGCGTTGAACTTGGATACAGGGTGTGGATACCTGGAGGCAAAGCTTGGGCATTTTGTGTTTTCTGCTTTGGCGAAAAGGTCTAACTGAAGAGTTCCCCACTTTGCAAACTAAGTTTGAAGGACTTGTAGGTGGAGTTCCCATTCGTGTTCTTGTTGCTGCATCCTGCTGAGCAGGTCGGCAAAGTTGTTGTTGGTCCCTGGGAAATACTGTGCCACCAGGTAAATGTGGCAGTGGAGAGCCCATTTCCATATTGTCTGAGAGAATTGTGACAATCCGGACAACCTTGTTTCTGTAAATAATTCATGGCTGTCATGTTGTCCTTGCAGACTAAGACAGGTGATGAAGAAATGCTTTCAGGGCCTGAAAGACTGCCCGAGCGCAAGGTAATTGATATGTAGGGATTGGAGACTGAAACCCCAGAGGCCCTGTATTATAAGGTCTTGAAGGTGCAGCCGTAACCCCTGAGTGATGCATCTCTGGTCAGAATGACCTGAGACACAGGGTCCCGAAAAGGCCACCTTTTCAACAGGTTCGTGGTGTTCCACCATTGCAGAGAGCGGTGAGTATGGTGGTCTAACAACACTCGATTCACCAGGTGACCCTGTAGCTGAGACCACTTGCCAGAGAGACACTGCTGTGGGGGACGCATGTGGAGTCTGGCATATGGAACAATGGCAATGCAGGACGCCATCATCCCTAGCAGGCGAATGATAGTCCTGACTGTGTACTTGTAATTCTCCTGAAAGTGGGGGAGAAGAGACTGAAAACTCTTAACACGGGCTGGGTTGGGGTATGCTGCCCCAACTCTGCATTAAGAATGGCTGCTAGATAAGGCTGAATCTGATGAGGTTGTAGATAGGATTTGACAAAGTTGATTGTGAATCCCATGGTGTGAAGCAGGTCCACTGTCATCAGAGTGTAATATTGGCACTGTCGCAGTGTGCTGGTTTTGAAAAGCCAGTAGTCTAGATAAGGAAAAATGTGTATGTTTTGTCTTCTGAGATGTGAGGTGACTACTGCTAAGCACTTTGTAAAAACTCTGGGAGCAGTTGTGGCTGGGAAACGTAGGACTTCGAACTGGTAATGTTTGCCTGCAAGCACAAATCTTAGGTAATGTGCAGGGTGGATGGAGATATGGAAGTAGGCGTCCTTTAGATCTAGGGCCATCATAAAGTCGCCTTGTTGTAAAGGCAGCATAACCATGTGAAAGTGTTCTGAGCGAATGTAGTGCTTTAATGGGCTGAGATCCGGAATAGGTCTGAGAGAGCCATCCTTTTTGGGGATGAGGAAGTATAGGGAGTATACTCCTGTTCCCTTGTGTTATAATGGAACAGGCTCTATGGCCCCTTTAAGAAGAAGGGATTGTACCTCTTGTTTGAAAAGGGTGAGGTGCTTGTGGGATAGCCTGTGAGATTGAGGGGGAATGTTTGGAGGTGTGGTAATGAGCTCCAGACAGTAACCATGTTAGATAATGGAAAGGACCAATTTGTCCGAGGTGATGTTGAGCCATTCTGTATGAAACATTTGAAGTCGTCCCGCCACAGGTGTGGAGTGGGGAGACATAGGCAGTCACTGTTTGGATGTGGAGGCAGAGCTGCGGGTGGTGATGCCCTTACCTCTGCCTCGGTTATTGCCTTTATAGATGCCCCTTAAGAAGCCTCAAGAGTATGAGATTGAAGGCTGTCTGGACTGGTGGGTAGAGGCCTTTAAGGTTGTTGATTTGTAACCACCTCTACATCTGGGGCGACGAAAAGTGCTTCTTTGGGAGGAGGACTGGTGTGCACCCATGGCTTTTGCGGTGTCGGTATCTTTTTTCAAATTCTCAAGGTTGGAGTCCACTTGAGGGCCAAAAAGATGCTCCTTGTTGAATGGGATATTGAGCACCGCTTGCTGGATCTTTGGTTTGAAACCAGAGCATCTAAGCCAGACATGTGTCCTTACTATTATACTGGTGTTTATACCACGTGCAGCCGTGTCTGCAGCATCCAGGGCACAGCGGATGGAATTATTAGAGATGGTTTGCCCCTCTGCAACAATCTGTTGTCCTCTTTTGCGGTGCTCATCTGGGAGTTATTGAAGGAGCGCCTCCATTTCATCCCAGTGAGCCCGATCATTTCTCGATAGCAAGGCCTGTGAATTGGCGATGCAGCAATGATTGGCTGCCTGTGCAGCCACCCTTTTGCCGGCAGCATCCAGCTTTTTGCGCTCCTTGTCTGGGGGAGGAGAGTCCCCCATGGCCTGACTACTGGCCCGTTTTCTTGCAGTGGTGGCCCCTATGGAGTCTGGAGGGACCTAGGATCTGATATATAGTGGATCAGAGGGAGCAGGTTTATATTTCTTGTCTACTCTAAGGTGGATAACCCTAGAGCGGACCAGTTCTTTAAAAATGTTGTCTGCGTGACGAAGCATCCCATGGAGCATGGGGAGGAAAACTGGATATCCCTATGTGTGGAGGTTAAGATGTTGAAAAGGAAGTCCTGCTCAATAGGGTTCCTGTGACGCTCAACATTATGGAAGACAGCTGCCTGAGCTGCTACTTCCTGGTAGGATGTAGTATCCTCTGGTGGGGAGGGTCTTGCGGGGTACAAATCTGGGGGTTATACATGTCCCATTGATCTGGGTCCTGCTGTGTACCACCCAAATCTTCCTTAATACATGAAGGGAATCTCTGAGGTGTCACATCTCCTGCAGTACGAGAAGCAGGTGAATGAGGAGGGGAGGTGGTAGAAGAGAAGCAGGGAGTGGAGGTGGATCAGGAGGAGGAGGAAGAAGAGGAAAGGTGGTGGTAGCCTTGTCCTTACTGGCCTTGCTTTGGAGGTGGTGAAGTGTCCAAAGCTTCTTGAAAGAACAGTTTCCTCTTGAACATGACAGGGGGAGAAGAAATAATGTGTCCATTACCCTCCTGGATATGAAGTTGGCGCTGGCAAGCGTCCGTAGTCTCCAAAATAGGCTCAACAGGTGATGGTGTAGCCAAAGACTATCTGGAGTCTTTGCGCTCCGAAGGTGTTGGCTCCTTTGTTTTTGGCACCAACGGTTTTGGTTGTTGTCCTTTTGTGGGCACCAAAGAAGCGGTGGGGGCTGGGCAGCTCGGAGCTGAAGTACTCAGTGCCAAAGTCTGGCTCGAGATTGCTCGGATCGAGGAGCTGGAGGTCAATGCTGAAGATGGTGTTGTGGTCTTGGCTATTTTCGGAGCTGAGCCGGAGGGCGGGGCAGTCAAAGTAGTTTTTTGGAACTGGCCATGGCCTGGTGGCAGTCCGGCAACCTCTGTAAGGGGCTTCTTAGCAGTCTTAGAGCAGCCAGGAGGGGCCACGGTACTCACTAATGTCACCCCGCGGCTTTCAATTTCCAACTGGACGTCAGAGTCCTGGATGGAGAAGGCCTCCTCTTGTTCCAGCTCATCCTGGGTGTGCACCTCCCTAAAGATGTCCGAGATGTCGTCCGGAGCCTTGTGCGCCATCTCCATCCGACGAGCTCTTTGGTCCCAAAGGGCCTTCTTCGACTGGAAGGATTGGCAGGCCCTGCAGTAGCTTCCCGGTGATCTGGGGAGAGGCACAAATTACACACCAGAGGTTGTTTGTGTGGGGGAATTGAGTGGCACCGAGGACAGAAACGAAACAGCGTCCGTTCCATTAGCTCAGCATATTCCTGGGTGTTGTGTGGTGAAGTAGGCCCGAAATTGGCGAGGTCACCACGGAGGGCATGTGGTTGGTGTCTGGACTGATGAGTGGAAACAAACACGAAGATGGAAATACACGATTGAAGAAACAATACAGTCGATATAGGGAAGACGGATTGAAAGTTCTGAGGTGCGAGTCGAAAAACAGAGCAAAGACACACATGTCCGAACCAGATGGCAGAGAAAAAAAACAATCTAACAAAGGAGTCGCTGCCGATGCACAGCTTCACCAAGAAAGAGGAGCCACTCGATCCCGTGACTCGAAAATACTTCTTCGAAGAAAAACAACTTGCAACACTCCGGACTCAACACTAGATGGCATAAGTATGCAAAGTATGTGTATCTACAGCCACACCTGCCATCGAACATAAAGTCCCTCCACTTTGAACTATACTGCTGCCACAGAGTAAGTGAGCAGAGTGTGCAATCCTGGCTCTTTCAAAGAAGGTCACTAGGAATGGTTTCCCAAGAAGAGTTTCCTTCCCTTCCTTCTATGTTCTCCTTTACAATTTTTTATCCTTCTTTATATTTTTCTTTTGCTCCTTAAAACCTTCTTTTCCCTCCTACTCTTTTTCCTTTCCATCTTTCTTTGCATTCTTTTTTCTCTTCTTTCATGTTTTCACTCCGTTTGCCTCTCACTTGCATTTTAGCTATTTTCATCTTTCCTCTTTGTAACCATATTTGGTTCTTTTCCCACCGATTGGCCCCAACCTCACAATTGTATTATAGTATCTTCTGTTATTTATAAGTTTCTGCTTCAGCCCTGCGACCCAGGAATGAAAGTCAAAAGATAGGAAGAGCTTTTAATTTAAATCAGTCCATTGACATCTCTGCTCAAGCTGGTATATGTGGTGCTACAGTAAGCCCTTCACTCACATACATGCATACATCCGCCCATGCCTGCAGTCATATATATCTGACACACACACACACACTAATGTATATACCCACCTGAGAGTGCAGAATGCTGTCCCAGTATATCTAACTATCCATCTACTCGCCCACCCACTTCAGGATTGAGCTCAAGAACATGCTCTTCAAGCAACACCTCATTAATTTGTAATTCAGGAACTTGCTTTTTTAGGATTCTTGTGGCATTTGCTTTCTAGACCTGTAATGCTGCCTTCTCAATAGTTTCCCGAGACCATTCCTCACCAGTACCGAACTCACAAAGCCTCGACATATACCAGTTTTGAAAATAAATCTTCATTTTTCCACAAAACAGTTCTCAAAATCATTCCATTTAAGATTAGTGTGCATGGTTCTCCATTTTGGAGCATTTGATTTCCTCTCATTTGTCAACTCACCAATATGTGGAAACGGGGCGTTTACTTTTCCGGGACATTATGAAAAATTCTTCCAACTCTTTCGTGGTTGTGTGACTGCTAGAGAGTAGAACAAGGCCGGAACTTTCCCTGGATCAGTGAAAAATGGAACAATTCCATTATTAAAAATTAAACTACACTAAACTCAACCAATTATTTAGCAAATGTATTTATTGAAACGACTATACACAAATTGTTGACTTATCCAAGAAATAAGTTCTTCAGCGCTGGCAGTTAAGGTGCCATCTTCATAACATGTTTGGTCATTCTGTGCTATCCTGCTCCAAACAAGCTCCCGGGAAAGGGGAACCAATGTAGGGTTCCTTTTTATACTCATTGCCTTTGTGAGGAATCAATGTGGATTGCTGCAGTTCACCCCACCGTTGTTATCATAATGAGTTGGAGGTTACACAACAATGAATCTTCTTGTGGAGACATTTTAACTCTATGGGGAGAATGGGCGCAATTCCTCGCTACAACCTACATACAAGGTGCTACTCATTGCCAGGAGTGGGCAGAGGTTAACAGTGCCAAGGATGACTCCTGGCGATACTAGTCACTCCACCATACTACATGGAAAGGGATCCTATTGTGGAAGTCTGTTTCATGACACCCAGTATATCTTAAATCCTGGGCAGACAGAAACTGAGGTGACGGGAAAGGAGAAGATTCTTCATAAAGCATCTGGTGCCATGCTTCTGCCTCCTGACATCATCCCAGATGTACAGTGTGTGTCATCTCCATTCCTATCCACAACTAAGACAGCAATACTGCAGCTGATCAATATCTTCATAGCGGAGTGTGTGCTTCCATAATTATAGCAAATTTCCTAAAGCTGTTAAAGTAGAAGTAAAAGTTGTGTTCAGTCAGGATGAATGCCGAGCACCAGGAAAAAGCAGAGTCAAGAACCCTCTGACAGTTATTATATTGCATGATGGCTGGAAAGACAAATTGTGCGCAGAAATGTCCCGGTCTATCCAGAGAAGTGTAGCATGAAGGTCACTGGTTTGAATAAAGCAGCATAGCTTCATCATCCCCAGATCACTTATCAGTAACCTCGATAACTCCAATAATCCCAGCTTTTTATATCAGTAGTTAATGACCTTGCATAGGCACCCCTATAACCAATAAAATGTAATGCATGCTGCTATTCAATACCACCCAGCTTCTCCTACGCCAAACTCCTTCCACTATAGGTCCTTTCCAACGACCAACTTGAACAAGGGATGTTGATCTGGGGAGGAAGAGCTGCCAAAAACTGAAGAATCAGAAGAGTGAATATTACTGACGTAATCTACGTGAACCTCCTCATCCCTCCCTTCCTTCCTTGTCCCAGTTCTTGGTGAACGAAGATGTAAACAAGCAGTGTGCCTTGAACCTAGGACCAAATGTATGAAATTCAGGTTTTGCGACTCCCAAAACCTGATGGACAACAGTGTCAATTACACTGTTTGCGATTCCCAATGGGGTCGCAAATGACCAACCTCATGAATATGAGGTAGGTTGCAATTTGCGACCCCATTGGGAATGGCCGCCCTCACAGGGATGGTGGCCTACTGAAGACAGCAGGCCACCATGTCTGTGACTGCTTTTAAATAAAGCAGTTTTTTTTTTTTAGTTTTTTTTTTTAAATGCTGCCCGTTGTCCTTAAAGGAAAACGAGATGCATTTCAAAATAAAAAATGAAAAAAAATATTTTCATTGCCATTCACAAATTTCTGTTTGCGAATGGGTTAGCACCAGTTTGAAACTGGTGTTAACTGCGATTGTTTTGCGACCGCATTCGCGGTCACAAAACAATCATACATACCATATGGATTCAGTATTAGAAAGGGACGCCCTTGTCATGCCCCTTCCTAATACCGAATCGCAAAACCCAAACTGCTATTCAGTAACAAGTTACGGTATCACAGTTTGGGCTTTGTACATCCCAAATAGCATTTTTCAAGTCGCAAACGGCCCGATTCGCTGTTTGCGACTTGAAAAATCCTCCGTACATCTGGCCCCTAGTCCCTAGACCAAAGAGGAAACAAGCCAACTCAATGTGTAATGCCACAATCTACTATTAATGATTCCATACAAATGACATGTTGGGATCAATTACTCCAATATAACAGTCAGAGCAGCCCTGTGCTCTCCATCCTCATTCTGCAAGTACTGGGATCGGAAAGGGGAGTTAAGTAGTTGATAAATGGCAAAATTGTGGTAACAAAGCTTACATATAAACTATCACTATTAAAAGGGAACGCTGGAATTTTGACGTGGAATCTAAATGAACCCCCTTCTCGCAGTCACCAGCAGCTCACCTAGAACGTCTAGCAAATGGGTTAAGACGCTTTCTGTCAGGCTTTAAGAAGTGCATGTTATTGGTCTACTCTGGTGCTTTTACATACTTTGTTGCAGCTTTAACAACATGAAGCTCTTCAGAGACTCCAAGTCTTACGGCCAAATCAGGAAGGAATGACAGTAGTGTGGCTTCGGACTGCATACCTGAAATGAAAGGAAACACGGCATCATACCAGGGGCAAATGGAGTCTGAGCACCTTCCCCCTCTCGGTCTATGCACCGCATTCTATCACACAGCATTCACAGATTCCCCTAAAAACCATGTGCTTCCACAGCTTGGTCAACAATGTTACACTTCATGCCCAGCCTGATTTTTAGGCAAAACAGAATCAGGTTAAGGGACAGACTGCAGGAGATGGTTCTCTGACAAAGATGTGCAACGAAGTATAGCTTGCAAAGACTACATCACATATAACTCACTAAACATATAAATACATTGCCCAAATGATGTGTTTTTCACGAGAAAAGTGGGACGCACAATGTAAACTACAAAACTCTTAGGGCAGGGCATTTTGACTGCCATCTATGCGGAAGTAAAACCACAGATACAGGCTAAACTAATGAAAGACAAATGAGTAGGGAAGGAAGGATGTGGCAAACAGGAAACAAACTTAAACAATGGGGAATATAAAAGTTAGGGAGGAATAAAAACGCAATTATTAAGCAGGTAAAGCAAGACATTACCACTGACCCAAGGCAAGTGATGCACATGACACACATGCATACAAATGTCCAGTAATTTGATAACGCTTCTCTGCAGCCTGACCTTTGGAAAGAATCTTTGGTCTTCTCTGAAATAATCAACAGGCAATATTCTGACCACTATATAAAGGCATCTGAGGTAAAGAACCTCTTTACAATTGTCATGATCATTAATTGGTTCTGTAGTGAAGCCAAATGATGATTCAAATTGCATGTGATAATGAGGAGGAGGAACAACAAATGAAACAGCTCAGCCGATTCAAGTTTAAATGTCTGATAGAAAAGGAGGGTGTTCCGGTCTTAGAGTAATTTCCTGAAGTCAGCCTCTTCTCAAAACTCAAAAGCAATGAGTCCCAAACAGTAGTGTCTTGGCAATGCGTGGAACTTCTTCCAAATCATTTGCATTAGTTCGTAGTAACGAAAAACAGGGCTGGGAATCTGAACAGTTTGCAAAGTTAAAAAGTATGGTTTTGTCCACAAAACACAGACCCAGAGCATTCAAAGCTTAGAAACAGCCAGAGAACCCACCCTCCGGATATCCTTCTCTAAAGTATGGATGGGTCACAGTGTATGTACAGGAAGACCAAATAAATGTAATCACAGCAGGTGGATTTTAATCCAAGCGCAAACGCTGTGGTAGAACCTCAGAAGAGCAAAGGACAATATACTTTACACATTTACAGCGTACAAATGAGCACAGTTGTGTCGCCGTAGAGTCACTACGAAGTACCACGACACAGAGTTTTTATCGAACAGTTGCTGCAATAAATGCAAAATAGTAGGTTTGGGGGTACAGGTCTGCACAACCCCAGTCCAGGCAGCAGCCAATACAATGATACTTGAAATGAAATGGGGGGGTTAAAAAAATCATAAGGTGTTTGTGTCTCAGATTATCAATATGGAGCAGTCTTTTTCCGGGAAGAGTGGATGTCACTTACTATGCTGACAGCACTGGTCAATTAGCCTTAATGGTTTGTTTTTTGCGTCTATCTTAAGTGCACGATGTTGGATTCTGCTGTCATACTTTTAAGAAGTTCATGGCCTTCATCATGAATGATATGCCACTCAGTTGCTGCCCTTTGGATGTTGGCTGGAAGATCATGCAGGAGTTTGCCTATTTCAGGATGCTAGCAAGTGTGCAGTGAGACCCAAGTTTCTCTAGGAATCACTGCCTTTGCTCAATGTAAATGTTTTTGACTTTGATCCTGGATTCTGCTGGGGCCACAAGATGCCGTTAAAAGCAGATGCGACACCCATTGAGACTTAGTCTAATTGCCTTCGTCATTGGTTACTGTATTCTGGCTAAGGTTGCTTTTTTAGAAAAGCCAGTGTTGACTATATTGCAAAACGTCTGCATCAAATTCACCTGCGTTCACGCTAGTTCTAGTAAATGGACACTTCAGACAAGCAGATAAGTCTTTTTATGAATAAAACATTAAAAGCTGATGCAATTGACGACTACATTTAATTGGGACACAAAGGTTAGGTCTGAAACAAAAACAATGGCTAAGATTTTATTTCTGTGCACCCACTAGGCTAGGATTTTATTTCTGTGCACACATTGGGCTAAGATTTTATTTCTGTGCATACTGTGCAGTGTTGATGGCCATTTGAAAACTAGCATTTGTTGAGTTTTTTGTCAAGGACAGGAACTCGCTCCCTGGACAGCTAATGAATTGTCTTACTTGTGCACTGAAACCAGCAACATGCAAATCTCCAAATAGTGTATTACTGTCAGTAATTCACGCCCCCTGTTGGAGTCATCTTATCAATAGATTGATCAAATTTGAGGTCTGAGTGAGTTCAAGGATGCAGAAGTTGTTTTTCGGCAGTTAAACCACAAGCGTTAAGTTAATCTTTATTGTGTCATATTTGTCTTAGGGTTGGTTATCGGCCTCCAGTAGATCTGGTCAGTCCCCACATCTAGTTGTTTGTGCAAACATTGATAGTAAAGACAAAAAAGTAGACATAAAACAGTACACAAAGGTAAAAATACAGATCTTATTGTAGCAATTTCCCATTCCACTGTGAAAATATGAGGAGCTGTACCTGCAATAGACAATCCTGGAGGTTTGTTGACAGCCACAAGAACACCTGCAACACAGACGGAAGGGTGAATCTACTTAACGCATTATTTCAATTTTTTCATACAGTAATTAATGATGTGAATCCGCATTCATGTTTGTGAGCAGAGTTGTAGACAATGAAGGGCCTTATTGCAATATTTTTAGCAAGAAAAAAAAGATAACAGGGGAATACAAGTTGAAGTAAACTAACAAATGTAAACGGGGGCTTCATCGCCGACATCTATTATCTAAGGAGTTTTGAAGATCATTGTTGTGAATTGAACGCCTTTAGCCTGAACAACCTCACTCTTCATTTTGTTACCTATGACAGGATGTTTGAGATTGTGATCTTTATAGACAAATGCAACATTGTTTCAGTGTGAACGGTCTTGACCTGGAACTGCTGTTTGTGTAAAGAATTATACTGCCAAGAGCCCAGAATGGGTGACGCCTGAATGACCAGTTCTGCAACTCTAAATGTTATTGGGTTAAATGTTTTCTTCTCTTTTACTTTCTGTTTCTAGTTGTGATAGTAATGAAGGAGTAGATGTGCTATTTTTGCATATTCCAATAAAGCAAAAAAAAAAAAAAACGTTTAAAAAATGTTAAGTATATTACTGTCCAGCACAGGACATTTTAGAAGCCACCAGAAAGATAATGTATATGTATTTGAGAACCCTTAAGTGTATGCAGGGTAAAGGTTTGCAGAATAAGATGAAAAACGAAACTATAATGTCAAAATTCCATCAGCTGAGCCTTTAAAGGAGACTTGTAAGAAAAACACAATGTTACAGAAAAGTTTGACAAGTTTATTTACTACTTGCAGCTAGCAGAGTCTTTCATGCAAAACATGCCACACACTGCTAGAAGCTCAAAATGGGTCTAAGAGGCTAGCAAGAATAAAGTTTTAGACCCAAAGCTGCATGACACCCATGGCTGGTGGATTCATAGGCCGGCTTCTATTTGTTGTTTGCAGTCACAGATGAATGAGTGAATCTAATCTAGAGCAGATGTTGACATTCACACCCTCTCTTCATGCCTTTCTATTAGAGTAGAGTAATCAACTATGCCACATGCCTAGGGCTCAAGCAGAATCGCTGCATACCTGTCTTAATGAAGCACAATGACGAGATTCTGCCTAATACGTCGATGGCATTCAGACCCGGACTAGTAATCGCAGATAAGAATGTGCCAATCCATATAAACCTATAGATGCCTCTTCATGCACAACAAGATTGTGAGTGAGTGCAAGTGTTCTGAAACTGTCCTATGGTTAGCTGATTGTCAGGCTCCACAATGGCTGGCACGGACATATGATAGTGGGACTGGAACTCTAGCATTGGTGATGGATACTTTCAGTAAGTTTGTGACATACCTCTAGATGTTTACAGAAGCCATACCTTCCTTATATACAACGCTGTTTGCTAGTAGTTCCACCAGGTCATCCTTCGTCAGCTTCCTCAGGTCGGTGATGCCAGGTTCCTTCAAGATGCTGCTACTCACCACTGGGGAAACCAGCCTTTTATCAGTCTGTAGCTTGGTTGCATTCCTGCAGATCAACAAAACCAATATTTGAAAAATGTTAGGGATAGAGAAAATATATGCTATTCTACTATAAAGAGAAAAAAACGAGGATTGCCTAACAAACCTTAAAGTTAACAATTTAAGAGCTTTATTGTTGTTTGTCAGTACTTGTTGGGTGAATAACAAAGATACTTTCCCCAGAAAAAAACGAGTTTTACTTTATGTTTTACTTTATCATTGTTGCGAGACAATAGCAGTTTTAATATAGCTAAACAAAAAACATATTAATGCTCTTAGGCTTGGCTTTAAAAATGATTTAAAGAGTAAGTTGGACAGGTGGATTTAATTAGAGGAAAAGATTTCAGAAGCATTTGTCCATTGAACAAAAGATTTTTTTTTTTTTTTTTTTTTTTAAACACAATACAAAATATAAAAATACAGTAACTCAATTTTTGATTATCCTATATTTATACATCTATGATAAAAGAGTAAGCCAGTTCACAAGACATTCCTCTTTTTCATGATGTCATGAAAGCAAGAAGCAAACTGGACAGTTGCCTTTCTGAAGTATGTAAACGACAAGGCCAGGAAAGGCATATGGAATCCAAGAGGGCCCTCTCCTCTCCTACCCCACCCCACCAAAGCAAGAAAAACAATTTGCCTCATATTTGCAATGTCATAAAACATTTGTTTTTCCTTTCCATGTTATCTGTCAATGTGAAAATGCATCAGGAATATCATGCATAGGTTTAATTTTTAAGGATCCTACTGTGTAATGTGACATTTTTAGAGAGATGGCCAGAGTACAGTCTGAACTAAGTCAAGTCACTCTATCTCTTCTTTTGGACTGCTTGTTCAATCAAAAATGCATTTGTGTGTACTGAAAAGCCGGGTTTAGATGTTTAGTTACAATAACAATCAAAGTTGGGATGGAGAGACAGCGAGGCTTATGTCTTGTTTGCACAATCCTCGTTAAACACACACCTTAGCAGAAAGATGCCCTGTAACTCTGTTGAGGAGTACAAAAAAAGAAAGAAAAGAAAACCACAATAGAACAATGAAAGGGGGAAGCCTTGCAAACTGAAAAAATGACAAGGCAGCTTAAAGTACCAGTGAATAGGTCACTGCTGCGGACTAAAAGCCTGGCGATAATCGATGCGCGAGTCATGTCACCATGGCCGTGCTGAAAGCAGTCAGATGTGTGATTTCTGGATGCAATTCACACTATGCCTTGCATTACGTATAGGACAGAGGTTTCTTGAGGAGAAAGACTCCTAAGAGGAGCTCTACAGTCTGTGTGTGGCTGAATGTGGTCAAACCACATAAATAGCCAGTCCTGGTGCCCATCGCGTCAGAGTCAACAGGAATGAATACTGTCACAAACCCACAACTTTAACTCAAAGATGGGCCAATGAAAAGAACAGTTTGCAGCACTCACCACAACTCCAATTATTACATGCAATACACAGTACTTCAATACCAGCTTACTGAAATGCCAGTCATTGTTGAATAAAACACTTGCATGCCTGCTGACCTTGCACAAATGGGACTCCAGACACATGGCTTATAACTATCATTTGATCTAAAATGGAGAAATCACGATTTCTCTGTATTCACTACGCTGTCCTCGTCCATTCCTCAAAAATGCTATTGGGAATGTACGTTTTCTGTAAAGTAATTCAAGCTTGCAGAGATATAGGAAACATGAGTAATCAGATATCACCATAATCCCACAGGTAATGTGGACGCAGAAAGCCTTCTATGTTCTCAGTTACACTTACTTGGAGATTCTGTTAGTTGCTGTATGGGCAGAAGTTGATTGCAGCGTACCGCTGGAACCAAATGAATGGCGGAGGCATCGCACCACAATCACCCATGTTCTACCAGCCGCTGGTAAATACTTGAAACAATTCATCCTATGGAAAAAAATAATCATGTAAAAAAAGGTGGAAGTAAGTGCTGTTAAATGGCAACGCAGCACTTGCTTAATAGTAACGGCTTTAATGCATTTTGCATATATATAGAACACGAAAAGAGAGTGCTGGGAGTGTTGCTATCCCACAACACCTCCCAAGAGAAATCTATATAACCACTAAAGGTGTGGGGTAGTAGGGGTTGAGGGTGGAACTGGGTCAGTGTTCCCTCAATAGGCGGTATCACTTGGGTCGCCTTGAGATACGGGATGGAGAAAACAAGGGTGAAGAGTGTCCCAGGGATGGAAGGCTGTGTTGTCCTACGGTGGGAGGGGGGAGTTCCCTTTCGGACTAGGTGGTCTCACACACATAATAGTGTCTTGCTTCATGATTTGACCACCTAGCCCCACCCAAGTAAGATGATACTACTTGGGGGGAACTGAACCTCTTGGTTAAAAGAACCAGAGGGAGTGCTGAAATTTAACTGACTGGATAATTTACAGGGATCCAGATGAGGTGGAGATAAAATGACCATACATGTCACCAGTTGCTACTAGTTACATTTTAATGGGGGTGCATGTTGGTAAGGTTAAGAACAGGGGAGGAGGCTCACTTGAGAATAATGTCTCTTAGAGTCTAAAAAGGAATACGTATGACCAACATGCTTCTGCCCTCTCAAAGTGCTGGTGGGTCAGGGGCATTCGTCAGGGTCTAGGATCCCGGAGCACTAACAATAAGTGAAGTGCTCAAAGTGAATATTGAAGGGCCTACCTGAACAGGTGGTTCATGGTGTGGTAGGTCTGTAATGGCCCGGAGTCGGGGGTGGATGGCCTCTGGCCTGGCTAGCGCCGGGGGAGGGGTATTCCCTTGTAGTCACACTCACTCCAAAGGGATTACCGAGGAGAGTACCTACATGCCGGTGGCCGCTCACCACCCCACACCCTTGGTGGTTATATTTAATGCATTTTGCACCACAAACCAAGCTTTTCTGATGCATTTGGATAACAGGAGGCTTCACTGTGGTAATCAAAGGAACTCACTGTATTGACCTCGTGAGGGTGCAAGGTTAGAGCACAAGTGAGGTGTGAGTTTTTGTCACTGAGCAGGCACCCATCCATCTGGTTCGATTAACTTCAGATGACAATCACAATAACGCATACATTTAAAGTTTTTAAAAAGTATGAAGTCTTGCATCTTCAGACACTGATGCTGGGATAGAACTCTCTCCATTGTAACCGATAACATCCACCTGATAGTACTTTGCAACATATGTCTGCACTTCTCTAGAACGACTATTTCCCCTTCATACCACCTATGTGTCTTGAAAACTTTCTCCTCTCTAGTCATCTTAAAAACACCCAACTTTTGCAAGGGCGTAAACTGATGGGGAGGGAGTTCATTATCTAGGAGGTCAGAACATAGGGAGTCATTGCTATTTGGATCTTACAGTTATGTGAAAAACATCCTCTTAAGATTTCTTCCTCCCTACCTAATGAGACATATCTCATCTTTATTTAGCCCTCAACAATCCCCAAAAGTAGATAAAGCTAACTCCTTTGACACTTAAGACACACTAATTTCACCTTATCATTATAAAATACATTTAAAATAAAATCAGCTAAGCACTTGCGGCTCTCGTTTACAGTGTCAATGTTCTGCTTTGCGCTTCTGGCTTTGCAGCAGAAAGGGGGTGAAAGAACTCTGGCTGCAGTATTTTGGCAGGAGCTGCTGAGCATGTGTTCTACAGTAAATAGGTTTTATGTCACCTGTCTCTAGGTTTAGAGATTCATTAGATATACAAGGTCGTTAGGGAGGAGAACTTCACCAGCTCTATTCAAATCTATTATTTAAAAATCTATGAATGAAGTCTTCACAAATTCTAAATACTTGTTGATCTACAATACATGCTAGTTTAGTAATGCAGTCATTTAAACCAGGTTTTTACCAACCATATTTATTGGAAGCAATGTAATTTGATATCAAGAGAGAAACTGTGAGCCTTTGTTTTAGCATCTGATTGGGCTTTACCCAGAGAGCCTCTCTAGGAGCAATTTCTTCCACTGAGATTCTTGCGCACATGGCTGCGTCTGTCCTTAAAGACTATAAGTATGGGCCCTTTGCATTATTTGATTCTTCTGGATCCTTTCCAGGGTCCTCTACACAGAAAAAGGAGGCGCCTCTCTCTATTTACTCCCAGGCATCCAACTCAGATCAAGCACAGGACGATCCTAAACCTTCGGGTAAACGTAAACGTAGGTCTCGCAACCTAGAGGAGGACATTCTGGTGCAAAATACAATGGCATCTGACCCTGAAAATATTATCCACCCTCTTTTCACGGAGTGGATTCCCTGCGCTGAAGTGGCACATTATGTGCAGGGCACATTGAGGAAGGGGTTTTACCGCGATGTGCGCAACACTCTACGGTCAGAATGTCCCCACCCGTCTCTTCTAGGTAAGGTGGCGGATACTCCCAAATTAGACCCTAATATGGCGACCTTTATTTAAAAAATTCACTAAGGACCCTAAGAAGGGCCTGTACAGTGCAGGGAAGGGATGTCAGGATAACCTCCTGGATATTTCCGGTCCTATTACGAAGATTCTGGAACTCGCAATTCAAGCAAAAGAAACACGACCCCGCATCCCTCAGGATTTATCATCACAATCTAGTAGAAAGGCAGGGGCTCACGACTAGTTCTCAACCTGAGAGAGTTCAACTCTTGGATTATCTACCATCACTTCAAGATGGAAGGTATCCATCTGTTGCAAGGTATTTTGCAAGAGGGAGATTTCCTAGGGCAACTAGACCTCAAAGACGCGTATCTTACAGTTCCAATTTATGGTCCGCACATATGGTATCTTCAGTTCAGTTGTCAAGGCCAATGGTATGAGTACACCGTGCTCCCTTTTGGTCTATCCTCGGTCACTTGGTGCTTCACCAAGCTTTTGCGGCCGGTAGTGCAGTTCCTCAGAGACAGAGGCATCCGCCTCATTATTTATCTTGACGATATTCTGATCAAGGCTCAGAGCGAAGAGCTAGTCCTGAGGCATCTGTCGTGGATGATGCAGCTTCTTCAGGACCTGGGCTTCCTTATAAACTCAGACAAGTCAATTCTGATCCCATCTCAACCTACAGAATTCTTAGGTGTGCAAGCAGATTCTATCAAAACCTTATTATTGCTTCCCCTGATGAAGTGGAACTCGATCAAGAAAGAGCTGAGGAAAGCCCTTGCCTCTCCGACTATATCATTGAGGACACCTGCTCGCCTGGTGGGTCTCTTGGCCTCTTCTATCCAGGCGATATTTCCAGGTCCTCTTCATTACAGGGCTCTTCAGCGATTGAAGTTTCTGCATCTTCGCAAAGGGCTCTCCTATTCGGAACAATTTCTGCTGTTCGACAAGGCCAGAGCGGAGATAACCTGGTGGCTGGACCACATGGATGCATGGAATGGCACAGCCATTTTTGCCTCTGGAAGTAGTAATAGAATCGGATGCCAGCCGGTGGGGTTAGGGAGCAAGATAAAGATCAGTGGAAACAGGGGACCACTGGGCCCCAGAGGAGCTGGGAATCCATATCAATTTCTGGAGCAGCTAGCTGGAGCGTTTGCAATTCGATCTGTTTCTCCATGCAAAGGGAGTTGTATCCTGCTTCGCATGGACAACATTTCATCAGTGTGATATATCATTCACCTGGGCGGTACCACATCACGAGTTCTTGTGGAAATAGCCAAGGAATTCTGGCTATTTTGTCTCCTGCATCATATTTCGGTGACAGCGGAGTATATCTTGGGATGCGCCAATCTGGTGGCAGACTGGAACTCTTGCTTCCTGAAGGATGGCAGCGATTGGAATCTCAATCTGCAGGTTTTTCACAGCCTGAACCAATTTGAGGTCCATGTTCAGTAGACCTATTTGCGTCAAGACTGAATACCAAGTTGCCATGGTTTCTCAGCTGGAGACCAGATCCCCTTGCAGCAGGATCAGATGCCTTCCTCCAATCATGGAGGACGGGGCTGCTATATACATTTCCCCCATTTTCCATGATTCAGAGAGTACTCTCTCAGGTGAGAAGGAAGGTAGCGGAGATTATTTTGGTGACGCCCATTTGGAAAGCTCAACCGTAGTTTCCTGTGGCAATGGCAATGTCGTGTACACGAGCGATTCGCAACCCTTTCGATCCCTCTCTGCTTCTGGGTCCTGCAGGGGTGCCCCATCCTTTGATAATAGCGGGGCAGTTATCCCGCATAGCATGGAGACTTTCTGGTGACGATGGCAAGTGCAAGGAGTTTCAGACAACGCAATGTTTTTCTTCTCCTAATCCTGGGCCCCTTCCACACATAAACGATATGAATCATCTTGAAAGAGATGGGTCTGTTAGTGTGGTGAACCACACAGAATTAGCTTCCCTGGGTCTGGCTTATTGAATCATTAATAACTTCAGGCCATAATTTCTACGGGACATCCCCATTTGGAGGGTAAGCCTGTAGGAGAACATCCGTTAGTATGCAAGTTGCTGCAGGGCATCAGGATGTTTAGGCCTCCTCCAATAAGATATTCTTCTTTATGGGACGTAGATGTTGTCTTACATTTTTTGAGAGTCTGACCTTGTAATGAGGACCTCTCACAAGCAGTTGTGTGCAAAGCTTACTTTGCTTCTTTGTCTGAGTTCTTGTTGCTGTGTCTCGGATATTCCTGCGCTAGACTTAGCAGGTAGAGTATTTACTCCTTCTGGAGTTTCTTTCACTGTTTCCAGATGTATGAAAACAGCACCTAAATGTATTTCTCATCAAGCCTTTCCTCATAATCATAAACTATATGTAGTCAAGTGCTTGAAGGCTTATGAGGACTGTACTCGTGAGATTCGTCGAGATGTCCAGGGACAAGTATTGATTTCATTACAGAGTCCTTTTGGCCCAGTATCTCCAGCTATGTTAGCCAGATGGGTCAGATGGTTGTTAGGGGAGACTGGGATTGATATTTCCAAGTTCGGAGCACATTCCGTCCGTGAAGCTATGGCCTCAAAGGCGTTTTGAACAGGTTCTTGTTTAGAGGACATAATGGCAGCGGCAGACTGGTTTTCAGATTCTACCTTCAAGGTATTTTATCATAAATCTATTGTTGATGTGGCATCAACTGTAGTTGAGCAGCTTTGAACTAGCATAGTCCGATGCCTCTGGTCCTGACATAGAATTTAAAAAAATTCTAGCTTACGCATCAAGAATTTTCAATTCTATTAAGGACACGGAGGCGAGGATTATCACGCCCATAAAATGACAGACATCGCATATTGTTGTGAATAAATGTTTGTATCTATACATTAAACCATAATGAGCTTTTTGATATACCCACCCGTTGATCCATTTGTCAGAACCAGTATTATTTGTATGTTTGTCGTTTGTCCTAGGTTCCGACAATAAAGTTACAAGAAAGATCGAGAGATTCAGAGAAGTTTTCAGCTCTTGCTTTGGTCCCGGTTGGCAGAAATTGGTTGGAGAGGTCTACGGTTCCCGCCTTCCTTTGGATTCCAGTTCTGAGGAGTCAGGTTGATATGTTCCGGTTGATTGCAAAGAAAGAGGAAGGACTGTGTAGTTTTGCACACATATGTATAGGGGAAAGGCATACGACTGGATGTTAGTATGGACTACTCGGTATCTTGGGATGAGTAGTTTTGTGTTTAATTGGCTGCTTTCTATTCTTCAGTAAAGAAAGAGAAGCACAATCCTCGCCTCCGTCTCCTTAACTGAAATGAAAATTCTTGATGCGCAAGCTAGAAAATGTATTATTTATCACCAACACAGCAAAGACTGCAACAAATTCAGAACTCTGCTGCCACACGACTACTACATGTAAAGCCACGAGCCCACATCTCTCTTGCTTTGTGGGCCCTACATTGATTACCGGTTCCCAGAAGATCCACCTTCAAGCTGCTATGTTATCACCCACAAAGCAATACATGGATCATGCCCACTTTTCATCAGGAATAAAATCACCAAATACATACAACAAAGAAACCTCTGCTCCAGAATGGCACCTCGCCTCAAGACCCCAGTGAACAGGGAAAACAAACATGGGTGGTACATTTTTGTCTCTTCAAACAGCCAAACTATGGAATTCATCACGCCCAAACAAAACATCCACAGACAACTATCTTATCTTCAGAAAACTACTCAAGAGTTGGCTCTTTCCTACATTACAAGCATACTCAAAACACAAATGTACAGCATATGCCTGTGTATGAAAACATATATAATTTGATTATATGTTAACCATTTGGGTATTTGTATTTCTTTGTACATATTATACTCTTATGGTTTAAAAATATATAGAGATTCTTATAGGACTGCTTAACAAATGTACATATTACTTTTGGTTAATATATATATATATATATATATATATATATATATATATATAGTTTATGCTTAATGTGTATATCGGTCACTGCATAGTTTACATACAAGTCATTTGATTATATGATTATGGGTCTCTGTTTTATTTTAACTATCACAACGTGTAAATATAATCATAACAATTGTATCTATAAGTGCTTCACTACTAAACTATTGGGGAAAATATGAAATACAAATAAATAAACAAAAAATGCATCAAATCAGGCCTCCAAAAATTATAAAAATGTAACTAGACTTGCAGGTGGAGTAACTGGAATAATCTACTCAACTTAACTGTGACATACTTAACCCGTTAACATGTCTCAAATTGTGTGATCCTAGGCAAATATTGTATTTTACAGTCACCTCTTTCTTCATTCTCACATGAATGCACCATCAATTATGCGAATTCAGCATTTCTGCTATACAAAAAAACCTCTTTTGTTTGAATAAAATAGACTAAATGTTTACTCCATGTATAATAAGAATCTAGCCAATATATAGGGTACACATGATCTATGACTTGTCTGTTAGTTTACTAATAACATTGCCATCACGGCAGGAGTTTCTCACTTTCTGGATAAACACTCACTTTTAATAAATATATTACTAAAGAATGATGTGGGAGCACACTGTCATTTACAGACGGTACATTTCCAAGAAAATGTCCAAAAACCTTTTCATTAACTTGCAGCATTACTGATAAAACTATATAGTGCATTAACAATAATCTGTGAAATCTGGGTTTCAGAAAACATGTTTATCATTTGCACATCACCAAGTAAAGTGTTCTGATTTGTTTTCATCTTATTAAAATATTTTTTATCACACAGAAGTGCAAAAATGGGCTTTCACACATCTGACATATTTTGAAATGTTTGTACAGTTGACTTAGGTATTTAAATGTTGTGTGTTAGGAAAACCTAACACCGTACAGCTTTTCATTTCATACATTTTAGAGCAGATCAGATGGTTCACCTTACAAAATCTTGGAACTCTACAGTCAGAAGAAAAACCTCTGTCTCTGAACACAGTGCAAATGTGACAATGATTTAAAAGGGTCTTTATTGCTCCTTCACTTTCTGATTGAACAGAACACCTGTGCTCTATTAACTTGCAAGAAGGGGCGAGTAGGCCCTAAAAATAGCTTGATCTGATAAAATATGACTTGCCAAAGCAAGTGGGTGAGTAGATTTTTCGAGGCCTGAAAATGCCCCACAACAATTAACACAAAAAGACTAATAAATGAACTTTATGTATAGCAACATTTGAAAGTTAGATTTTTTAACTATGTATACATACATGCACATATGGAACTTTATATAATAAAACTTTATATTGGTTTATTATTTTCCATGTACACCTTTCTGTGTAGTTTTGTATCTATGTATTAATTTACTCCTACTGAAGGAAAAAAAGGCCTTCCACTCTCTCCAATGCTCTACTCTGTATCCCCTCCTATAACTCTCTCAATATACCCTCTAACTCCACTCTGACTCATCCCAAACATCATTGTACTACTATATCCCTAATAACCTTTAGACTCTTACCTCCTCTTTCCCTCCTTTGACTCATCCCATACCTCCTTTTAGTACCATGATCTCCCACATTAACAATTGCTAGTCTCTTTCCTCATCCATCCCTCCACTGACTCATCCCAAACCTCATTTTTACTACTTTTATCTCCCTAATACCTGTTCCTAGACCCTTCCTTTGTCTACGCCTCCTTTGACTCATCCCATACCTCCCTTTTACCACTATTATCTCCCAAATTGACACTTTCTAGACTCTTCCCTTATCTATCCCTCCTTTGACTCATCCCAAACCTCATTTTACTACCATGATCTCCCAAATACCACTTTCTAGACTCTTTCCTCCTATTTCTCCATCATCCTATTAAATCCAACTAACATAGTCCCATGTACACGACTCGAATTACCAACTTATATTACTCTTTACTAACCCATCACTAATCCATTTTGGGTTCCGGGGAAGCGTGCTACTCGCTGAAAAACGTTTCAACCCCTTGTTAGAGGTAGAAAGCAATATACAATTACAAATTACATTACTATCTCAACCAACCTCAAAAGGAGCATTAAACCTGGCTCATATGTTGCATACACAAGCATCAATACTCTCCTGAATCAAGACTTATTTAAAAACCACACAGGGTGCATGGATCATACAAAGACATAACTTTTGTGAAGAGCAGGACTCTGTTGTCTTGCAGGAGTTCCAAGAACTGCAAGAATGCAAGGGGGGTGTTTTGGATGGCGCTCTAATAAGCCATGTCCTGAGCCCTTACGTTCCTTTGTAAAGAAGAGAAACCATGTAACGTACCTTGTGGGTGGTCTTTCCAAGTTCCAGGTAAATCACTGAGGGCCTACATCGTAGGCAGCATCATTTACCGATTAGCTTCAGCCACAATGCCTAAAATGCAAAGAAGAAAATTTAAGGCTAGTTCTTACAATTAATTACAGAGTGAATCTCACTCGGGCATGTAAAGGCAAGGCAAAAGAAACGCCATATTGAAAGCTAGAATGCATCAAGACTCTACAAGGTATCAAATGTTTCACAAAAAAAGTAAGGAGAGAGGTTGTCTCCAAGGCATTTTCTAAGCTGGTCAAGGGTGATGATCTACCAAATGACGCTGCATAATGGAGACATATTCTTTGTACGACATGAAGATATTTGTGAGCATCATAAGAACCACTGGAGAACTAAAAACTTTTTTTAATTTTGGAGAGTCTCCGCAAAAGAGATGAGGTGTTCAAGATTATTCTTAGCATTTTAGGTTTTCTTTCTTTACTTACATTTTTAGGTGATGATTTTAGATTGAAAGATTGCTAAAGACTGTCTGCATTTCTCTAGACCCATCCGTCACTCGTCCATTCCACTCCACTTTCTTAACATCAGGATCCAGGTGGCACCTGCTAGTGACAGAGTGGTAGAGGACTGAGGTAATCCCTATGTGACGCACGTCATGACAGCACTGAGACAATGGCCAAACAAGCCGAAAGAGATGTCCTTAATATCACAGGAAATGCTGATCCTTGCATGAATGAATGAATCTCCTGAGGCGTGCTAACCAGTGCTTAATTTGTGTTTGTTGTTTCCGATGCGGGGCACCGGCACTTATTTTTTAGGGCCGGGGCTTATTCTTCTGCCTCAAGAATTTGCTACGAGCAAAAGACACATAAGGGAAAGACGGTTGAAAGGAAAAATAAAAACGCTTCACAAAGGAAGAAAGTAGAAAGCTGCAAGAGTGAGCTGAAGGGGCAGGGAGTGGCTTTATATGGACTGAAGAGGCCAGAGATGGCTTAAGGGTTACGCTATCTCAGTATTCCATGTTCACA
This sequence comes from Pleurodeles waltl, assembly GCF_031143425.1. Lineage (NCBI taxonomy): Eukaryota > Metazoa > Chordata > Amphibia > Caudata > Salamandridae > Pleurodeles > Pleurodeles waltl. Next base: position 46,696,831 of record NC_090448.1, on the reverse strand, counting down.
CACTTAATTGCAGCAGCCGCGTGTTTAAGAGGAAGGCTTTGGGCACTGGCACCTTTTTATTTACAAATTAAGCACTGGTGCTAACTAACCACCTATTAGGGAGTCCTGTTGCGAAAGGATACAGGGTAGCAGAAGAGGAAGATAAATTAGACTGGCTTAAAAGAGTTTTCAATCATAATGCAACCCAGTTGACAGTACATTCCACTGTCTGGAAGAACGATGATAAAAAATATTGCCCCCACCAAGCACAATACATTTTAGAAATCTGAAAAAAGTCTGCAGTAACAAATCTTATTTGCGCTTCGGCAGCCTTCATCAAGCAACAATCAACACTGTTCAAAATGTGTACACTTTAGGTATGTATTATAATAGTTCTACTATCTGTTCACTGGCAGCTGCTCGTCTAGATGGAACCTCCCAGATCCCAGCAGTGACCACTATTCTGCAGAATACCTCAATGATGCAACCTCTTCTCCATGGTTTTCAACATGTGTACATAGCCACCTGAAGGAATGGCTGAAAACCATATCAAGATGAACCAATATCAAAAAGATACTGAACTTCACTTAAGTATTCCAACATCAAGGACATTATGCAGCTCAAAGACTAAACCGCCCTAAACCATTCCTAGGTGCCAGCTACTCCCTCTGCCTACACTTGACAATGAACACATTTATCGTATCCTAATCACCTATAGACTATACAGGCCCAGATATAGGAATCGTTCTTTTAATATGAATCCGAATGGTCACGATATTTCTGCAAACACAAAGTAATGCTGATTCGACCCTACATCACCAAGACAAATCAAAGTGCTTGGCTCCAGCTCCCGTTCTACGAAATATAAAAAAAAAACACCCAATTATTTATTTAAAACGGGCCTCTTGTTTCTCTAACATACGCGTATAATGTGCATCTTTAACACAGCCTGTGCTACATGTTTTCCAATTATAATTATTATTTTATTGGATTTTACTAAAAGCCACTACTTTATTCATAGACGTCTTTATACCGGTTCCATGCCTGCAATGCTGGAAAGATGTTTCAATGAGTTACGTGTTCACTACAAAAATCTGTGGGATCTGCTAGTCATGATGTCAAAATCCCGGTATAGGAAACTAAGTCCTTCATCGTTACTTGGTAAACTTGACAAACATTAAATTGTCCTGCGGCTTTGTCCAAGGTGGAGGAAGATGTGTAAATCACAAACTCTGGTACACATTCTGGTTACTGCGCTCATGCGTCCCCTTTACACGCCTCAGAACGACCCTGGTCCCAGATCGCCCCATGTATTCCTGCATCTGCCTTTCTGGCGTGCTCCTTTCGCCCTGTGTCCATTTTCCCGATTTCTGTTACTTTCTATCCACGTCTCCTGTGCCCTGGTCTCCTGGTACATCTCTGTGTGTCTGAGTATGAACAGGACTACAAGCACCGAATGCAATGAAAAAAATATGGAGTGGATGAGATAGTCACGCATAAACCGGGGGCCTCGAGAGTTCTGTATCTCACCGTGTCTACTAGTGTCAGAAGTTTGGATACCTTCCACCCTTCAAAAAACACCGGGGCACGACAAACACGTGACTTACTTAGCCTTACCTTCCTACGTTACCTCACCCGGTCCAGGTTTTTGCTTTGCTTTCCAGTACCTGCAGCCTGGTCATACAATTATAAAATGAGGACTACAAGTCCCAGAATGCAAAGCAAAGTAAAACTGGTCTAGCGGACCTAATATTCTTCAGAGCACGTCCACTACTACACAAAATCCATCTTCAAGCATCCCCAGCACTTTCCAACAAAGTCAAACTGCCCAGCATATGCCGCAGTACAACCCCACAAGTTAATCACACCTGTCAATCTCAAATAGGACTTCTTCGTATAAACTACTGACTGTGAACTCTCGCTTTGTCTCCTCTCTTTTTAGGGCGCAGAACCACCTCCCTGTGTCTGAAAGTCCAAGTACAAGTTTGTAATTATGTATAACAAATACGGATATTTATAATTAAAAAAAACAGCGGGGCATGGCCTCAGGACATCTTCACCTGTATGTTTGTCCTGCCCTCTCCCATACGACCCGGAACCGAATCACCGAGCCAGTTGTGTTACGAACAGTGCCCGCGTGCGCTCCATGCAGGGTCCCTGTGCACCTTGTTCATCTCGGCGGCCATCTTGGAGTGGGTTATGTTGCTGACAGTAGGGACTGAGCCCAAGGTCCTGCTCCATGCAGGGTCCCTGTGCACCTTGTTCATCTCGGCGGCCATCTTGGAGTGGGTTATGTTGCTGACAGTAGGGACTGAGCCCAAGGTCCTGCCAATAAGGCAGGTCCACTTGCAATGTTTTCTCTAGTAAAGATTATAAAAATATTATTTCAATCTCAACAGCAAAACGATCCTTGATTGTTCGCATGTTGTCTAAATGGGTGGACCTTTCTAACGCATACAAGTACAACACTGAAGGGAAGTTAAGTACTCTTAGGGGAGTTTATTGCAAGGAGAAGCAGAAATGAATAGCTTCCTGCTGTGACCCTTCAATTAATTACTGTAATCTGTGGTGAAGGCGCACCGCGAGGCCAAACAAACGTGGACAGTATCTGGATGCACTGAACATAAGTGCTGTGGCAGACTTTATTGATATCCTGGCTCCGCACCAAGCAAAAGGGTGCATTGTGGCCAGTGTGATCCCAGCCTTGTAACACACTACATGCCTCCTCAACATGAACTGAAAGTTTTACAACAGTCGTGAACAGGAATTTTCAATTCTATTAAGGACACAGAGGGTTCAGATTATGGATTCTCTTCTTTTCTTCATTAGAAGTCATTACTGTGGGGTAAATATAAACATTGAATGCAGATCCAAAGGACTCCATACCCACACACCATGTAAAAAACAAGCATTTGCAATGCAAAGGGTCTCACGTTTGCTCATGTTAGAGCTGATAGCGTTGTAAACTCCTAACCCGACTTTTCACCTATCAGCAAATGTGTTAAGTTGAAAGAACCACGGCACATCCAAGCATTCCAAATGTAAGTCCTTTATTCTTCTTGGGTGTTCAATGAAAACAGCAAACGTTGTACCAATCCATGTATATACAGCCGACACGTGTTTCGTCGTGAAAACAACTTTTTCAAGGCTGTGAAACAATATCCAAAACATATCATGGTCAGCCAATAGTTCCAATGTCTAGTGTACGATCTTTGCCATTACCCAAAAAAAAAATTGTACCCCTCCTTTTGTGTCAGGTGGGTTAGCAAATAGCCGATCGGTGCTCGCCTAGATTGCTAGAGAAAGGAATAATAGGCATGCTGAATGGATATAGCCCATAGATGAAGAATTTTATGGAGTGAGTCGTTGAGTCACCCAGTGTACAAGATTACAAAAATGCATATCAGTGACCCTAGTGGCGAACAAACGAGAGGAAGAGAGAAGATATCTATATAGAAGCAGTAAAAGAACCACCAAGAATTATACTAAAGAATCATACCTCATTAAAGACTGTAAGTTATTTGATCTGTGTCACAATGTGGTCGTCTAGTAATATTCGGTGTAGAAGTTGCTTATCACATGTGTGGATTATCAATATATATTTGACGGTACACCTTGGTAATGAATCAAGGTTTGTACCAGGACCATGATAAGTCCAACTGAGAAAAGAAAATAATCAAAAGAAAAGCTCAGTGCCTTATACTAGTAAGATGAGTAATGAAAATAATGACATCATATACAGTAACGATCTAGAGGTGAGTGATATGTCCTTCTATATCTGGAGAAAAGGTATGTGTGCTCATACTACAAAGACATCCCTCTGCTGATATGATGGTAAGAATAAAGTGAACAATATACACTAATAGGATTCGATCTTCAAATGCAGCATAGCATATTGGTCCTATCTCCCTCCTAGGGAATATTCAAAACAAATTGCCAAAGTGGAGAAAATAAATATATAGAGCTTGAAATTAAATCACCCGCACATGGAGTGTCCATTATGTTGTTGCCATACAAATCTGACTAACAACGGTAAAGCCTTTAGAAAAACATGTACACAGCATATTTATAAATGCAGTAAAATATGGAGGCATTGAGCTTAATATGTATCCTCTTATTTTGTCTTGCTGTCTGCAATACAGTCAAATCGTAAAGATTCAAGGAGTTTGTGACTTCCCATATTCGAAGAAACAAACGGTAATGTTATTCACGAGTCAAATCTATTTAGAGAAGTGCCAAGAACGTATGTTGAAAACGTGGAGGGAGAAAAAAAAAAAAAGGAGAAAAGCGAGCACAATACTGTGAGCATTCTTTTCCGTATTGTATTTAAGCAACTAGCACATCTTAAAGCCAAATATATTGGCCAGGGCGGCAGAGAAATAACGGTTGGTTTATCAAGAAACATAATGTCTAGCGTTAGTTAAACAATAGAGAATATTGTTAAAAATTTAGGTAAAACGGACATGGATTCCTACCAGTCGTGTGTTCGATCCCGTTTCTTGTTTGTAGTGGTCAGAAACGCTCGTGCTGGTTTGAACCAGTTTTATAGTTTCAAGAGCGATGGAAATGGAAAAGGGACAAATAGATTGCCGATCTTGGTGGTGGCCATCTTAGAATGGACATAAAGCACCATGGATAAATGGAAATCAATGGTAGTAAGTATCTCAATATAACAACTAACTAAAAGATGTGGAGTATAAGTTGTGTAAAAAACAAACAGTGAGAGCGTGAAAAAGTAGAAATGAAGAGAGATACTGAATTGTGACCCACATGCTTATGTGTTGGGGAATATAAATCCTAATCTGAGGGTAATTGTTGATGGCCAGAACGTAAACCCAGACATTGTTACAATGTTATCCACATACAACATACTATGTTACTCAATACTATGTACATATATTTATTAGCAATGCATAATGTCGCAAATCATTATGAAGCATCCTCTTTGAAAATATCATATCTTAACTCCGCATATTTACTAACATAGTATTGCATATGTTGTTATTATGAAAACTATCAAGTAACAATTACAAAAAAACATGTAAATCTTTTTCCTTGTTTAGTCCCTCCTCCACTGCCCGCAGCTTGATTATCCATTTACTTTCCAGTTGTCTAAGTAATAGTGTTTTGTTGCCACCCCTTGCACAGCCACCTAGCGTGGCAATACCATGTGTTTTAATGTAATGTAAGTTCAGCTGTGTGTGTACAGAATTAAAATGTAGAGCAAACGGATAGTCTTTATTGTTGTTTTTGATTGCTCGAAAGTGTTCCTGTAGCCTTTCCTTGTATGGTCTGATGGTTCTCCCTACATATATATGATTACAAACGCATATCAGACAATACACCACATATCTGGTGTTGCAGTTTATGAAATGTTTGATATGATGCGTAACACCCGTATTGTAACAAAATGTTTTAATTTTGTCAATAATGTATTGACAAATGATACATTGGCCACATTTGTAGAAACCAAGAGGTGGTTTAGGAATCCAGTCATTGTTAGTGCGACCAGGTAAGAAGCTATGACACAACTGATCTCTTAGTGTGCGTCCCCGACTGTATATGACATTAGGTCTATCACTGAGGCCACTTTTCAAGGTGTTGACAGCCAATAATAGTGGCCAGTTCCTTTTTAGAATTTTTAACACGTCTGAACTGATAGTGCTGTAGGGGGTAATTAAACTCAGTGCCTTATTCTCTTTGGTTAGTTTCTTAGGTCTTGCATTGGTTAAGAGTGCAGTTCTATCTATAGTGCGAATTCTTCTATCTGTTTTGTCCCATAGCTTTTCCGAATAGCCCCTGTTTAGAAATCGTTGTTTTAGTAAGTCAAGTTGGTTGGTAAATTCATGTTCATCATAGCAATTGCGTCTTATCCTTATTGCTTCCCCAAAGGGGATGGCTCTTATTTGGGAAGACGGATGGGCACTAGAGGCATGTAGAATGGAATTGGTCGCTGTGGGTTTTCTAAACAGTTTACTGCAAAGGATGTCATTCTGTACATAGATAGTAAGATCTTGAAAGTCTATACTGACTGGGCTGTATTGACTGGTGAATTGTATATTGAAATCGTTAGCGTTGAGATGACTAATGAACTGATCCAATGTTGCATGATCTCCGGACCAGAACAGTAAGACGTCATCTATGTATCGTCCCCAGTAGATTATGTGTTGTGTGAATTCCGGTGCGCAATTGCGCCAAATGTGTTGTTGCTCATAGTATCCCATGTAAAGGTTGGCAAATGAGGGCGAAAATTTAGCCCCCATTGCCACTCCTTGTGTCTGTTGATACCATGCACCTTCATGTAGAAAGACGTTGTTATTCATGACTAGACGTATAAGAGCAAGTAGCATATCTGAGTGTCGCAGATACGTGGCCTCCCTTTTGTCCAAAAAATGTCTTATGGCCATTATGCCTGATTTTTTGGGTATGCATGTGTATAGAGATGTCACATCCAGGGTGACTAAAAGATGTCCCTCTGTCCATTGGTAATCAGAAATCAAAGAGAGTAGATGTTTGGTATCCCTAATGTATGAAGGGAGGTTTTGAACAATCGTTTGTAGGAATAAATCTATATATTCCGAAAGTCTCTCAGTCGGGGAGTTGATCCCTGAAATGACCGGTCTCCCAGGGTGGAAGTCAGCTGTTTTATGAATCTTAGGTAGTATATAGATACAAGGGTAACTCGGTGCTGGATTAAACAGGTATTTGTACTCCAGATCCGTTAGCAGGCCCATATCCCTCCATGTAGACAGTTTGATTTCTATATCCCTAACAATCCTTGGTATGTGATTGTTGGTTAGTCTACAATATGCTTCCTTGTTTTGTAGTTGCCTGTCGATCTCCGATACATAGTCTACCCGATTCATGATAACAATATTACCTCCCTTGTCTGCTTCTTTTATTATGATGTCCTTGTCTCGGACCAGATCATTAAGTGCCATACGCTCCCTAGTGGTGATGTTTTGCGGAATAGTTCTAAACGTATTCGTATGTCGTGATTCTAGTTGATGTAAATCCTTGGTTACCTGATTATAAAAGAGATCGATGGTACTATCTGTTGGTGATATCGGAACAAAGCGTGAAGTAGGTTTGAGTCCACTCGGACAAGTATCTGCATTCTCCCACCCTAGATCTGTTAAAATCTCATCATGAGTTGGTGCATCATTGGTGTCGTCTAAGGATAGTAATGTGTGTATATCCTTGATGTCTTTAATACGTAGTGGGCAAGGTATTGTGTCACTGCCAGTATCGCTGATCTTTTTTTGTTTGTCACTGAAGTGTTTGAAAAGTTTGCACTTGCGCACAAACTTAAAGAGATTGATGTGTACCTCTGTGTAGTCCGGTGCTGATGTGGGTACAAACCCTAGTCCCTTATTCAAAATGCTTAGTTGATGTATATCTAAGGCTTTGTCTGATAAGTTTATCACACATAGGTCATTCGAGTGAGAGGTGATCCCCTGTCCGTTGTGATCTAGTTCTTGGTGTTGCGTGTGGTCGATCTTGTGGATACTCCTGCTTTCGATGTGTTTGCTTCCCTTGTTTTGTCTTTTACCTCTCCTAGTTCTTTTTGGTAGGTACCTGGTCCTGTTCTGGTGGCTTTCTCTCCTTTGCGGAACCTCTCTATTTCTAATAAAAAAGGTGACTTTGTGTAACCCGTATCTGTGTTGCTACGTATAGAGCTGCTGGAGTCCTCACTGTTGAGACTGGAACAGCTGGACATGTCTGTGTTGCTAGTTCTAACGCTCGAGACTACAGGGGACTGTGTCCTACTATTCATGTTGCCAAGCCTTTCTAAGTTGGTGTTATGAAGTTTATGTGAATATGTAAAGACTCTCCCTGTTGCATAATCAATTGCATCCCTCTTCAATTTGCGCATCTTCTTCTCTCTCACATACTCCTGTGTACTTTTTTGGATTTTAATACCAGCAAAGAAGAAAAAATTTTGGAAGTGCGCACCATCTTAGTACACAGCCACTGGCTATCTCTATGTATCGGCAAATGTGTATTTATCTACGTAACTGAAAAAGTGCAATTAACTGTGTAACGCGCTCGACTTCTGCCAAGCGAAATCGCGCTTGTAAAATAGAGAAAAAGTAGTCCACGAGCCGCACAGAAAACAGCGAGCCTCGCATGTTTTCTGTACTTGGTTGATGTGCTCGAGGAGGGCTAGCCACCGGAAAAGGCATGACGTGTGCATGCCTTCGACTAATGAAAGCAAGCGGATTTTAATAGGCAAGTCCAAAAACCAATAAAAAACACTGACGTGATGTCGACAGAGCTCCGAGCCCTTTTCTAATAACTAAAGCGTCTCGCTACGATACGCATGCGCGAGCGCATGCAACACAGGCTCAACCCTATCAAGAAAGTCAGGAACTGCCTGTAACAAGTCCCTGAATTGGGCTTGTGGAAAACAAATACCAACTGCAAACATATACGCATTCATGATCACAATTGGAATATGCAGCAGCCTTTGATAAATGCCCTTTTTACTACACTTTAACACCTAACAACAGCTGAGTGACAAACCATCATTAAAATTCAGTGCAAATATGAATTACTCATATGGCCAGTACTAATGTAGTCATACAACACAAGGTTGTTTGCAGAACAGTCTATGCCCAGTAAACGATGTTTGGGAGAAGTGTATTTAAAAAATACCTAATAACTGTTGTATGCATAAACAGAGCAGTTACTCTCTTCTCATGATGTTTCTGAGGCTTGTTCAGTATCCAGGACTCACCTTGTCCAAAAGCAGACTACATTTCCCAGTACTTCACAACATAAAGGGACAGAGGGCCGTTAAAGGTCCTGCGTACATACACCCACCTATGTATAACTAAAGGTAAGTGTGCAGTTTCTACAAAAAACAAAAGCACTGCTTGCAGGTCAGAACCCCATATGGGGTAGCCCCTTTTAGGAGCATGAACCCTCACGCACCCCAAGAGGTGTCATGCTTCATCATCGGACAGCACCACGTTGGGCCAGTGCTGCATTGCCCAATGGGCCCCACTGGGGCCTAGTAGTCACAGATGAAGCTGCCTCGGTTTAATGCTGCTGCATTTTCTCTTCCTTTTCCTTGCCCGACAGGCTTGCGACGGGCCTTTCTCGTCTCTATTGGCTTAAGGGTCTCACAAATGAGCAAAAATATTCACTGACAACTCAAGACACTTCTATTTCACTGCATGATGCTTAAGGGGTTGTGCCACAACCAGAGACAGCGAAAACATTGACCAAAACCCATGGACACCTCAAGAAGCCTTCCTCTCCCTCAAGCTGCTCTGATGAGATGGTGATGGAGCAGTTTTTATGCACATGGGTCCTGTGAGTCACGCTGCACTTGTGGCAAGTATTATAAAGAGGCAGACAAGGTGAGGTGTATGTTTCAACACCTTTTTTCTGGACACACACAGGGCCTACTCACTTCTGCTTGCCTCCAACCGTTCTCCTGCCTGTACAAACGGTGACCCTTCAAAAACATACACCCACAGAATGCCAGCATGTGACACCCACGTCATGAGACACACAAATATGTGATACAATCACATCATGAGGCCTTGACTGTTCAACAAAGTGGTATCTGGTGAAACACTGATAAGTCCACTATACTAAAGCAGCATGTGTCCTCCATAAGTGTCAATATTTCGAATATATCTGGTAATGAAAACTAATCTACTAAGGTGTTCTTATTATATTCCATGAGGTCGACACACATTCTGACACTACCACTTTGCATGTTCGACCAGCTTCAATCCAACTAAGCTGCCAATATTTTCGCTCAAACTTTGGGGAACACTTCAAGTAGCTCAGTACCCAACTGTTAAACCTCACACAATATTAGCACGTGTTCCTTTCTTTTTGGGTCCAACTATGTTAAACTTCTTTTAGTCACCCATTCTTAATACAGAAGATCCCTTCCTGGCAACAGACAGTTTAGAAATGGCAAAATTGTTTTTGAATCTAACCGTTAAGACATGGCAATTCAGGTCTATGGATTCCCTACTTTATCATTTTGAGCTCACATCTGAGGGTACCAACATATCTGTAATCCTGCTCACAAAATTCTCTTGCCACAATTCCTCTTAAAAGATGGTATACTGAATCAGCAACAATATTGATTAGTTACACCTCCAACTGTCATAAAAAAATGTTGGTTTGTTACATTCATTTACCCCACTGACAATCAACACCACATTATTGTAACTCATGTCACTTTTGAAACTTCTAGGATCTTCCTCGTGCACATTCTTAACCTTGGAACCTTTATTTTTTACTTTGCAAACTCAAGTGAAATGCATTATAGAACCAAAACTATTACATTTGGCTCTGAAGGCAGGATATTCTCATCTGCAGCTGAATGCCTAAAATTCACATAGCTGTCACACCTATCTCTGTTAGTGTTAAAGTTATATCCTCCTTTTTAGGTCTGGATTCATCCAATCCCTTTTTGATTTTACAAAAATTATGTGTATATTATATTTATAGGGGCTTTCAGCCAGCCTTTTTCATTCGTTGGTCTGTTATTGTGTCATTCACATTTTTCCTTCCTTTGCACCGTGCTCAGAAACCTTTGTCGTTCTAACTATAGCTATGGTATCCTTATGGAAGGCCACACCATTCATCTATAACTATTCCTACACAATGCTATTATACGTATGAATTACTGTTTTTGTTCTTATCAGTTCATCATTTAGTACACCAAATTTGCACATCAATGACTTTTGAAACATGCAACATTCTAATCCAGACTTTTGCCCTTTTCTGTTTCCTCTGGAAGAAGTTAAGGAGGAGGATTACCACACAAACATTAGTATGAAATAACCATTTAAATTGTCTACATTTATTTTCACTGGTTCTCCTTTCACTATTTGAAGCCCATCCTTAATCATTGTAGTTTTTAGGTCGGGTATGCAATAGCTCTGACATGTTGTCATCTATCTGTGGGCGCCCATCACTATCACTCGTTCATGGGCTTGCCTTTCAAAAATGATTTATTATTATTGTTAAATGTTTTCTGTTTGACCCTCCTTGGGCCAGTTTTGTCACTGCTTTGGTCAAGGACCCTGTTACTTGGATAATTGCATGTTTTACGATAGGTTTGACTGCGAGCAAACTTCTTTTTCCTTTGTGTCTCTCCTTCGCGCTCATGCTCATGGCGGCCATGGCGCTTTGAATTGGCTTGCTTATGTCAACTGTTTTACTTTTTGTTTTCAATTTATGTGGCAAGAAAAGTCCAGTTAGGATGTTTCAAAAGCTAATAGCTCTAACTTGAGCAAACACCAGACCCATTGCATTGCAAATGCTTGTTATTCCATTACAGTCACAAAAGCGAAGATTATCCCACACTCTTATCTGACATTTAGAATAGCTGATGAAGTAGGCATATTATTTTTTCATATGTGTGCTGCCCACCCTGTTGATGAGTTAATGAAAGAGTAATACCGCAAGATGAGTGAATATATTATTGAGATGATGAATGAGAAATTAAGCAAAACCAGGTACAAAATGACTAATTTGCTCTGCAGAAAGGTGAAGAGGAGGAAATGGCGGCAGCAAAGGATGTTATGGAATACCTTGCTGGAGATTGTTGGTCTATGATCACATGCCTTGGAGTGAATGACTTTTCTACTATTGGTACTTGTAATCGTAGATACTTTTAACTTGATGCTATAGTAATAAAGGTGATGGAAAAATAGTGCACAGTTCTCAACAATGTTCCCTCAAATTTGTATTCCCTGTGTGCAGCAGTGAATGGTCTCTGTGCACTACAGACAATGTTATGTGCATCAAAGACATGTGACAACTGACTAAGCAATCGACTGAGCTACCAAAATCAGTGGTATTTGCCAGAAGTGCAATCACTCCCTATTTAACCCAAGTTGACACCTAAGGGCGGAACCCTTGTCTCACACTTAGCCCCTCAGCTGCCATCTATTGATGAGTCGATAGGGGATGGAAGGACCAGGAGTGGGCACTACGGAAAGTTAACAGATCATTTATTAATTATTGTATTGCAATTAGTATCAGTTAGGTATGATCATTAGCAAGGCAGATATATGAGATCATGCAGATGATCGGTGAGATTAGTGGACGAGCTAGAACAGATGAGGTATTGCTAGGTTGCATGATCTGGTTTACCAAGAAGGGCATGTTGCAAGCTTTAAGATGACGGGTGGGTAATTTGCACAAATACAATAACAAAGATTAAGGCAAACATGCACATGACTCAGAGGGAAGGCATACGGAGAATGGACAGCAAGGACAAGGTCAGTCAAAGAAAAAAAGGAGAAGTGACAATTGGAAGTTTTAAGTCAAGGTAAACATTTTCAATGAGAGTTTTAGTCATGCAGAGTAGATGTTTGACATTACATGCATCTGAGGGTGCTAAACTGTAAAAAAGAAACATTATTATTTGCATGTGAGATACTTCTATATTAGGCACCTTTGATGGGCCCTAGAATCAGGTGAACAGTAAGTCAATTTCTAGACTACTTTTAGACCACTGCCTCAGCATGGACAGCTGATCAGCTGAGGGGTTGGAAGTGTATAGTAATGCTTGTAAACATACATAGGGATCTAACAAGCAGTATAATGATGCAATACGCTCATGATCAAATCAACAGGAGAGAATATACAGGGTAAATAATACATTGAAAGGAAATTCTGCAAATGTGGGAGCCATGTCTTCTGATGTTTACCCTTAACATTTGCCTAATGAATGATTTGCCAAAGTATGAAAGGGAAGCATTTGGATGTTCCTGGTTTAGCATAACATTAAGGTGAGAATACCTTCTCAGACAGTGGAAGTGCATCGCCTGCACTCCTGTAGCTGGAGGGAGAGAACCAAGATACTGAAGTGGGAGGGAGAGGCCGGTCTGCTTTAAAAATTCACTTACACTTTTCATTTAACAAGGAGAAGCAGATTAGACACCTTGAGCACTACCTTTTGGTGAATAGCAAGAAGACGACATTTGGCTGTAGTTTGTCTTTCAAGGTGAGGAAGTTTCTAGGTCAGGTACGTCCCTTTGTCTATACCTGACTGCTGCTTCAGGAAAAATGATGACAGCCAGGTGCTGAGATCTCATACTTCCTTGTGCCCATGGTGTGGGTGATTCAGCATAGAGACAACCACAGTGCTTCTTGTTGTGGGAAATATTGCTTTGGACAAAGGATGTTTCTCAAGGACAGGCTGAGTAACTAAATCTAGCATACGACTTATGTGGGAAAACATGCTATGCATATGGAGGACAAGGCATGTGATTTGGTGTGCAGATTTCAGATCAACTCCTGGGAGTGAAATAATTTATATAAGCCTGCACAAGTGTAGTACCTGTGCATTGTGAGGGGAGAGGCAAAGACTCTCTGCATGACCAACGCTCCTGCCAAGAACTTCCTTAAGTTACTCCTGATTAGCAGTCTGCAAAACAACACTGAGCAACTTATACACAACATTACTGGCACACACAACGGAGCTCTTTGGCACATACTGTTTTCATGTGTGCATGAGGTCAGTATTGTTAGGGTTGCACTACACCACTTGTGTGTGGAGAAACAAACATCAACAACTTTACAGATTACAACCATTTTAAGAATGACACCATCCAGACGTATTTTTTCAAAATGGAACGTATGCCTATACGTCAGCCAGTACACATTTAACAAAATCCAACCAGCATCTGCTAGTTTTAAAATTATTAATATTATAACGGAGGAGCAGCTTTACAAAGTCATTCGGTCCCAAGAAAATCATAGCCCTTCAGTTTTCAAAACCAAAGTCACAGCAGCCTGTATACCAATAAAGCACACACAGATCTATTTGCAGACTAGTGGTAATAAAGTTCCCTCTCACAACAGGTAACAGCTATGTCACGCTGGGCTACCTGGCATACCATCCCCAAGAAAACACGATCTGTCCTGCTATTTCCTATTCCTTCTAGGACACCCAAAAGAATTTGTAGTGGGCCATATCTACCTCCATTGCCAGCACCCCAGAGAGCTCCCTGGTCACTGCTCGCCAGTAGGCCGTTATGCATGGACAGGCCCACAACATGTGATAAAAGTTTGCATTGGGACATGAGCATCGGGGATAGTCAGCAAGTGGTCGGAGACCCGCTTTGTACATTCTGTCAGGGGTAAGGTGTGCGGTATGCAGGTAGTATGCCTGCACCAGCCAGAGGTGGGTAGTTATACTCAAATCCCTGGGGGCCATCAAGGCATCACACAAGTCATCTTCTTCCAGCGGACCAAGCCAGCCCTCCCAGCATTCCCTGAGGTTCGCTAGTGGCACTGCTGTGTTGGTGACCAAGGTACGATAGATTTGAGATACTCCACCCCTGCGCAAGCCACCCATCATGACTTTCTCCTGCGCCGGACTAAATTCAGGGAGGACCATACCAGCCCGGACATGTGCTCCCAATGCATGCCTCAACTGTAAATACTTACGAAACTGGGTCTTGGAGAGCGAGTACTGCTCCTGGTAGGACAGCATGTGGGAACAACTCCGGATATCCCCCAACAGGGAAATACCTATGTTGTCCCACTTGTGGATCCCATCCAGCGCAGAAACCTCATGCAACCACGTACCCCGCAACAGTGGACTTTGCTGAGCCAGACTCGTCCACCACCCCGTCCCTCCCTGTGCTGCCCTCCAGCCTACAAACACCATTCTTGCCATTTCAGGAACCTCTTGTGGGAGGCCATACAGCAAGTCAACCAATTTGGGGAAGCCCAAAGTCAATAGTTCAAGTTGATACGCCGGGTCTGACCACCCACCCGCCAACCATTCATTGATCACTAGGAGTTTCATAGCCAGATAATATAGATATAAATTGGACAGCCAAGCCCTCCCTCCTACACATCCCTCCGGTAAGTGTGTAGGGAAAGTCTGGGGTGAGAATTATGCCATAAAAATTGTCACGCTATGGCATCCATTTCCTTAAATACTCCCCTGGGGAGCTGATAGGGGTAGTTTTTCAGAAGATAAAGAAAGCGGGGTGGGATCATCATTTTATACAACATGATTCTATCCAGGACATTAAGGGGCAGGGTCTGCCATTTTTTTAGATCATCCCTGATTTTTTGCGTGAGCGGTGTAACGTTGAGCACCCATGCCAACTCGGGCAAGAGGGCCACATTGATCCCCAGGCATCAGAAGCTGTTGCGCCTAATGGGGATATTATCCTGCCAGTCGTACCAGTCTCTGGCAGGATGTCGCGGGACCAACACCGACATGCCCGGGTTAATGGTCAGGCCTGAGGCCTCGGAGAACAGTTGCAACAGCTGTAGGCACCGAGTTCCACTGCTGGCTGGGGCAGATAGATAAAGGAGTACGTCAACCGCATACAAAGCAATGCGGTCTTCCGATCCCGGGGACCAAGCCACCCCTTGATGAACGGGTCTTCCCTTATGACCTTCGCTAGTGGCTTGATGGCAAGGGCAAAGAGAAGCCGGAATAGTGGGCATCCCTGATGGGTTCCATGGCAGATGCAGAAGGGGGGCTGAGATCACCCCGTTAACCTGCACTCGAGCTGTTGGGTTACAGTAGAGGAGTCGCACCAGCCCTCAAAACCTAGGGCCAATCCCCACTTTTATGAGCACCTGGTGCATGAAGCAGTCTAAGGCAGTGTTAGGTACTTCTGCCTGGCATGAATTCACATTGGTCCAGGTGGATTAGGGAGGGCAGTACCTTCTTCAATCTACTAGCCAATATTGTAGAAAGAATTTTAATTTCAGTGTTAAGGAGCGAGATGGGGGCGGCAGCCCGCACAGGAGGTCGAGGGCGGTTGGGACATCGGAATCACTACAATGGTCAAGGTCCGAGGGGAAGCTCCCGGTTCACTCAACCTGGGCATACAGATTCAACAGGTGGGGGGCAAGAGGTCGCCACACTTGCGGTAAAGTTCTGTCGGAAATCCGTCCAGGCCCGGGGTTTTGCCCGAGGCCAAGGCACCGCCTCCCCAGTGTCCTCCAACGCTTTAGGTTTGTCTAATTCCTCTCTCCAGCCGACCGAAAGGCTAGGAAGAGACATATCACACACCAGGGGATTTTCCCGCTCTGTTAGGGGCCGTAGTCACTCTGCATACAATCCGGCATAGTACTCACCAAAGCCCTGAGCGATATTGTGGGGCGTATTGCAGTGGACACCGGAGTCATTAATTATTTCAGGAACATTTCTACCAAGCAGAGGCAGGGATGCCAGCCAGTGCAGTAGCTTACCATTCTTATCGCCCCACCCATATACGCGTGCCACTGAGGTGCACCACATGTGCTTGGCGGACTCAAGCATAAGGTGACAGATTTCCTCCTGAATCAGTCGCAGTTGCCTGGTGGTGGCTATGTGATTAGTGGATGAGAGTTTAAGTTCCAGGCGCAGTGCCTGAGCGTCAAGGTCAGTCACCTGCTGGTTCTTTTTCCGCTCCCGCACTGGGAGATACCTAGCGTGCCCTCAAAGGGTGGCCTTGCAGACAGCTTATAGTACACCCGTTGACTGCACGGAGCCAGTATTGTGCTCCAAATAGTGTGTGACTTCCTCCCGCCTGGCCTAGACATAAGTTTCATCTTGAAGGTATCAGGCATTTAGATGCCACATCGGGTGCTGGGCCTTGCCAAGGCCCTTCATCTGCATCAGGAGAGGTGCATGATCCGAGACTCCCAGCGGAAGTATCTCCATGGTGGTGACCTGAAGGATATCAGAAGCCGGCATGAAGAGCAAGTCTATTCCCGTGTGCGTGTGATGTGGCGCTGATGTATGCATGTACTGTCGCTCTTTGGGGTGCCATATCCACCACACGTCAGAGACCCAACCCCTCCGACCAGCTGAACAGCTGCTTGGCCAGGGCCATCCTTATCGCAGTGGGAGTCTCTGGTCTCAAGACCGCTTTGAGGTCACCCCCCAGGATTGTCAAGCCCGGGGGAAGTCGCACCACCACCTCCTGGCGGGACATTAGAAAGGGCGTTAGTGTCCGGGCGGGCCATATATACTCAGGATGTTAACTGGTTGGCTGCAAAGTGTGCCCGACACAGCAATGTAACGGCTCTGTGGGTCTCTCTTGGTTGCAGTGATCACAATGGGCGTCGAGCGGTTTATCAGGATAGCCACTCCCCTGGAGCCTCTAGTGAAGCCCTTATACTATATCCTATCATAGCCACCGCACTATAGCACTGGGCAGTGCGTGCTCAGCAGGTGCGTTTCCTGAAGCAACGCTAACGAGGGGGCAAATCGGTGAAGAGCACTAAAAAATGTGGATCTCTTGATCTTGTCTAGAAGTACATTAAAACTTCACGAGAGGACATTATTAAGAAGTCCAGAGGTGTATAGAAAAATAGTATTCAGATGTGTTTAGGCCTTTATGTGCGCTGGTGTCCTGGTGAGGGGGGCCAATGGGCGGGAAGTCTCCCCCGTGGGGCATGCCAGTGATGTGGACCTAGTGACATGACACGACCGCCTGAAAAAAAGAAGGGTAACATAGCTAAAACACAGCAAGAACAGAACTTTAAAACCAGCCCTCTCAAACCCCTTCAACTGCCCCCACCCCATACTTCTATCCCCAAAGCATCTGTCGCCCCAAAACATAACAGAGACACCCAAACCAAAATATCCGTATTGGGTGTGGAGTGGTAGACCCCTCCATATAGTCAGAGTTCCGCAAGAATGCCCCCAACCCGCTTCTGTTAGTGGTCCTGAATTTTAAGTTCTCCCCTTCAACACTTCATAGCAAATCAAGAACATCAGTTGCATTGTGTGTCAGGTTAGAGAGGGGGTTTGGCTCAAGCGGTCGTCCTCCGACATCGGTAAGTCCTGCCTCTGCTCCATGCGGGCTTTTGCAATTGACATCCAGTGAGTCTCGGGTCCCTCTGGGTCAGCCTCGGAGAGTCTTGGCTATGTGTGTTGCTTCCTGCGGTGAGATCTTGTGCACCCCCACCAACGCTTCAGACCCAAGGAGTCATCCCGTCTGAGTGACCAAAAGCCTCCCAACCGAGGAGTTCCTGTCTGGGAACCTGGTGCTTCTCCATGAGCCATTCCCATGCAGATTCTGGTGTCTCAAAGAAAAATAACTTGCTGTTGAAAAGGACCTTGAGGCGTGCAGGGAACAGCAGCATGTATGACAGTTACATTGGTCTCAGTTTCTGCTTAACAGCTTCGTGCAAGCGGCGTTTGGTTTGTACCTCTCTAGTATAGTCTGGAAAGATCAGAATTTTGTGGTCCTCCCATCAGACCTCAAGTTGCTTTCTCGCCTCACCAAGTATGGTGTCTCAGTCTTTGAAATGCAAGAATCTGGCAATGATCGGCCTCCTTTGCCCACCTGGTGGAGGTTTGGACACCGGTGATCGGTGTGCTCCCTCAATCGCAAACCAAGTGGGCAACTTCAACGCCGGCAGCCAGCTCCGGAGCAACGTCTCCAAGAATTTGGCCGTTCGGTTCTCCTCAGCGTCCTCTTTGAATCCTAGAAATCGCAAGTTGTTGCGCTGTGACCGGTTTTCTGCATCCTCGGCTCTATGGTGGAGTTCTCCTGTGCGTGTCAGCAACTAGGCCACTTTGGATTTGAGGTCTACTATCTCATCTACAATTGTGGATACCCGGTCTTCTGATTCCTTGATACGACCTACTGCTGTCCAGAGGTCCTGTTGGAGCAGCCAACATCCTCACGCACTTCGCCTATTTTGGTCTCAACTACTTGTTGCGAGAATTGAATCGTTTGGAGGGTAGTGTCCAGTCCCTCTACCGCCAGCGACCCAGAGGTCGGAGCAACCGCTCCCCTGGGGGTTCGGGTGAATCGCATATTGATCAATTCGTTGTTGTGTTGCAGGAGGTTGCTTAGCAGTGAAGATCAGCGATTCCTCGGAGGGTGTGGGCCAAGCAACAGTCAGTCACTCGGCCTCCCGGCACCATATCCCTTCTGTGAATGTTCTCGCCAGATGTCACCTAATTCTCAGCGTCTAACTCTCAGCATCTTCCTCGTCACTCCAGTCTGCATATAGGGGAGCCCTGCCCCTAGGGCGAGCAGTGCTCTTCCCAGTCTCATCTGTGCTCGCCCCCACCTGTCCTCTGTGTGCCTGTGATGTCTCAGCAGGCGGGTTGGCCTCGTCACCCAGTTCAGTTGGGGGGGCACCCCTCTCACGGCCCCTCTTCCTTTCAGCTCGGATCACTGCCTGTTGTAGCCCCTACTTAATTTCTCATTCCGGATTCTAGACGGACGCAGTTGTCTCAGGTCCCCCCCCATGTCACACCTCACCTCGGACGCCAGCCAGTGGAGTATTGCTGGAGCCTGTGCCCAACTCACCACCTCGCCTGGGCCTCGGCTGCTCCGCCTCGTTTTTATCACCGGATGGGGACTCTTTCCTCGCCCCTCCTCTCTAGGACCCCGGAGGTCTCTCTGCAGGCACTATTCCGAAGCCTGATCTCATTATCTGCCACAGATCAGGCTCTTCTCGCTGGCTCACAAGGGCCCCAGTCTTGCCCCCGCTCACTTCGGCCCATTTGGTACCATGGCCCACCTCAGGCGTCGGACGGAGTGCACGGCCCGGGCCTCTGCGCCATTTGTCAACTCGCTCACCGGGGTCTCCTCCCCAGCGCACTGCGCTCACCGGGCACGCTCCACTTCCCGCTGCCCTAAGTCAGGTGCCTGCGCAGGATCTGCCTCCTTGGGCCTTCAACCCCAATCAGGCCTCACAGGTCGGTCCGGCCCGGCGGCCGCTGTTCCCGCTGCCCTCCGTCTCTGCAAGCCACCTCCGGCATCACAGTTTCTTCTCTGCACTTTTGGGGGGGGGAAAGGGCGCTCGATAGTTCCGGATACAATTGTGCCGTAGGATTGTGGGGCTTTCACAGGTGGATGACGGAGGGGTCCGGAGCACTCTCAGAGTGCGACCGCCATCTTGACAACCAAAGCCACGCCATAATACTTTGTTTTTACCTCTGTGAACGTTTCTGCTGTTTTTATTTATCTCAGGGTATTGGAACATTTTACACAAGTACCAGTTACATTACACAGTCACATTTATTTTGTTTTTTAAAGCTCTTTGGAGATTAAGTGATTTGCCCTGAATCACAGGATGTTGAGCCAATCTATGGCAGAATCGAACTGGGTTCACCAGCTCCTAAGTCAGCAGCACTAGACATAACGCCGCAGAAGCCACAAGAAGGCTCTTTTGGCAAGGGACAGTTTGAAAAGCCCTGTAAAGGTCTTAAGTGCATCTACATCAGAATGTACTTCCCATCAGCAGGGGAGCATACTGCTTTGAGAATAGCCGTCTGCTCCAAAAATCATATGTTCCCCTTCCAGAGGACCCCATTAGAACAGTTATAGAAGAGCAGGTGTACTGCTCCTATAACAGCACCACCAAGAGAAAGATTCCTTTAGCGCTAATCATTTAAAAAGCTCAGGAAGTCTTTCGCTTGATGTGCGCTTGAGTAGAGGCCCTGCGCCAGGAAACAGTAGGGTGCGCGCACCCTACAAGGAACATAGATTCTCACCTCTGGTCCTACTACCACAGAAGTGTATTGTAGTTGCCCTCACATGGACACCCTCTAGCAAAGCACACTGTTACTATGTGAATTATTACCTTTCTGATGTACTATCACACATTTTAAGCCACAAACCACTACTTGATAAATAAACATATATGTAACTGATGGAAGACGAGACTGGCACATCATATGTCCTGCTTTTCTGCAAGGACATTTGATGGATAAAGCATATGTTCACGCATCGCAGCTTCATAAAGTTACACATTCACACAGGTAATCATTTGCAACAAATAAGAAATTGCAAGCAGGAGTTGGGAGCTCTCAACCGCATCCTCAGGACAGCAGTTGGCATGGTGGACACCAAAAAGCCAAATTTACTATTCTAACGCACTTCATATATCACTTAGGGAAAGAGCAACTTTCCCCCAAATATTCATTGCGCCTTACTTACAATTCTAACTCCAGTCCTGTAATATTTTGGGGAAAAATATAAATTCCCCAAGTATTTTTATAAAGGGTGAAAAGTTGTAATTTTGAATTGCAGAAAGTGATGTCTTGAAGGCGCAGCTCAGGGAAAAATAGACTAAGAATACTTGAAAGAAACTAGGACTACCCAAGTGTGGAACGCAAGTGCAGTGTGCTACAGTTCCTACACGGAATCCTTTAGAAACGGACGTATCAGTCCATGGTTCAGCCGCTGTCATAGAAATAGAAGAAATCCGGCAGCATGGCCGAAACGGGGAAGACGCTGAACTTCAATATCGGCGTTCTCGGGCACATAGACAGCGGGAAGACGTCGCTGGCCAAGGCCCTGAGCAGCACAGCCTCCACGGCCGCATTTGACAAGAATCCGCAGAGCCGGGAGCGCGGCATCACTCTGGATCTGGGCTTCTCCTGCTTCACCCTACCGGCTCCCGAGCTCCTGCGCACTTCCGGTTACAACAGCCTACAATGCACCCTTGTGGACTGCCCCGGGCACGCCTCCCTCATCAGGACCATTATCGGAGGTAGGGCGCTGGTGGTCTGCAGCTGTTACGTGAGGCAGATCGCACTGCCAAAAGTGGGAAAATAGAACTTTAGGAAAGGAGCGGAAAGGCGTTTGTTATTGTTAGCTTGTTTTGAAGGTGTTCTCCCATCCCAAAATGGCCGCCGCGCTTAGACTAAGCTAGCAGCCCTGTTGGATTGGGCTAAATAATATGTATTATGAACTAGCCCCAAGATGTTTTTTGTTTGGGGAAAATACCTCAGTGAAGTAGATCTGGGTGAAATTTAGATTACGTTAGTAGAATTACGCTTGTTACGGGAAATTAATGAAATTATACCATTATGCAACTTTGTATTTGTACACCATTTGTGGTACATTTTTTTACAGCGAATGCAAATAATCAACAGAACGTGAGCGACTGCAGTGCCTTTGTGTTTTTTGTACTATAGTTTTAACAATAAAAACATCCTTGTGTCAAAAATTGATGTAAGGACATATTTTATGCTAAAATCTCAAAATGACCGATTTACATGTAGCGTAAACAAGCATAATTTCACCAATTTAGTTTAATCACGCAAAAGCTAATTAAGCGACTCTCGCAAAAACCTATAATTAGGTAGAAGCCTTAAAATAACAAGGTGAGCAGAGATGGTGGGTAGAGAGATCAAGGACTGTGTTTCACATTTGGGAAGGCTTAGTTTTTAGGCCGAACGCTCAATCTCTTTGACCTGTTGTTAGTCTTATGAATTTTTAACCACGCCCACTGCATGTCCATTACTTTGACTCGTTCGTGGGCTTGCCTTTCAAAAATCCTTTGTTATCATTGGTAAATGTTTTACATTTGTCCCTCCTTGGGGCAGTTTTTACATGGATAATGATAAATTTCCTAGCTATCGAGAAGGAAAGTTTCAATTCTATTAAGGACACGGAGGTGAGGATTATGCATCATCTTTCTTCACTTTTTATTAACAGCAGGGTTCCAAGTTCAACAAATAGAAAAAAGAACTACAACACCCATGGGACAGCGTCACCATTGCAACCAATGTCCACTCACTGTTCTATCCGACAGTCCGTATATATATCCAGCGGTGCCGACGTCCGTCCTCGACTTCACTGCGATAGGAAGTTAAGCTGTTGTTAGGTTGGTGCTGTTCCTAGGAAGTAATGTAAAACAATGAGATTGGGACTCCTGTCCGTTAAGGTGTAAACAAACGAAGTAACCAAACAGTCCGGAGATCCCACTCCCCTCATTCTAACAAACGATAATGCTTGCAAACACCATTAACAGGCTTGAACAAATTCAACCTTAGATAACATCATTGATTAAATCAGGAAAAAATGAATACCACCTCCAGATCTGTTGCGTCAGCTCCTGGGTGGGCGACATGCCTGTAATGTCAGGCGGGATAATCCTCGCCTCCGTGTCCTTAATAGAATTGAAACTTTCCTTCTCGATAGCTAGGAAATTTCTCATTCTATATCAGGACCGTAGGCGAGGATTATGCATGTTTAAAGCTTACCTACCACCAAAGAGGCTGCTTCGTGAATGGGTTTAAAATATAATTTTTTAAACGTAGACTCTGACGACCAGTCGGCCGCGCTCATGATGTCCTCCAGCCTTCCACCTAGCTGTACTGCTTTGGAGGCCATGGCCCCCGAGTGGAGTGTGCCCCAAAAACCTGCACATTGATGCCCGCTTCCATCAAAATCCATTTGACCCACCTAGCAATGGAGGGGGAGGAAACTGCCCTAAAGGGTTTCTTTATGGAAATCAACAATTGTCGTTCCCCCGGAGGCCGAAGTTCGGCCGTCACTTCCTCATATGTCTTCAGACACCTTACCACACACAGTTTGGGCGTATGTTCAAAAGCTGGGTAGGTTACCGACCTGGTGTTACACTTTGTACGTCTGGATATCGTGAAGGTCACGCCCTCTGGAGAGAAAACCCTAGCGGATATGTCCAGAGCTCTCACATCCGAGACACGCTTACACGAGATGAGGCAGAGCAGAATAGCTAACTTTGCTGACAATTCTTTCTGGGAAAGATACTGGTTGTCTTGCCAAGAGAGCAACAGACGTAGAACCTGGTTGACATCCCACAACGTGGAGTACCTGGGTTCAGGCGGTCTGGTCAACCGGATGCCTTTTAGTAGCTTGCACACCCATGGGTGCTCCCCCACCGGGCAATTGTTAATAGGGGGGTGTCCTGCCGATATCGCAGATCGAACGGAATTAATCGAGCAGTAGGACTGACCTGTCTCCGCAAGAGCGGCTAGGAAATTTATGACATCTGTAATCTGGGCCCCCATGGGATCGACGTGCCTTCCCACACACCAACGAGCCCAACGATTCCAGGCTGACTTGTTTCTTTTACAGGTACTCGGGGCCCAAGCCTGTCTGATAAATTTTTCAGCCTCCTGTGAAAGTCTGTGGTCCGTCTAGCAAGACTGGAAATCCTCCAATCCACCAGAGAGAGATGGCCCTGAAGGACCAGTGGGTGTAGTTGTCCTTCTGGGTTCAATATAATGGTCGGGAAGACCGGAAGTTGAATCGGAAAATCGCAAGACAGTTCCAGAAGGGATGGAAACCACACCTGCGATCTCCACAGCGGAGTAATCAGGATCACTGTAGCTCCTTGGCGACGTACTTGAGCTGTCACTCTCGGGATTAGGAGGAAAGGGAGGAACGCATAACTCTGATCCCGCCCCCAGTCCTGTAGGAACGTGTTTGCTGCTGTTGCACCAGGGTCTGGACGCCAGCTGAAGTATTGTGGTAGGTGGACATTCCACCTGGACGCAAAGAGGTCCACTGAACAGGGACCCCAGCGCTTCATGAGCGCGAAGAATACACTTCTGTGCAGTCGCCAATCGCTGGGATCCTCCAGATATCTGGAGTTCCAGTCCGCGAGGGTGTTCTGGGAGCCCGGAAGGTATTCCACTGTCACCGAAATCTGCCGTTGGAGGCAGAAGTGTCAGAAATCCTTTGCCATCTCTGCTAGGGCTTTCGAGTGGGTGCCCCCCAAACGGTTTATGTACTGCACCGCAGATATGTTGTCCATTCTCAAAAGAATGCAACAGGAGACCTTGTCCCGCATCAGGGACTTGATTGCAAAGGATCCCGCCAGGAGTTCTAGGCAGTTGATGTGAAGGTTGAATTCCCGTGGGGTCCAGCGTCCCCCGAACTAGACATCCCCACATCGGGCCCCCCAGCCATAACGGCTGGTGTCCGACTCTATCACGAGGTCCGGCGAGGCTCCGAAGATCGCTCTGCCGTTCCACGCCTCCATGTGGTCCAGCCACCACTGGATCTCCGTCTGTGCCTCCTGGGGGAGAATTATCAATTCAGAATAAGTAAGGCCGCGTTGCAGGTGGTGAGCCTTCAGGCGCTGAAGGGCCCTGTAGTGAAGCGGGCCCGGGAAAATGGCCTGAATCGAGGATGAGAGGAGTCCCACCACTCTGGCCAGGTGCCTGAGAGAGACCCTGTCGCGCCTCAAGACCTTCATCAACTCTTTTTTGATTTTTGATATCTTTGAGCCCGGGAGACTGAAGCAGGCTGCCTGGGAGTCGATGAGGAACCCCAGGAAAGTCATGGACTGTGAGGGAAGGAGGTCCGACTTCTGGGAGTTTATCACAAACCCCAAGTCCTGGAGGAGCTGAATAGTTGTGTTCGCATTGGATATTAGCTGCGTGCGGGACTGGTCCATCAGGAGGATGTCGTCGAGGTAAATGATCAAGCGGATCCCCCGAGGCCGTAGGTACTTAACCACTGGTTTGAGCGGTTTCATGAAGCACCAAGGTGCCGACGACAGTCCGAAGGGCAGGGACGTGAACTCGAACACCTGATCCCTTCAGAGGAATTGCAGGAATTGGCGATGAGGGGGAAAAATCGGGACCGTCAGGTAAGCATCCTTGAGGTCCAGCCGAATCAGCCCATCCCTGTGCAGCAGGAGATCCCTGAGCATGTGAATGCCTTCCATTTTGAAGTGCCTGTATACGACCCACTCGTTGAAGGCTCTGAGATTGATGACTGTCCGGAAGCCTTTGTCCTTTTTCTCCACGAGAAAAAGATTGCTCACGAAACCTCTGGGGTGAGAGACTGACGCGCAAATGGCTTCCTTGCGCAGGAGATCCTGGACTTCCGAGTCTATCAGAGCGGTGTCTGACTCCGTAAAGACCAAAGGTCGCCACGTTTCCTCCTGTACCGGAGTTCCCCAGAACTCTATGTGGAACCCTGACACCGTCTGTAGAACCCAGGCGTCCAAAGTTATTTGGGACCACTTGTGTGTGAAAAAACGCAGCCTCCCTCTGAGAATTTGAGGGGAAAAAAGGGTAATACTCACTGTTGGTACCTCCAGGAGCGTTCGCTCCGACCCGGGCGCCTCTTCTGCTTTTTCCTCTACCCCGATTGGGGAAGAAGGAGCCTTGTCAGGCGTCTCGCCATCCATTGTTTCTGGAGTTGGAACTGGGGCCTTTTTGCAACGTGCGGCCGGAGGAGCGACCCCTGCCTCTTCCGGGCCCCCCAAAAACCTTCCCCGGGAAGATCGTTTTTATGGGGGTTTGCGCTTTATCAAGGGCTGAGAAGGTGGCCACGAACTTGCCCAACTCCTTCACAAAAGGGTCGCCAAACAAGTTCCCTTGGGCAATAGCCCCTGCCTCTGAGTTGGAGAGTTCTCCCAATTTGGGGTCGATCTTGATTAGTAAAGAGCGTTGCCTCTCCGCGGAGAGGGCGCAATTAGCGTTGCCCAATAGACATACTGCCCTCTGGGCCCATCCCTCCACAATATCCGTAGGCAGGGGAGTATTGGTGTGCTTCGGGTTTTCAGAGAGTTGTATGATTTGTGTTAGAGGTCCCAGGACGTACAACAATTTGTCCTGGCATCCTCTCCAGGAACGGTCTATGCCCTTCTTAGGGTCTTTAACGTATTTAGCGAAGAATGTGCACATCTTTGGGTCAGTCTCTGGTGTCGCCGCTACTTTGCCTGGCAGAGTAGGGCGAGGGCATTCGGACCTCAGCCGGGCCCTAACCTCCTTATCAAGAGGTTGCCGAATCTTACTGGCGACATAGTCCGCCACTCTCTTCTCCGGGCGCCATTCAGAGGATCTAGGGTGATAAATATCCTCCGGTTGGAACATTTCGGATTCAGAGTCCTCAGTCTCCTGCAGGTCTGTTAAGGTAGAGGTCGGGCGCCATGGACGCCCTGTATTCTGCTCCTCCTCAGAGGAAGAATCCCCCACTGTGTCCCCCTCGACCCGCTTGGGTGACCCTGCATCCGGGTCTAATATGTGGTGAACCTCTTCACCGGTCTCTCCGGGGTAAGAACCCTCGCAAAAGGGTGGTCGCTTAAGCGTGCACGAACTCTTATGGAAGACTTCGGTAAGGATATCAAAGCCTTCCAGGTGCCCCGCGTCGCGCTTGCAAATTTTCTTGGGGGCCGCCGCACTTTTATGGTCAGCCCCCATCCCCCCAAACAAGCCTGTCCCCCTAAAAACCTGGTCGGATAGTTTGGCTACACTATCCTTCAGAGGGGCCAAGGCCATAGTGATGGCCTGGGTAAGGAGGACATCCACCTCAGGGGGAAGCGTCTGCTGAGAGGTGCCCTCCCCTGGGGACAGGGTGGGGTACATATCGTGGTCCTGAGAGGACTGCATGGAGGGCCACAGAGAGGGTCAAGACAGGAGAATCTCCATTAAAAATAATGAGGGAAGCCCCCCGCACTCCTGTCAGTAACAGAGGAGACCAATGGTCTCTACGCGCGATACGCGATCGCTGCGTCGTGCTCTGAAAGAGAGCTGCCCTACCGCAAACACGGTGTTATTGCGGGGGTTGGAGGGTTAAAATTGAGCTTTACGCTAACTAAAACCCTAAAGCGTTACTCTAAGGCGATAGAGCGCTTAACGCAACTCCGATTACTGAAGGGAAACGCTTCGGGCACCGGAGCGCGCGAAAGAGCGCCCTCTGGTGGACCCGACGTAGATTAAAATCAGAATCTGCGCTCGGGCAAAACAAACTGCCTACCGTGCGTTGTTGACAATAGCAACAGCGACTAAAACCAAGCCAGCACACAGCTATAGCACATGCAATAGTACAGAAATAGATAAGCACTCTTTCCAAACTCAGAGACCGTAAGGGAAAAGACTTAACTGACAAATGAGCAGTGAAGAAAGAGGACGGACGTCGGCACCGCTGGATATATATACGGACTGTCAGATAGAACAGTGATTGGACATTGGTTGCCATGGTGAAGCTGTCCCATGGGTGTTGTAATTCATTTTTCTATTTGTTGAACTTTGAACCCTGCTGTTAATAAAAAGTGAAGAAAGATGATGCATAATCCTCGCCTCTGGTCCTGACATAGAACTGCACGATTGCCAATACATTTGACTGTGAGCGAACCTCTTTTTCCATTTGTGTCTCTCCTTCGTGTGTGTTTTTTTTTTTTTTTTTTTTTTTTTTGGGCTGCTCTTAGAGTTGCCTTTTTTTCCCCATAGAAATATATTGCCCAGTTGTTGAATTTTTAAGTTTCTGCAAAGGCTCAGATATGATAGTTAAATAGCACTTTATGTAAAGTTGTCTGTATTCATTATCATGGCCTTTCTGCCTTTGTTTATTTTAATTAATAGTGCGGGATAATTAAGCTCTATAACACATTTTAAAGTGCTTTCGGCTAATATTTACTCTATAAAGAATGTACTGATAAGGGGGAAAAATACCGGCTTTACATGATTTTCCTAATTGTTGTACTGACCAGGACACTAACATTCTGGCCATGCCGATTTAAAAAAAAAGACGGCCAGATGGTATCCCAACTGATGATCCCATTGAAAACCAGTGGAAGTGAATGTTTCTTTAGCAGGCGACATAGTTGCCAGGTTACAGTCTGTTTACGTGTAAACATAAACTTCAGACTTGTGTAGCGCACTACTCACCCGTTAGGGTCTCAAGGCGCTGTACACATACTGCTGTGGAACCCCTCCTGGCTTTTCCCTGTGAGGCACCCACTCCTGGGCAACCCGAGGGTGAAGCCAGGCATCCAAGCGCTGTCAGGGCCGTTGTGGAGATTAAGCAAGCTATTGCCCAGAATTACAGAGTTGGACCCATTAATTAGATTAGGCACCGAGGCGAGAATTATCCAGTCCAAGGGAATTGAGCCCAAGACCCGCCGAGCCGGGAATTGAACTCTGGTCCCGGGCCAGGTCTCTGCATCAGGGTCTGCCGCTCTAACCATTGTGCCACACGTCTCCACACTATTGTGTGACATTTCCATATTTCTATTGTGCTCATGGGTGAGATTTCAGTACTGTATATTTGAACTTTTGAGTGACACATTGTAGCGAGAATAACAGATCAGCAATATAATACCAGAAATTACCCTATTACGAAATGTAATGTTCTAGAACGTACAGTAAACCAGCTGCAATGCTCCAGAAGCATTAATGCAACCTAAATGTTTTTTCCTCCGTCAACCTGTGCTAGGACGATCACCTGTCTCTAGGTCATTACAGACATTGCCTTCAATACTGAACTTTTTACCTGGAAGTCATTAATTTCAGGTGTATTATGCTCATTAATTCAGTGGAATCAAAACAAGACAACAACACACAAAATGTATTAAACTAGCAAACAAACACCCTGGACCAGAAACACTATCTGTATTTGCTTGGCAGGAGGTGGTCACCCTAAACTTTGAGTTCTGTGCTGATGAAATATTTTATATCAGGACAGACAGTGGGTGAGTCACTATGCAGTTAAAATAAATACACTTACAGCCATTGACTGCCTGTTGTCATATGCAAGTGTGGACCATCCACCATAGACTGCCAGTGCTCTATCTGCCTTTAGCTCCACATGCTTCCAAAGGTGAGTCGGCTACATAAAGGGGCTTGTTTTACCTTTTACAGTGACAGGCCTATGGCCTCCTTTAGAGATGAGTAGTAACAGAGGATCCTTGTATTTTACAAGGAAGTGCTAAAAATGGAGAATCATCTCACAGTGGTATTTTCTCACCATACTATACTTATCCTGGAGGAAATTCCACCTATGGATTCTCTTACAGTGGACTCTCTTACAGATATAGCATTTTTACCTCGAATTGGAGGATTCTTCATTACCATGCACTTCTAATTGAAGGACCTAGACCAGTGGTCTAGGGACCCCTGGGGGTTCACGAAGCCTCCTCAGGGGTCAGTGACTGCTTAGAAAAGTAACTAATATTAATAGATTAATAAAGTCTACATAAATTGATTGGCTAAAAGTACAGTAATGACTCAATGGGGGATGTCCATATATTCAAATAAAGATTCAATGGGGGTCCCTGGCTTCCAGTAATGATTAAGTGGGGGTCTACAGAAGTCAAAAGGTTGGAAACTACTGACCAAGACTGCTGAATCATAAGTGAACTAAAATAATGTATGTTAGAAACTATCCATCCTTCCCTTGTACGTACAGAGCAGATACCTTCTGACATTCTCTCTCCAGTCTTTGCATTTCCATTTACACTCTTATTTTGTGCTCTACATCCTCTCCATGTTTGCTTTCTTCCCTTCTTCCTTTACTTGTTGCTCTTTTACTTGTTCACTTTCCCATTCCATCCCCTTTTCACTCACTCAGTGATTTTTATTGCTCCATTTTCTCTGTCTCTTCACTTCCCCTTCCCTCTCATTCTTTTTCTCCTGCATCCAACTCCGTGTTGTTTGTTCTTCTTTCCTCCCTCCTCTGCTAGTTTGGTTCCTTTCTTCTATTGTATTCCCCTCACCACCTTCTTTATGTGTCTTTTTCTTAACTTCTTATGTTGTCTATTCTTCTTTTCTCACACCACTGTCTCTGTCTTGGTCCTCTTTTTGTTCGCAGAATTTCCAAAATAATCATGCTTAATAAAGGTAAATGCTTGATAGATTAGGGGTGCAAAGGCTTGATTAGGGAATGTATGCATCAGAATAATCATCACCAGAGGATTCTTTTGTGCATACATATCTTCATAAAGATACCACCTCTAAAAGATGATGTCTTCAAAGCATTATGTGTGAGGGAATTCTGGGCAGGGCTTTGCAGGGAGCAGATGATATCTGATGCAAATCCAGATCTCCCTTTTTTAGGGTGGAGATACAAAATCATCGAAGGAGAGGGTGACATGGGTAAGCAGCAACCAGACTGAGATCCTCACTCCTACATAACAGGAGAATAAATACATAAATGTAAGAAACCGTCCATGAGAACCTGTGTTTATCAGCCCTTCTAGACAGGCAACAAGAACTTATTGCAAAAAGGTTAGTACCCTCAAAAGACCACTGTGGCCCCAGCACTGGCTTTCTGCCAGTCTTTTTATGGTGGTGTCCCTGCCATGAAAAGGCTGGCGGAAAGTGGGGTTGTAATCAGCCAGGCGGTGCTGAGTTCAGACTGCTGTCACTAGATCGGGAACCATGTTCCCAGCAGGGACGGCGGTCACCTGGTAGTTCTGCCTGCCAGGGTCGTAATGTGGCGGTTGGACTGTCACAGTTGTGACAGTCGCACTGTCACTGTGAGGCCTGCGGTCCTAGGACCGCCACCTCGTAATGAGCCCCCATGTCTGTACATGGGCCTTGAGTGCCATGAACACGTAAGCAAGGGGTAGTGAAAAAAGAGGACACAAGGGAAAGAAAAAAGTCCTGTGTCCATAGTGCTCTTGTACAGCCTCCACCTACCCTGCGTGCATCATCACATTACCATCTGCCCTCCCCATTCGCCAAAGCTGACCCGCCACAAAAATATTCTGTGCAGACGGCTCAACTTTAGAAAGTTTGAAGACCACTGCGTACATGCAGCCTTCGCTCAGCAATGTCTCCCGCTCATCTCCTTAACCAAACACAAACATGAGATGAGTGATAATTCTGAGTGGCTGCCCACCTTCTCTGGAACAACTTTCCTTGGCTAACATACAACTCCCAACCACCAGTGCATTCAGATCAAGATACAAAACCTACTCTTGACCTTCATCTAAGCTCTCTCTGTGGCTCCTACTCCCCATTGTCAATGGCTCCCTCAATCAAGGCGTCATCCCAGAAGCTCTCGTGACAGGTCAGATCCCCCCACTCCTAAAGAAACCTACACTAGACCCTGATGACGTTGCCAGCTACCAGCCCATCACTCATCTACCATTCTGCCACAAGGTCACTGAAAAATCAGTCTGTGATTACACCATTGTTAACCATCTGCTGCACGACTGACAGTCTGGCTTCAGGTCACACTGCAGCACAGACACACACTGCCTAACACATTGTAGACAGTGCCTTCTTGACCACAGATGGGGATGACCTCTGCCTCCTGATATTGGTGAACTTCTCAATTGCCTCAAATACACTCAACCATCTCACCCTCATATGTACTTTGGAGTCTCGATTGGGGTTCCCAGGCAGTGTCCTTCATTGGCTCTCCCCCTGCCTTTCCAACCACATGATTTTACTAACATGGGCAACTTGTGTCCCAAATGATGCTCCATCACCTGCGGAGTCCCCCAGGATTCCATACTGTTTCTTGTCTTCTTCAGCATCTACCTGGATCTGGCTGGTGCTCTACTTACAGATAACTGCAAAAAGAACAAGGTGATGGATGGAATGCTTGAATTAATCTCAGCCACTGTGATTGCTTGGAGCTGCATTCCGGACTATCGTTTTCACCTACTGTGCCTCTCTAGACAGAGAGCTGCAAATGTGAAATCAGTCTTGGTCCTGTTCCGATGGAGCAGTCCAGCTTGAACTACCAAGCTAGGTGTCCTCCAGATGGAAACCGAAGTAACCCAGTCCAGTTTTAACATACTTAGGTCTCATCACTGAGATATAACGTGAGTACAATGGCATAGTGAACACAAGGACCCACATCTGGGCATTTAGGGCATATACTGCAAAAACAGCAAGATGATGGAAGGAATGCTTGAATTAATCTTAGCCAATTACAGCTGCTCCGGCTGCATTCCAGATCATCATTTGCCTACTGTGCCACTCTAGAGCGAGGCTCGCTTATGCAAATCAGCCTTGGTCCTGCCCAAGCAGGACCAGTCCAGCCCACTTGCCAAGTTTGGTACCCTCCAGATAGGAACACAAGTAACCCTAGACAGGTTTTTACTTACTACTTACAGCTAACAGCGTCAAGATTCAGCAATATGCCGATGACACACAACTCGGCATGAAAGTATTCTCTGATTCATACACCCAATGCCTTAAACACTACCTGCACATCATCCAGACCTGAATGTTGAGCTTGTACCTAAAGCTTAACCAAAACAGAAGTCCTGCTATTTGCCAAGAACAAAAAACAGTACAAACTGAACAATCAGTGACATTAACTTTGATCGCTTTCAATCCCCACTTTCACTGAATGGCAAATCACTTCTTTTCACCCTGCACACCAACCTCACCCTCTAGGATCACATTTCTGAAACAAAATACAAAGATGACCTGATTCAAGCGCTCTCTTCTAAAGAAAGTGAAATTGTTTCTTCCATAAAGCGACTGCAGAACTGTAATTCAAGCCGTCGTACTCTCTCATTTGCATCCCCGCATCCTGCTGGAACTCCATTGGCTCCCCTTGCTGGCCCACACCATCTCCAAAACCAGTTGTATAATTTTCAAAGCCATCATATCCAAAACACCTACTTATCTTGCAGACAAGCTTGCCATATCTGGTGGTTCTCAGCACAGCTGCAGCCAGGACACAATCAGACTGCAGACTAACAAGTGAAAAAAAACAACAAAAAAAAACAAGACAGCAGCCCTTTTCCATCTATGCACCCCGGACCTGGAATAATATCTCAATATCCATCAGGATTGTCCTGACGCTGTAAGAATTTAGGAAAGAGTTGAAGACTGGTGTAAGGAAATGCCTCCTTGGCATGGTTGCCCCCTGACTTTTTGCCTTTGCTGATGCTATGTTTACAATTGAAAGTGTGCTGAGGCCTGCTAACCAGGCCCCAGCACCAGTGTTCTTTCCCTAACCTGTACTTTTGTATCCACAATTGGCAGACCCTGGCATCCAGATAAGTCCCTTGTAACTGGTACTTCTAGTACCAAGGGCCCTGATGCCAAGGAAGGTCTCTAAGGGCTGCAGCATGTCTTATGCCACCCTGGAGACCTCTCACTCAGCACAGACACACTGCTTTCCAGCTTGTGTGTGCTAGTGAGGACAAAACGAGTAAGTCGACATGGCACTCCCCTCAGGGTGCCATGCCTGCCTCTCACTGCCTATGCAGTATAGGTAAGACACCCCTCTAGCAGGCCTTACAGCCCTAAGGCAGGGTGCACTATACCATAGGTGAGGGTACCAGTGCATGAGCATGGTACCCCTACAGTGTCTAAACAAAACCTTAGACATTGTAAGTGCCGGGTAGCCATAAGAGTATATGGTCTGGGAGTCTGTCAAACACGAACTCCACAGCACCATAATGGCTACACTGAAAACTGGGAAGTTTGGTATCAAACTTCTCAGCACAATAAATGCACACTGATGCCAGTGTACATTTTATTGCAAAATACACCCCAGAGGGCACACACCCAGAGGGCACCTTAGAGGTGCCCCCTGAAACTTAACCGACTGTCTGTGTAGGCTGACTAGTTCCAGCAGCCTGCCACACTAGAGACATGTTGCTGGCCCCATGGGGAGAGTGCCTTTGTCACTCTGAGGCCAGTAACAAAGCCTGCACTGGGTGGAGATGCTAACACCTCCCCCAGGCAGGAGCTGTGACACCTGGCGGTGAGCCTCAAAGGCTCACCCCTTTGTCACAGCCCAGCAGGGCACTCCAGCTTAGTGGAGTTGCCCGCCCCCTCCGGCCACGGCCCCCACTTTTGGCGGCAAGGCTGGAGGGAACAAAGAAAGCAACAAGGAGGAGTCACTGGCCAGTCAGGACAGCCCCTAAGGTGTCCTGAGCTGAGGTGACTCTAACTTTTAGAAATCCTCCATCTTGCAGATGGAGGATTCCCCCAATAGGGTTAGGATTGTGACCCCCTCCCCTTGGGAGGAGGCACAAAGAGGGTGTACCCACCCTCAGGGCTAGTAGCCATTGGCTACTAACCCCCCAGACCTAAACACGCCCTTAAATTTAGTATTTAAGGGCTACCCTGAACCCTAGAAAATTAGATTCCTGCAACAACAAGAAGAAGGACTGCCTAGCTGAAAACCCCTGCAGAGGAAGACCAGAAGACAACAACTGCCTTGGCTCCAGAAACTCACCGGCCTGTCTCCTGCCTTCCAAAGAACTCTGCTCCAGCGACGCCTTCCAAAGGGACCAGCGACCTCTGAACCCTCTGAGGACTGCCCTGCTTCGACGACGACAAGAAACTCCTGAGGACAGCGGACCTGCTCCAAAAAGACTGCAACTTTGTTTCAAGAAGCAGCTTTAAAGAACCCTGCAACTCCCCGCAAGAAGCGTGAGACTTGCAACACTGCACCCGGCGACCCCGACTCGGCTGGTGGAGAACCAACACCTCAGGGAGGACCCCCGGACTACTCTACGACTGTGAGTACCAAAACCTGTCCCCCCTGAGCCCCCACAGCGCCGCCTGCAGAGGGAATCCCGAGGCTTCCCCTGACCGCGACTCTCTGAAACCTAAGTCCCGACGCCTGGAAAAGACCCTGCACCCGCAGCCCCCAGGACCTGAAGGACCGGAATTTCACTGCAGAAGTGACCCCCAGGAGTCCCTCTCCCTTGCCCAAGTGGAGGTTTCCCTGAGGAAGCCCCCCCTTGCCTGCCTGCAGTGCTGAAGAGATCCCTTGATCTCTCATTGACTAACATTGCGAACCCGACGCTTGTTTCTACACTGCACCCGGCCGCCCCCGCGCTGCTGAGGGTGAAATTTCTGTGTGGGCTTGTGTCCCCCCCGGTGCCCTACAAAACCCCCCTGGTCTGCCCTCCGAAGACGCGGGTACTTACCTGCAAGCAGACCGGAACCGGGGCACCCCCTTCTCTCCATTGCAGCCTATGCGTTTTGGGCACCACTTTGAACTCTGCACCTGACCGGCCCTGAGCTGCTGGTGTGGTGACTTTGGGGTTGCTCTGAACCCCCAACGGTGGGCTACCTTGGACCAAGAACTGAACCCTGTAAGTGTCTTACTTACCTGGTAAAACTAACAAAAACTTACCTCCCCCAGGAACTGTGAAAATTGCACTGTGTCCACTTTTAAAGTAGCTATTTGTGAATAACTTGAAAAGTATACATGCAATTGAAATGATTCAAATTTCCTAATGTACTTACCTGCAATACCTTTCAAACAAGATATTACATGTTAAATTTGAACCTGTGGTTCTTAAAATAAACTAAGAAAAGATATTTTTCTATACAAAACCTATTGGCTGGATTTGTCTCTGAGTGTGTGTACCTCATTTATTGTCTATGTGTATGTACAACAAATGCTTAACACTACTCCTTGGATAAGCCTACTGCTCGACCACACTACCACAAAATAGAGCATTAGTATTATCTATTTTTACCACTATTTTACCTCTAAGGGGAACCCTTGGACTCTGTGCATGCTATTCCTTACTTTGAAATAGCACATACAGAGCCAACTTCCTACATTGGTGGATCAGCGGTGGGGTACAAGACTTTGCATTTGCTGGACTACTCAGCCAATATCTGATCACACGACAAATTCCAAAATTGTCATTAGAAATTGATTTTTGCAATTTGAAAAGTTTTCTAAATTCTTAAAAGACCTGCTAGGGCCTTGTGTTAGATCCTGTTTAGCATTTCTTTTAGAGTTTAAAAGTTTGTAAAAGTTTGAATTAGAACCTAGAACCAGTTTTAGATTCTTAAAAAGTATTCCAACTTTTAGAAGCAACATGTCTAGCACAGATGTGGCTGTGGTGGAACTCGACACCACACCTTACCTCCATCTACAGATGAGAGAGCTAAGGTCACTCTGTAAACTAAAGAAAATAACAATGGGCCCCAAACCTACCAAAATACAGCTCCACGAGCTCTTGGCAGAGTTTGAAAAGGCCAATCCCTCTGAGGGTGGCAACTCAGAGGAAGATGATAGTGAATTGGAGGAAGATTCCCCCCTACCAGTCCTATCTAGGGAGGACAGGGCCTCTCAAGCCCTGACTCCAAAAATACTAGTCAGAGATGCTGGCTCCCTCACAGGAGGGACCAGCACCTCTGAAATCACTGAGGATAACTCCAGTGAAGAGGACATCCAGTTAGCCAGGATGGCCAAAAGATTGGCTTTGGAAAGACAGATCCTAGCCATAGAGAGGGAAAGACAAGAGATGGGCCTAGGACCCATCAATGGTGGCAGCAACATAAATAGGGTCAGAGATTCTCCTGACATGTTGAAGATCCCTAAAGGGATTGTAACTAAATATGAAGATGGTGATGACATCACCAAATGGTTCACAGCTTTTGAGAGGGCTTGTGTAACCAGAAAAGTGAACAGATCTCACTGGGGTGCTCTCCTTTGGGAAATGTTCACAGGAAAGTGTAGGGATAGACTCCTCACACTCTCTGGAAAAGATGCAGAATCTTATGACCTCATGAAGGGTACCCTGATTGAGGGCTTTGGATTCTCCACTGAGGAGTATAGGATTAGATTCAGAGGGGCTCAAAAATCCTCGAGCCAGACCTGGGTTGACTTTGTAGACTACTCAGTGAAAACACTAGATGGTTGGATTCAAGGCAGTGGTGTAAGTAATTATGATGGGCTGTACAATTTATTTGTGAAAGAACACCTGTTAAGTAATTGTTTCAATGATAAACTGCATCAGCATCTGGTAGACCTAGGACCAATTTCTCCCCAAGAATTGGGAAAGAAGGCGGACCATTGGGTCAAGACTAGGGTGTCCAAAACTTCCACAGGGGGTGACCAAAAGAAAGGGGTCACAAAACCTCCCCAGGGGAAAGGTGGTGAGACAGCCAAAAATAAAAATAGTAAAGAGTCTTCTACAGGCCCCCAAAAACCTGCACAGGAGGGTGGGCCCAGAGCCTCTTCACAAACCAATCCTGGGTACAAGGGTAAAAACTTTGATCCCAAAAAGGCCTGGTGTCGAAACTGTAGTCAGTCTGGACACCAAACTGGAGACAAGGCCTGTCCCAAGAAAAGTTCCACTCCAAACTCCAATCCAGGTAACACTGGAATGGCTAGTCTCCAAGTGGGATCAACAGTGTGCCCAGAGCAAATCAGGGTCCACACTGAAGCTACTCTAGTCTCTGAGGGTGGGGTGGATTTAGCCACACTAGCTGCCTGGCCTCCTAACATGCAAAAATACAGGCAGCAGCTCTTTATTAATGGGACAAGTGTAGAGGGCCTGAGGGATACAGGTGCCAGTGTCACCATGGTGACAGAGAAACTGGTTTCCCCTGGCCAATACCTGACTGGAAAAACTTATACAGTCACCAATGCTGACAATCAAACTAAAGCACATCCCATGGCAATGGTAACTTTAGAATGGGGAGGGGTCAATGGCCTGAAACAGGTGGTGGTCTCCTCAAACATCCCAGTAGACTGTCTGCTTGGAAATGACCTGGAGTCCTCAGCATGGGCTGAGGTAGAACTAAAAACCCATGCAGCCATGCTGGGTATCCCTGAACTGGTGTGTGTAAAAACAAGAGCACAATGCAAGGCACAGGGTGAAAAAGTAGAGCTGGAGTCTGGAAAAATGGCCCAGCCTACCAAGAGAAAAGGAAAGTCAGTTGGGAAACCAACTGCAACACAGTCAGAAAAAGGGAACTTCTCTTCTCAGGAAGAAGTTCTGCCCTCTGAGGGAACTGAGCCTTTGGGGCTTGAACCTTATCAGGTTGAGCTCTTAGGCCAAGGGGGACCCTCAAGGGAGGAGCTGTGTAAGGGACAAGAAACCTGTCCCTCTCT
Organism: Pleurodeles waltl; assembly: GCF_031143425.1. Taxonomy (NCBI): domain Eukaryota; kingdom Metazoa; phylum Chordata; class Amphibia; order Caudata; family Salamandridae; genus Pleurodeles; species Pleurodeles waltl. The sequence goes on along the minus strand of NC_090448.1, from coordinate 46,658,579 downwards.
TGAAGGCCTTAGGCAGCAAGCTGCTGAAGAGTCCAAGGGCAAGACAAATGGAACACATAGGGTCTATTGGGAAGATGGACTCCTGTACACTGAGGCCAGAGACCCCAAACCTGGTGCCACTAGGAGAGTGGTAGTGCCTCAGTCGTTCAGAGAGTTTATTCTGACCTTAGCCCATGATATTCCCCTTGCTGGGCATTTGGGACAAACCAAGACGTGGGAGAGGTTAGTCAACCACTTCTACTGGCCCAATATGTCCCAGAAGGTTAAGGAGTTTTGCCTCTCCTGCCCCACCTGTCAATCCAGTGGTAAGACAGGTGGGCACCCAAAGGCCCCCCTCATTCCACTTCCAGTGGTGGGGGTCCCCTTTGAAAGAGTGTGTGTGGACATAGTTGGTCCACTAGAACCTCCCACAGCCTCAGGAAATATGTACATCCTAGTAGTAGTGGATCATGCTACTAGGTATCCTGAAGCTATTCCCCTTAGGTCGACTACTGCCCCTGCAGTAGCCAAGGCCCTCATTGGTATCTTTACCAGAGTGGGTTTCCCTAAGGAGGTGGTATCTGACAGAGGTACCAACTTCATGTCAGCATACCTAAAACACATGTGGAATGAGTGTGGGGTGACTTACAAATTCACTACACCATACCATCCACAAACTAATGGCTTAGTTGAGAGATTCAACAAGACATTAAAAGGCATGATCATGGGGCTCCCAGAAAAACTCAAAAGGAGATGGGATGTCCTCTTGCCATGTCTGCTTTTTGCTTACAGAGAGGTGCCACAGAAGGGAGTAGGATTCTCACCCTTTGAACTTCTGTTTGGCCACCCTGTAAGGGGACCACTTGCTCTTGTTAAAGAAGGCTGGGAGAGACCTCTTCATGAGCCTAAACAAGACATAGTGGACTATGTACTTGGCCTTCGCTCTAGAATGGCAGAGTACATGGAAAAGGCAACCAAAAACCTTGAGGCCAGCCAACAGCTCCAGAAGTTTTGGTATGACCAAAAGGCTGCACTGGTTGAGTTCCAACCAGGGCAGAAAGTCTGGGTTCTGGAGCCTGTGGCTCCCAGGGCACTCCAGGACAAATGGAGTGGCCCTTACCCAGTGCTAGAAAGGAAGAGTCAGGTCACCTACCTGGTGGACCTGGGCACAAGCAGGAGCCCCAAGAGGGTGATCCATGTGAACCGCCTTAAGCTCTTCCATGACAGGGCTGATGTGAATCTGTTGATGGTAACAGATGAGGATCAGGAGGCAGAGAGTGAACCTCTCCCTGATCTTCTGTCATCAGACCCAAAAGATGGCTCAGTAGATGGAGTGATCTACTCAGACACTCTCTCTGGCCAACAGCAAGCTGATTGTAGGAGAGTCCTACAACAGTTTCCTGAACTCTTCTCCTTGACCCCTGGTCAGACACACCTGTGTACCCATGATGTGGACACAGGAGACAGCATGCCTGTCAAGAACAAAATCTTTAGACAGTCTGACCATGTTAAGGAAAGCATCAAGGTGGAAGTCCACAAGATGCTGGAATTGGGAGTAATTGAGCGCTCTGACAGCCCCTGGGCTAGCCCAGTGGTCTTAGTCCCCAAACCTCACACCAAAGATGGAAAGAAAGAGATGAGGTTTTGTGTGGACTACAGAGGGCTCAATTCTGTCACCAAGACAGATGCTCATCCAATCCCTAGAGCTGATGAGCTCATAGATAAATTAGGTGCTGCCAAATTCTTAAGTACCTTTGACTTGACAGCAGGGTACTGGCAAATAAAAATGGCACCTGGAGCAAAAGAGAAAACAGAATTCTCCACACCTGATGGGCATTATCAGTTTACTGTTATGCCCTTTGGTTTAAAGAATGCCCCTGCCACCTTCCAAAGGTTGGTGAATCAAGTCCTTGCTGGCTTGGAGTCCTTCAGCACAGCTTATCTTGATGATATTGCTGTCTTTAGCTCCACCTGGCAGGATCACCTGGTCCACCTGAAGAAGGTTTTGAAGGCTCTGCAATCTGCAGGCCTCTCTATCAAGGCATCCAAATGCCAGATAGGGCAGGGAACTGTGGTTTACTTGGGCCACCTTGTAGGTGGAGGCCAAGTTCAGCCACTCCAACCCAAGATCCAGACTATTCTGGACTGGGTAGCTCCAAAAACCCAGACTCAAGTCAGGGCATTCCTTGGCTTGACTGGGTATTACAGGAGGTTTGTGAAGGGATATGGATCCATTGTGACAGCCCTCACTGAACTCACCTCCAAGAAAATGCCCAAGAAAGTGAACTGGACTGTGGAATGCCAACAGGCCTTTGACACCCTGAAACAAGCAATGTGCTCAGCACCAGTTCTAAAAGCTCCAGATTATTCTAAGCAGTTCATTGTGCAGACAGATGCCTCTGAACATGGGATAGGGGCAGTTTTGTCCCAAACAAATGGTGATGGCCTTGACCAGCCTGTTGCTTTCATTAGCAGGAGGTTACTCCCCAGGGAGCAGCGTTGGAGTGCCATTGAGAGGGAGGCCTTTGCTGTGGTTTGGTCCCTGAAGAAGCTGAGACCATACCTCTTTGGGACTCACTTCCTAGTTCAAACTGACCACAGACCTCTCAAATGGCTGATGCAAATGAAAGGTGAAAATCCTAAACTGTTGAGGTGGTCCATCTCCCTACAGGGAATGGACTTTATAGTGGAACACAGACCTGGGACTGCCCATGCCAATGCAGATGGCCTTTCCAGGTTCTTCCACTTAGAAAATGAAGACTCTCTTGGGAAAGGTTAGTCTCATCCTCTTTCGTTTGGGAGGGGGTTGTGTAAGGAAATGCCTCCTTGGCATGGTTGCCCCCTGACTTTTTGCCTTTGCTGATGCTATGTTTACAATTGAAAGTGTGCTGAGGCCTGCTAACCAGGCCCCAGCACCAGTGTTCTTTCCCTAACCTGTACTTTTGTATCCACAATTGGCAGACCCTGGCATCCAGATAAGTCCCTTGTAACTGGTACTTCTAGTACCAAGGGCCCTGATGCCAAGGAAGGTCTCTAAGGGCTGCAGCATGTCTTATGCCACCCTGGAGACCTCTCACTCAGCACAGACACACTGCTTGCCAGCTTGTGTGTGCTAGTGAGGACAAAACGAGTAAGTCGACATGGCACTCCCCTCAGGGTGCCATGCCAGCCTCTCACTGCCTATGCAGTATAGGTAAGACACCCCTCTAGCAGGCCTTACAGCCCTAAGGCAGGGTGCACTATACCATAGGTGAGGGTACCAGTGCATGAGCATGGTACCCCTACAGTGTCTAAACAAAACCTTAGACATTGTAAGTGCCGGGTAGCCATAAGAGTATATGGTCTGGGAGTCTGTCAAACACGAACTCCACAGCACCATAATGGCTACACTGAAAACTGGGAAGTTTGGTATCAAACTTCTCAGCACAATAAATGCACACTGATGCCAGTGTACATTTTATTGCAAAATACACCCCAGAGGGCACCTTAGAGGTGCCCCCTGAAACTTAACCGACTGTCTGTGTAGGCTGACTAGTTCCAGCAGCCTGCCACACTAGAGACATGTTGCTGGCCCCATGGGGAGAGTGCCTTTGTCACTCTGAGGCCAGTAACAAAGCCTGCACTGGGTGGAGATGCTAACACCTCCCCCAGGCAGGAGCTGTGACACCTGGCGGTGAGCCTCAAAGGCTCACCCCTTTGTCACAGCCCAGCAGGGCACTCCAGCTTAGTGGAGTTGCCCGCCCCCTCCGGCCACGGCCCCCACTTTTGGCGGCAAGGCTGGAGGGAACAAAGAAAGCAACAAGGAGGAGTCACTGGCCAGTCAGGACAGCCCCTAAGGTGTCCTGAGCTGAGGTGACTCTAACTTTTAGAAATCCTCCATCTTGCAGATGGAGGATTCCCCCAATAGGGTTAGGATTGTGACCCCCTCCCCTTGGGAGGAGGCACAAAGAGGGTGTACCCACCCTCAGGACTAGTAGCCATTGGCTACTAACCCCCCAGACCTAAACACGCCCTTAAATTTAGTATTTAAGGGCTACCCTGAACCCTAGAAAATTAGATTCCTGCAACAACAAGAAGAAGGACTGCCTAGCTGAAAACCCCTGCAGAGGAAGACCAGAAGACAACAACTGCCTTGGCTCCAGAAACTCACCGGCCTGTCTCCTGCCTTCCAAAGAACTCTGCTCCAGCGACGCCTTCCAAAGGGACCAGCGACCTCTGAACCCTCTGAGGACTGCCCTGCTTCGACGACGACAAGAAACTCCCGAGGACAGCAGACCTGCTCCAAAAAGACTGCAACTTTGTTTCAAGAAGCAGCTTTAAAGAACCCTGCAACTCCCCGCAAGAAGCGTGAGACTTGCAACACTGCACCCGGCGACCCCGACTCGGCTGGTGGAGAACCAACACCTCAGGGAGGACCCCCGGACTACTCTACGACTGTGAGTACCAAAACCTGTCCCCCCTGAGCCACCACAGCGCCGCCTGCAGAGGGAATCCCGAGGCTTCCCCTGACCGCGACTCTCTGAAACCTAAGTCCCGACGCCTGGAAAAGACCCTGCACCCGCAGCCCCCAGGACCTGAAGGACCGGACTTTCACTGCAGAAGTGACCCCCAGGAGTCCCTCTCCCTTGCCCAAGTGGAGGTTTCCCCGAGGAAGCCCCCCCTTGCCTGCCTGCAGCGCTGAAGAGATCCCTTGATCTCTCATTGACTAACATTGCGAACCCGACGCTTGTTTCTACACTGCACCCGGCCGCCCCCGCTCTGCTGAGGGTGAAATTTCTGTGTGGGCTTGTGTCCCCCCCGGTGCCCTACCAAACCCCCCTGGTCCTCCCTCCGAAGACGCGGGTACTTACCTGCAAGCAGACCGGAACCGGGGCACCCCCTTCTCTCCATTGCAGCCTATGCGTTTTGGGCACCACTTTGAACTCTGCACCTGACCGGCCCTGAGCTGCTGGTGTGGTGACTTTGGGGTTGCTCTGAACCCCCAACGGTGGGCTACCTTGGACCAAGAACTGAACCCTGTAAGTGTCTTACTTACCTGGTAAAACTAACAAAAACTTACCTCCCCCAGGAACTGTGAAAATTGCACTAAGTGTCCACTTTTAAAGTAGCTATTTGTGAATAACTTGAAAAGTATACATGCAATTGAAATGATTCAAAGTTCCTAATGTACTTACCTGCAATACCTTTCAAACAAGATATTACATGTTAAATTTGAACCTGTGGTTCTTAAAATAAACTAAGAAAAGATATTTTTCTATACAAAGCCTATTGGCTGGATTTGTCTCTGAGTGTGTGTACCTCATTTATTGTCTATGTGTATGTACAACAAATGCTTAACACTACTCCTTGGATAAGCCTACTGCTCGACCACACTACCACAAAATAGAGCATTAGTATTATCTATTTTTACCACTATTTTACCTCTAAGGGGAACCCTTGGACTCTGTGCATGCTATTCCTTACTTTGAAATAGCACATACAGAGCCAACTTCCTACAACTGGCCTCTTTAAAGAACACTTCATCACAGTGCATTACCCGTTTACAACCTACATATCTCTCGTATGACTCATTAACATTATGTACAGCGCTCCACTGCCTTTTCGTTAGGTTTCTGCTATTGAAATACCACATACATACATACCTCTTCTAATCCCTCGATCTTGTTCCACTTTGTTTTTCTCTCGCTCATGCTGCTGTCAAAGGTTATTCATTTGCTATGTTATACCGAGTATAATTTCTACTTCAAATGATGCTTTGCAGTTTTGAGGTATATTATACCTTGCAATTCCCTTCCAGACCCTTCTATTGTACCCTTGGCCATTCATCTACGACTCTTCATTCCCTGAACTTTTTAACCTCTAACTAACCTATATAAATAAGCATCTGATATGTATACCCTATGTATGTATGTAACCTGTGCCAGACACCTCTTTCACCATATTGAAGACCTTTGTCAAAGGCAGATATACCAAGCATTTCATCTTCACAGGCCCTCCAGGCTCCGTCAGTGCCCCTCTTCAAATACCTGGTGTATGTTGATGGAAACGTCAAAAGGGGAGCATTGACCTTCAGCATTACAGTCACTTTGTCCCTAATGTCTGGCCTTGAGCACTCAGCCAGCAATCTGCTCCTGACCTCTTCATCCAAAAGATTATGCAGCTAAAGTTTGACAAATGTTGTCACTCTTGCCAAGGGAGCCCACTCTGAAGATTGAAGGTAGAGGATCTTCACCTGATCAAGCATCCCGTGACAGTCTCTTAGGGTATCAGAACATGACCCTGATGCACACTCCTGCTCACAAGATCTCTGCGGTCTAAGCAATCCATCCCACCATGGCTCAATGTCCAGGTCAGTAGAAGTCCAATCATTGACTACTGTATCAGCTTGATCATCTTTGCCACCCATAAGCCCCTCCTGGCTACAAGGTCATGTACTCCGGGGAAAAAAACACTTCTCAGAAAAGCCTCTTGCAGCTTGGCAAAGTGATTCTGTGCCACCATCTTCCATGTGCAGTGGTCATCATGTCCTCTTGCGAGATCCTGCTCTACCTGATCTACAGTTCTGGTGCCCCCCGCTCTTGCACTGCACTCTTCTTGGTTACTTCTCAAACTCCACCAATGGAGTTTGGGGGTCTAGAGTCAGTCCCACCACTAGACAGTCAGCAAGTACAACATTTTCAATAACAGCAGGTCTTATGTGAAATGATTTGGGCAGAAGGCCTCAGAGACAGCCTACACGCAGTCTTCCACAATATACCCATCCCATAATCTTTTTTTTTTTAAACCCTGAGACAAATGTGGGTATGGGCACTGGAGGCCTTTGTCCTCCTCCTGAGGGTGCAACATAGAGGATCATCTTAACACCATGACTAGATTTGCCAGAAATCTGCTGGAAAAAAATGGTGGCCAGACATGGCACATCAAAAAGTAAACAAAACCAGGTAGAGGGATTGAAATAACTACCACCCTAATGCTACCTCCTTTCTACCCGTTTGCAATTACACATTTTTAAAAGGGCGAAACTCATTGACGGCACCCTAGACAACAGGGACCCTCTCCCTTGATGTACTGACTTGGTTGATCTCCACTTATACCTGTGGATATCGGGGTCTACTGCTGATCTACTGAGCATGACTTACAGCCTATTTTTCCTCCTGTGGGCACTTATGAGACTACAAAGGTCTCCGCTCTATCACTGGATCTGCACTTTCAGGCTAAACTGCAACTCGGTTTGCGATGGAGCATGCATCCACAGATGGTGGTTCATCACCAAGCATTCGCCTTACCGCTCTTTCATCGTGACTTTCTTAGATGATGGTTAATTTTGACACATGCACCAACAATGAAATTAACCACAGAACTGACAATATATGGAGCAATGACACTGTAAAGACCAAAGCAAAATAAGAAATTTCAGCCGCTCAAGTCCATTCGCAAACCTGAAAAGACTTGAAAATCTAGAAAAGCGACTTATTGCTGACATAGAAGCTATGATAGAGAATACAGAATGACTTTAGATGGTTGTTAGAAGCCTGGACTGTGATTGTTGATCATCATAGTCACATGGGTTATGTTTCTGCAGACTACTTTCCCTGGGGCTACCGAGGCCTATCTGGTCTTTTGTGCCACAGAATTCATTAAGATTAGAGAAGCATAATTAGGGCCTCTGGGTCTTGTTAGGCATCATCAGAATATACAATTTAATGTAGACATATGTATGTTCCAATATTCATGAAGACCAAAAAAAGTCCTACGGATCTTTGTAACTGTAAATGTATTTATATAGTGCTTAGGACCCTTGATGCATTGAAGCGCTTTTTCTGCGAGCAGCACACGACTCCAGAACTCAAGATTTTCACATTAATTCACGCACACTTCTAACCGAATCTGTAGGCAATGTCATCTTTTTGCCATGTTCCCCCCCCCCCAAACGTTTTCACTCTGACCTCTACAGTGGGTAACATCCTTCTAATTGGGCTCCATCCACATGTGTTCTGTTTAAAAGGGCAACTGGTTTATTTCTAAATTGCTGTAACTCTCAGTATGATAAACTTTATGTGTACAGCATTCTTAAGGAAAGATATGGAGAGTCGAAGAAAGGGAAATATTTACCTACAAGAGGCTTAGTTGCTCGACTTGATGGCAGGACATATTCCCAAAGAGTAACGTGTTAAACACTTCATTGGCTAAGCTGTGATAGAAAAGTGCTATTGAAACTAAAATGGCAGCATATATGTAATCTAGGCTGAAAAGACCAGTGGTAAGGGTAGGTTCTTGACCTATATTTTACTTGTCTGGGACATTGCAATGTATTCTTCCTCAACTTAACTGAATGCTTAACAAAGGCAAACCCTAGTTCAAACCGGTTGCTCAGCCTGCAGCAGTGGCTGGCATTGCAGAGAAAGCCATACAGAAACTTGGATGGGGAGGGAAGATTAGCCTCAGGTCATTCCAGGCTATGTCTGATTTTGAAAATTCCTGTAGCACATTTCTCCTTTGAGATTGTAGGGTCAGTACAGGAAACTAACTACTTGAACAGTTTGGCATAGGCCGTGTGTCGTCGAGGAATGGAGAATGTCTCTGAACTTGAAAAGGTTTGAATTTGGAGGGCCAGAGGTGGAGTTAAGAGACAAGGAGAGCTCAGCAAAACTCAATAAAGGTGGCCCCCATCTTTTAAAAAACAAATCTTTTTATTGATTTTTGTAAAATTGGGTGGACGCAGCCACCAACTGCGAAGAAACATAAACTTTAGGCATAAGAAATTCAATATTTCAGAATCCATTATCCGAGGCGCTGGCCTAACCTTTGTAGGGCTAGAATGTGAGAGCAGACACCTTAGAGACCCCCACTGTAATGTGCGGTCCTCAGTTCTCAGGCCCAGCCAGGCCTCCCACCTGAGCGCGTCTCTCAGGAGATGTCACCCATGACTTGCTGCCAGGGTCCTCACACTTTGTCAAATTTCTTTGGGCAGCTACGTGCCCAATAAACAATTTTTTCAAATCGCATACACCAATCTACGTTAACCTCCCAGATCCTCTGCATCTGGACCTCATCGTTCTCCTACAATCTGGCATCACGCTTTGCCACTATTAATGCGGTCGGTGTTGCAGAAGAGCAGGGCATATCTGTCCAGGGACTGGTCACCCCCATGCCCTGGGTAATCAGTTGGAGGGGTCAGTTCTATTGTGCTGACTAAGACCGTGGAAAGACAGACACCCCCCCCCCCCAAATACTTCTGGAGGATGGGACATTCCCTAATGGTGTGAATTAACGTTTCCTTCTGTCTGCACCCCCTCAAACACCAATCTGAGTCACCCTTGCCCACGTGAAACAGCCTAGTCCTGGTGAAGTAGGCCCCATCGAGGAGTTTCAGTGTTACTAATTGAAAACTGGCCCTTATGGCCTCCTCCTGAGGCTATCTACAGATCTTTCCTCAATCATGTCAGGGGTGTGGAATTTAATAAAATATCTTCTTGTCCGTGGGACAGGTTGCTTCTTAAATCTACTTGTCCTGTAAAAAATCTACTTTTCCCTTTGGTGCCATGTAGTGCGGCAACAAATTATGTCAGTAATCTCGTTATGTAAGAGCTCTCATAACAGCCTCTCTGATTATGCCAGGGCTAAGCCTATATTAGGGATTGAATACTTGCAATTTCAATCCCTACTATAGCAATTTCCTTATTTTGCCACCTTTCCACAAATCTACATACTGGGGCTGGAGGAAGCAATAGTTCCAGGGATGGAATGGCTTTGAGTCTGCAAACCTACTAACTTGCATGCTTTAAGGATTTTCACCAGCTCTTCTCTAATTGTTTCCCATAATGAGAAAGTTTGGAAATTTACTCCTGGCAATGGCAGAAGTAGAAGTTCTTCCAGAGTTGGGGAAAAAAGTGGTTGGACGGAAAGTAAACTTTTAAACGCTTAATAGATTTTCACATGAGCAAACCTACACATGCATATTTGCTCGTGTTAAAATGCAGTTCACAAATATTTTCTAGGAGTACGATTTCCTTGTCTACTACTGTAAGTTCATGTGAATTAATGAAAGCCACTAATTCAAAGGCAAATACCAGGGGTGCACTTTTGTTACTTTCTTTAAGAACTGGGTCCCTAGTTAGGTCTGGCGTTAACAGACATTTCATGTTTTTTTTAAACTTCTGTTTCTCACTATATCTGTGGGCTGGCTTTACTGTGAGTGATCACGTTCTGCTGTTCCACAAGGAGCATATTGGCACACAAAGTAGTTTTGTTCAGTGCCAGGAACTACAGTGGTAATCAGTGGTGCAACTAAACTAAAGGCCCCCCCCCGCAAAGAACATGGAGCCCCCCCCAACTCCAGACTCACTAAGGGCAGGTGCTTAGGGCGCCCAATGGAGGGAGGCTGCAGGGTCTTTGTTACACCACTGGTAGCAATGTGTGCTTTTTGAGACCAAAAACCTTTTTCTTTCTTTTTGACAGTGTTTGTTAAAATGGTGAAGGCCTGGCAGATCCCACAACAATAAAGTGTTACAAAAGCTGGGTCAAAACAAGGCATGCATCGATGAAACTAAAAGACTCTAAAAAAAATGTTGAATCAGTTGACTTTGGCAGTGCTTGTTAATTTTCATTCTTCCCATAATCTTGTTGAAAATGGTTACAATGATTTTTCCATTAGGAATATTTTTTAGAAATACTAATTCACGTTTCCAAGAAATAGCATCTAAAATTTCATGGTAGCAAACCTTTTTTTTCCTACTTGCATTTTTTTCCAAACATTTTATTTTGACAGCAAAGAATCATCACTCTTGCTTACAAGCTTTTGCAAATATTTGCATCTAATCAGAGAGCATTCTGGGAGCATCATATTTAGCCTCATATTGTTAAACTTTTCAAATGTTTTTTTATTTTTTTACTGGAACCAATGTCAGTAGTGCAGTGTGACCTTAAAACGTTTATTTACAGTGCTCACTAATAATGAAGACTTTTCATTAATGAACCATAAATATAAGTTTGAAGAGCATTAACTATTGGACACACATCACCTGAACAGCAGACAGTACTCTACTCTGTAAACTGGCAGCCAAAGGGTTTGTGCTGCAGGGGGTTGGGCCTACTTGTCCCAAGGACAAAATAAACATAAAAACCTGTTGCCCTTGACCCCACACAATATGTCCAGGGCGTCAGGCGATAGGAATTCCACATCCCTGCATGTCCCCAGTCTACTCTAGTCTCTCTCCCACTTCTCTCAGAGGCGGTCCAGTGGAGGAACAATATTCTGTAGAAGAGTCGAGAATAGTCTAGACACTGCAGTGTTGGTGAGGAGAGGGCCCCAGTACTCTGTATTCTAGGGGTGATTTGTCCTGGGCCTCCATCAGGGCTTCTACATGTGGGCTAAGTATGTGCTGCAGGTGCTGGTAATGCAAATATTGACCCCAAGATCATTCATATTGGTCCTGTAACTCCTGATATGGTATCATCTCTTGGCACCTTCAAGCATCCCCCACTTTGGATATTCGTATCGTGTCCCAGTTGGCATGGCCATCAATAGCCCATAGCTCCCTTAGCCCGTCGGAGGCCCATAGTGGGGTTTCTAACATCAGTATAATCCTCCATTTTAGGGCTTTGATTGCATTGTGCCAAGACTCACCCACTCCCTCAGTAGGCTCCTGCAGCAGAGGTAGACCCTTTTTATCATACAACCACCAAACCTATCCTTTTGGGTCTATTGCTCTCCTGTCTGCCATCACCAAGGGTTCCTGTTTGAGGAAAATGTTCAGTCATTGATTGTCTGCAGTTGGGTCGGCTAGTAATACAAATATAGATTAGGGAGAGCTATGCCACCGTCCAGCGATTTCCTCGTAAGGGATGTCCTAGGCTATTCTCGGGTCCCTTCCTCTACTCCCTTACAATAAGTCCGGCGTGACATCAGCCACCGCCGAAAGAACTCTTCTGGTATTTGGAATGGTGTGTTTTGTAAGACATAAAGAATCTTTGGGAGGCATATAATTTTGTAGAGGGCAGGTCTATCCATTAATGATATGGCAGCTTTTTCTATCTTTCTACCTCAATTTTATACAAGTCCAGGATTTTTCCCAGGTTTTCTGCCAGAAACAGGTCCTGATCTTTTGTAACAAATATTCGAAAGTTCTTGAATCCCTCGGGCTGCCATGTCAGGGAATGGTGCCAGGCCGTGCCTGCCAGCTCCCTGGAGAGTGGGAACACAATAGATTTATGCCCGTTAATTTGTAGCCCTGAAAATGTCGGGAGTCCATTTTAGTTGGTCTCTTGGGCACAGTGATAGCTTAGCTCAGGCTTGCGGCATGTGTCCTTTTACCTAGTTATTATGCTCTGTATTCCTCCATGCATTTTTATTCATTGTATTATTGCTTCTTTTAGTGGCATTGTTTTAATTTCACTTTCAGCTGCTATTCTGCGAAAGCGTCATTATCAGTGTTATGGACGACATACTTTGCGTCATGTTCCTTTCTTTGGAATCACAAGAACAGAATGTGAGGCAAACAGAATAATATTTTGTATTGCCAGTCCCAAGATTGCGTAAACAATCCATTGCTCGGTACATACCCGCACCTGTCAGGCTTCTGTGCACAAACATAAACATGTCCCCTATCAAAACATCTTGTAGGACAAAGGGCATTAGAGGGGGTTAAGCCAGAGTATTCATGCTGCAAGCCGGGTTTTTGGTAGACCTCAGCCTTTGTGTCTTTATGGCTTCTGATCGGTAGACTGGTGGTATGACCCTGTACCAAGGTGGGGTGTGCTTCACATGGACACTGTATGGACAGATTTGGTTTACATTGCCATGCTCTCGTCTAGGGGTTAGAGATTAGGCTTTTAGGTATAAATTGTACGTTCATGTTATGACAATATGTTGATGTTGTGTTTATTTACATCTCTAATTTTCAGAATCCAGATTTTTTGTTCCTCATTATCCTAATCAATTTAGCTCATGTATTTTATTGTATATTGTAGTCTTTTCAATAAATGTATTGAAAACTGTCCTGCATCTCTTTTCTTGCCTCTGTGTGTGTAAGAGACTTGTAGTTGGAGAGAAAAGGGTAGTTCCCAAGTTTAGGTGGCGAGCAGCTCCAGTAAGGAGCACCCTGCAACACTGTAGATTTGCTCCCCTCAAACGTCTGTTTTTTTTAGCAAGGTTTTTAAGTATAGGATATATATATATATATATATATATATATATATATATTCTCTAAAAAACAAAGGTTACAGGGGTGTTATAATTAGGCAACAACATTAAAAAAAAAGTAGAAATTCACTGAAAAACACTAATGTTACAGTGATGTTATAGTTAAGTTCAGAGTTTACACACGCAAGACTATAGAAATTCAGCAGTTAAATTAATACTTATGTCAAGAAACAATAACTTGTGCCCTAAGATAACTATAACTTGCATCCTCACCATGCACTGCTAATTACCACACATATTACATTAGTCATGACGTCTTCTGTGACATCATTGGTAATATCACTGCAACATTTGCAATAAAATTATTGATGAGAAAATTGTGCATGGCGGCGATACGAGTTATAGTTTCCTTAGGGCACGAGTTATAGTTTGTTGAGATAAGTATAACTATAACTGCTGACATCCCTGTAACCTTTGTTTTTTTTCAGTGTATTTCTAGGTTTTTCCTACCTAAAATAATATTGAATTACCATACATTAATTCAACCACCACTGTGCATAGCCTTTGGCCTTGCACAGCGCAGGGTTGGCTGCAGGGCCTGGCCACAGCTTTCAATTACAAGATGTGTGTAAAAGGTGAATCGAACTATAACATCTCTTTAACCTTTGTGGTTTTCAGTGAATTTCTAAGGTTTTTTTAAAATTCTATTTCCTAGTTATAATGTCCTTGTAATGTTTTTTTTTTTTCCCAGTGAATTTCTATTTTTGTTTAAAAAAAAGTAATATTTATTTATCATACGTTAATCCAACCTCCACCGCATGCTGCCTTTGGCTGTGCACGGTTTGGGGGGGGCAACCTTCCGCAGGCAGCCAACCCCATGCTGCGCGCGGCCTTCCCGCAGCCCTGGGGACTGCCACCTCTCCGGGGTTGAATAAATTAATGTAGGGGGTCTATCGCAGACCCCTGGTCCTGGGGACCACCACCTCCCTGGGGCAAAATTAAACAATGGAGTTATAGGTGGCTGGGGGACCGCCACCCCCAGGGTCGGCTCCTGGTACCTCCTGAGGTGCCCACCAACTGAAGGTAGCTGTTTGCTTTTGATTGGTAGAAGCTGACAGCTCCCACCAAGCAAAAGCAAAGTTAACTCTGCTATTAGTGTAATTAAAAAACTGAATGAAAAGTAGAAAGTGGAGCCCTAAGCAGCGTCCATAAGGATGTGTTCCTGGCAGTAAATTTGCCTCCTCTGAGGACAGGGGTCGCAAAGGCAGTGCCAGGGGTCGCAAGGGATTAGTTGTGGGTCGCAGCTGGGACCCCTAAATGAAGTCAATGGTATAAGTTAGCCTGAAGTGGCTTCTGAACACACACAGGGAAATGCAGAAGTGTCTTTTAACTCAGTAAAAACTAGAGGATGACGGTGATCAAATGGAGCTTCAGACCTGTCATACCCAGAGCACCATCCCAATGGTTTTAATCCTAAAAGCAAATTCAGGTAAATGTTGGTGCAGCTTAAGAACAGACAATAATAAAAGAACTATGGGTATAGAAGGTTTTGTAAAAACATTTAGAAGTTTTCAAAAATAAAAGAGAATAAGAACTCTGCCTGAGATTGGGGAGCCTGCCTGTTGACAGGCCCAAAAAATAAACAGGAAGTGCTTGCTTAGCCAGTCCTTTTTCAGGGACCACTTAAGGCACATTAAGGAAGGGTGGGCAAACAAACTCCCTTTTCAAGGGATGATGTCTAGAAGAGAGCTTTGTATGGCGTGTCAGCCGTGGAGAGACAGGCCCCACTCATCAAGTAAGGAATGGGATGAGGACGGAACTGAGGAGGTAATCAATGTTACAGCGACCCGACTCATGCACACCACAACATGAGGGATGAAATGTTGTGCCACCGTTCCGGATCTTGATCTTTTGATGTACATTATGCAGAGTATTTGTAGTGTATGGCATAAGCCTCTGAGCTACATTATAAAGAGGGGTGAAATTGCCAACATTTTAAACCTTTGACCCTCAATATATATTAAAAATGACCAGTTTACTTGTCAGGAATCAACATATTTGCCTGGCTATAGGTATTTCAATGGAAGGTTCCTACTGGAATCAGGGTTGTAACACAGGCCACTACAAACCCTGCGGCGTTGACCCTAACCCTTCAGGGAGGCCCAGTCCTTCAGTGAGCCCATTCAGTCCAAGGCCAGTGACTATCTGTGAGGTGTGGGAGAGCCTGGGACCTCTCACCACATTTTGGGTGGGAGTTGCATCATTTTGCGTTACAACGACTGAAAGTTTAATTTTCTAGTCGGTGCATCTTTTTCTAACGTCTTGTTGGAATTTCCTTCAGGAAGAGAGCGACTCAAAATTGAGCTTTAAAAACGTTTGTTAGCGTGTGCTATCCCAAAGTTGCTGTCCTAGCCCAAAGTTACTGTGCTATCCCAAAGTTGCTGTCCTAGTCCAAAGTGGCTGTGTACCTTTATATTTGGATGTCAATCTTTTTAAAGTTTTTTTTCCAGTTTAATTTTGAAGAAATGTACTAACCCGCTAGGTATGCCAAGGCACCTTCGTAACTTTCTCTCTGTTCGCAATGCGCTTAATTTGGTCAGATTTTATTTTGGAACTACGAGCAATTGAAATGTATTCTAGCCCAGGTCTAAGAAAAAACACATCATATGGCATCACATCTTATTAATTTGTATTCTTGTTGCAAGGCATGTTGTAACAATTCCATGTTAAAAATGTATACTAAATACTAATATTTTCTAGACAGTTAGTAAGGGATAACATCACATCCATGCAGAAAGTGACACCAGGATTTTTGAAGAACTAGCCTTGTGGCTAAAATGGGTAATCGCAATAGTCAAATGATCCCTGTTGGACCTGGCTTTTTGACAGGGTCATCCCCAAACTTTTTGCCTTCCTCCTTTTCTTTTTCTGACCTAATTTTTGCTGGTTTTTAGACTCTGCGCACTTTACCACTGCTAACCAGTGCTAAAGTGCATATGCTCTCTCCCTTAAAACATGGTAACCTTGAATCATACCTGATTGGACTATTAATTTACTTATAAGTCCCTAGTAAGGTGCACTTTATGTGCATAGGGCTGGTAAATTAAATGCTACTAGTGGGCCAGCAGCACTGGTTGTGCCACCCACTTAAGTAGCCCCTTTTCATTATCTCAGGCCTGCCATTGCAAGGCCTGTGTGGGCAGTTTCACTGCCACCTCGACTTGGCATTTAACAGTACTTGCCAAGCCTAGAACTCCCCTTTTTCTAGATATAAGTCACCCTTAATGTGTGCCCTAGGTAACCCCTAGAGCAGGGTGCTGTGTAGGTAAAAGGCAGGACATGTACCTGGGTAGTTATATGTCCTGGTAGTGTAAAACTCCTAAATTCGTTTTTACACTACTGTGAGGCCTGCTCCCTTCATAGGCTAACATTGGGGCTGCCCTCATACACTGTTGAAGTGGCAGCTGCTGATCTGAAAGGAGCAGGAAGGTCATATTTAGTATGGCCAGAATGGTAATACAAAATCCTGCTGACTGGTGAAGTCGGATTTAATATTCCTATTTTAGAAATGCCACTTTTAGAAAGTGAGCATTTCTTTGCACTTAAATCCTTCTGTGCCTTACAATCCACGTCTGGCTGGGCTTGGTTGACAGCTCCTTGTGCATTCACTCAGACACACCCCAAACACAGGGTACTCAGCCTCACTTGCATACATCTGCATTTTGAATGGGTCTTCCTGGGCTGGGAGGGTGGAGGGCCTGCCCTCACACAAAGGACTGCCACACCCCCTACTGGGACCCTGGCAGACAGGATTGAACTGAAAGGGGACCTGGTGCACTTCTTAGCCACTCTTTGAAGTCTCCCCCACTTCAAAGGCACATTTGGGTATAAAACAGGGCCTCTGCCCTACCTCATCAGACACTTGCTGGAGAAGAAACCTGAACCAGAAACTACATCCTGCCAAGAAGAACTGCCTGGCTGCTCAAAGGACTCACCTGTCTGCTTTTCTACAAAGGACTGCTGCCTTGCTGTTGGCCTGCTGCCTTGCTGAACTCTTGTCTGGCTGTAAAAGTGCTCTCCAAGGGCTTGGATAGAGCTTGCCTCCTGTTCCCTGAAGTCTCAGGACCAAAAAGACTTCTCTCTTCCTCTTGGACGCTCCGTGTGCCGAACTTTTCGACGCACAGCTTGTTCCGCGGCAAGAAAAACACCGCACACCGACGCTGATCAACACGACGTCTTCGGGACGACCGAAACTTTGACGCACGGCCTCGCAAGGACAACGCCGCCCGACTTCCCGGGAGAAATCGACGCAACGCCTGCCGTGAGATCAAAACTTTGACGCACGGCCTCGCAAGGACAACGCCGCCCGACTCCGCAGGAGAAATCGACGCGACGCCTGCCGTGAGATCGAAACTTTGACGCACGGCCTCGCAAGGACAACGCCGCCCGACTCCGCAGGAGAAATCGACGCGACGCCTGCTGTGAGATCGAAACTTTGACGCACGGCCTCGCAAGGACAACGCCGCCCGACTTTCCAGGAGAAATCGACGCAACGCCTGCAGTGAGATCAAAACTTTGACGCACGGCCTCGCAAGGACAACGCCGCCCGACTCCGCCAGAGAAATCGACGTGACGCCTGCCGTGAGATTGAAACTTCGATGCACAGCCCCGCAGAACGACGCGCAGCCGGAAAACAAGCAGGAAAATCCACGCACAGACCCGGGACACCTGGTAATCCCCGCGACCCACAGAAAGAGACTGTCCGCGCGCCGGATAACGACGCTCGACTTCCCCGCATGGAAAATAACGACGCAAGTCCGTGTGTGCTGGGGAGAAATCGACGCACACACCCTTTTTCCACGCATCTCTTCCTTTGTGGCCCTCTGATGAGATTTTCCACCAGAAACCAGGTACTTTGTGTTTGAAAGAGACTCTGTTTACTTTCTAAAGACTTAAGACACCTTATATCACTTTTCAGTGATATCTTTACAAATTCATATTGCAACTTTGATCGTTTTGACCTGAAGATACCCAGATAAATATTATATATTTTTCTAAACACTGTGTGGTGTATTTTTGTGGTGTTATGCTATGGTGTTGTATGATTTATTGCACAAATGCTTTACACATTGCCTTCTAAGTTAAGCCTGACTGCTCGTGCCAAGCTACCGGAGGGTGAGCACAGGCTGATTTTGGATTGTGTGTGACTTACCCTGACTAGAGTGAGGGCTTTTGCTTGGACAGAGGGTAACCTGACTGCCAACCAAAAACCCCATTTCTAACAATCCTCTTTCTGACAAACTGCGGAATTTGAGCACAGGCAGCGATTAAAGACTGTGGAAAACCCAGTCCTCTCTAGATTCTGCTCAGTAGGTCCCAGCCCCTGCCAGAACCTTTTAGGTCTCGCTTGCGAAGTGCATATGCTGCTAGAGCATTGCTCTCGTGTGAGAGAGATTGTTTACTAGTGGGGGCTTGGAATCCACCCACTGCTTACCATATGTGGACCTCATTGTCACTCTCAATTGCTGACCCTTTAGTGGGCAGCACATGCCAGCATCATTTTACCTCTCTTCGTCTGGAGCATGGACCAAGTACTGATTGACTTCTTGATTAGTGTTTTTCCACATTTTGTTTTGGTGCATAAAGCATAGAGCCACACATTACTTACTATTGATTGGCTTCATTGTCACTCTCGATTCCTTGCTTCTCTTTGGTCAGTGAGTACCGGCTTCACTTCCTCTTTGTGTTTGTCCTTACATTGGAGCATAGCCCAAGTACTGCTTCCTTTGTTCAGTGTCATTCCACTGCTTACTGTTGTCAGAAGTACTTTTTTTTCCTTTTACTTGCATCAAGTTACGCCTTCTGTTCTCCCGCATTATTGCTTGCCCTAACCCCTCCCCCTCCTCCTACATTTTTTGCTTGTCTGGTCCATCCCGCCCCCATTGTTGCATGCCCAGTACATCCCCTTCCCATTCCTCCCTTTGTTGCTTGTTGCCTACTGGCCCGCAAGAAAAAAAGAAATTAAAGCTACACCAATGGGCTTCAGGATACTACAGAGATGCCCAGAGTCTTGTGCTCTCTTCAGTATGAGGCCTTTCTTTTTGATGCTAGTTTCATGTGGGGCCATCACAGCAAACTTCAGCTTGGGTGCAAGACATGTTATTATTGCAAGCGCAGAGAATAAAGGAATACTATGAAAATGGATCAGTACCGCTCGCAAGCAGCGCTGGCCAAGTCCTAGCTCTTTTTCTTTTTTAACTTTCAGCTAAGCTTGTATAACATGGCTAAAAGAAATTAGCCAATATCTTTCCAATAGATGAGACTTATTAGCTTTGCCAATGCTTGTTTGTTAAGCAGTGTGCCGCAATGAATTAATTTTTTTCTGTTCGTCGATTTATTTTTTTGCCTTCAAATGTGTAGTTTAAAAGTATAACCACAGAGACTTCAAGTGCAGTTTCCCATTAGTTTGTATAGAGGTTTTACGCACACTGCACCCCCTTGAGCTGTTTGCCTTGTGACACTTCTAGAGCGGTTTTGGGACCACAATCCCTGCGTGTGTAAGTGGTATTCATGCGCATAGGTTGTCGGTGAACTTGTACAATCGACCCTTTGACCACGCGCTGCTGTTTGGTTAACCGGGTCAGCCTTTCAGCTGAGATGTGTTGGGCATGTTTTTGTGATGTTTAAAGGATTCTGGTCCTGGCTCTGGGTAAACACCGAGGATTGCCGTCTGACCCTCGAGGTGTAAGCCTTCTGGGGCGGATTGGGCGAATGTGTGAGGTGTTATCTGCCTGAACCTTTCACCTCGGCTCGGGAGCGTGTCCCCTTGTCCTGCCCCAGAAGTTCCCCGGAGGTCTGGTTCCACTTTGGCGCTCGGCCCTCCTGAGGAAATGCCTTAATTCGTGCCTGATCCAGAAACCGGCTCCTACTTTTGAACTTGGCGAGAGCTTGAGGGGGGACAAGAGCCGGGGGGGACTGAGTGTATCCACTACATCTGGGGATGGCCAGAGTTCAGTGACGCAAGGCTTACCCCGAGGAGAACACCCTAGGAAGATGAAGGGGGCCATGTTCTCCTCACAGGGATTGAACCCGGGGCAGCCCTAACAGCAGGATTACTCGTTAGATCACCAGCTCTGTGCGGCTCCCCCTGGAATCAAAGCAGCCTGTAGAATAGGAAGATGTCCTGGCATGATGAACTCTGAAATACCTCGCCGGGTTCATCAGGCAGATTTAGTAGCAGTGCCGCCCCCTGAAAACAAATATTTTCAGAAAATAACTTCTCTTCATAGACTTATTTAAGAAACAGCTCTGTGTCTCTTTTCCAACTGGCTAGCAGATCATTAGCACAAGAGCGTAAACTGGAGGAGTGAGACCCGACATCATTGCACAATCGCCCTTTTCAGCACATTTAAATGTGCCATGTCTCAAACTTTTAGTTGTGTGTGCCAGGGATGGTTTTTTAAAGAAATGATGGGAACAGTGTCACTAGGTTCGTTTGTCGTTGCTTCTTCCCTGTGCAGGCCCTCAGATAGATACATCACTAACCGTCCAAAAATGGTAAAATTAATATATATATCACAAAGTTGATTAGGATCCAAAAATGATAACATTTACTTACCTGGCTCCACTATTCACTCTGCTCCAAGAACTGCCTGTACTTTCTCTGCCAATGACGTTCTGACGTGTGTTGGTTGCTGCCAGTTTCTACGCCGCGCAAGGCGTTATTAGATTTCAAGTTGTCAAGTACTAGATGCCACCAATTGGCTTCTTCTCAGTAAAAAGAAGACTGACGATATATATTTTAAATTGAAAGGGAAGCACAATAAACAGGAAACGGATACCTCCTCCCATTTTTTGCAGAAAGTGTTTCACTTGAGGAGACTGAAGCCTCATCATGAGTCAAGGCTAAAGTCCTCATGCAGTTGTTAAAAACCTTCGTGAGCGTCTCCATAGACTGAACACTGCCTCGTCTCTTCCAGGCCATTTGGGACATTGTGGTTGGAATGCAATCAATGCAAGATTTGACTATTTAAAGACATTCTTAGCATAACTCTTAAATTGCAAACTTTCTGTCTAAAATTCTGCAGTCTGCCCTGTTTGTAGCTTTAAAAAAGCGTCCGATTTCCACGAACCTTACAATTCCAACGCAAGATACAAGCAATTGAATGTCCCCTTTACGCATAAACATGGCATATTAGCTTTAACTCTAAAATTCCTAATTACGTTGCTCCATCCCTGATGGCTTCTGGCCTAGGCTTCGCTACCATTGCTGTTTTTAGGTTGAATGTGCAGGCGCTCTAGCCTGTTGTAATCTCTCTGTGGGCTTTTAACCACGCCCATCACTATCTCTCGTTCATGGGCTTGCCTTTCAAAAATCCTTTGTTATCATTGGTAAATGCTTTATGTTTGTCCCTCCTTGGGGCACTTTTGTTACTGCCTTGGCCATTGCCTCTGTTACATGGATAATTGCACGTTTGCCGATACAACGCTAATAGCTCTAACTCGAGCAAACGCGAGACCTTTTGCATTGCAAATGCTTGTTCACTCTGTGTAGAGAAAACCCCAGTTGACACATGGCATGCTAGAATGGATGTAGTCTGGAATATGGAGACCCTGCTCCCACCACCTGGTGGCATGGTTCGAGAAACTGAGAATTGTAGCTGTTTCCCTAATAGCTCGCTCAGCACTATAGAGAGGAGGAGAGGGGAGTCTGTGAAACAAAGCTGGTCATGGAAAGACTGCAGCTAAAGTATGTGCTGCCCACATGTCGCTGCCTTTCGTGTTTGCTGCTGTGTGTCCGGGGCTAGTGGAAGAACTGTATTTTACAACTTTTCTTCTTATTTGAATGCTCTTGTATGTAGCTGAATGTCTCACATAGGGGTATATAGCTCTTGTATATAGCTGAATGTCTCACATAGGGGTATATAGCTCTTGTATATAGCTGAATGTCTCACATAAAGATATATAGCTCTTGTACATAGAAGAATGTCTCACATAGAGGTACATAGGTCTTTTATATAGCTGAATGTCTCACATAGAGGTATATAGCTCTTGTATATAGCTGAACGTCTCACATAGAGGTATATAGCTCTTGTATATAGCTGAGTGTCTCACATAGAGGTATATAGCTCTTGTATATAGCTGAATGTCTCACACAGAGGTATATAGGTCTTGTACATAGCCGAATGTCTCACATAGAGGTATATAGCTCTTGTATATAGCTGAACGTCTCACATAGAGGTATATAGCTCTTGTATATAGCTGAGTGTCTCACATAGAGCCCTCACTGTACCTTAAAGATTGAAAGAGTCCTTTGACTCCAGTGACGTAAGTACCAGATTACTTCTGCTTTCAGCCTTCGTCCTCTGAATCGTCCCCTAAATACTGGAAATATTTTACAAAACTGGAATCTGACGACTGTGGAGGGCGACGAAATTATCATGATGAAATAAAGTGGCCAATTACCAATATGGACATAATGAAGAGAACCCATCAAAGAATCCTGGAGTCATTATTTTGCTTTTTCATGTGGAAAGATCCCTACCTGCTCCTCGTTTTTTTTGTTTCTCTATTTTTTTTATCCCTGAATTCTTCAAGCTTAAAACCCTTTTCATTAGTAAACATAGTTTGCCTTTGTTCGCGCTTCTCCACGCGCTCTGCGTTTTTAGTGACGTCCATGAAAATGTTTTGGCCCTCCCCTCGGAGCGCCCTTTCTGTGTCCGCTGCATCCTCCATCCAGTCAGTTCCTGCGAAATGAGGGTGCTGTTACTGCCACTGTTGCAAACCCCTAACCTGCAAAGTGTACAGTTTATGTTGTTGCTTTCTTCCTAGTGCTATAAGAAAATTTGAGGGGGTCCCCTGCAAAGTACATGGAGGGACCCTCCCTCCCCGGTCCATCACCTACCACTTTTGCTGAAGCTCGGGTGCTGCAGGGGGTTTTGTTGCGCCGTTGTTTCTTCCTAAGGGTAATTGTTACTGCTTTTTGCCTCTTATTAGAAGATTTTGGCGAAATGTTTATTCATTTTGTAATTTTAAACTTTTTTTTAAACCAAAACAGAATTCAAACCAGGGTACATTTTGCCAGTCGTTTACTATAAATTAATCTTCATCTTACATGTTTGTCAATCAGTCTGTTTCAAGGTGCATCTTTAATTTTGAAGTGAGTTGACTTAGCATTACTGATAGAAAACGTGGTCTTCTATGGTTGACTTTTAACCTACTTGCATAGTTGGACTCTCAAAGATTAACTGGTGTTTCGAATTCATTTTCTGCAGGTATGAACATTTGCCTGCTGGGTGACAACATGTAAAAATCAAAAAACAATTTGATTTATATGTGATGGTTGTAAAATAAAAAGAGAGTTTCCTTGGGATTGAAAACAAACCCCTCTACTGCCCATTTACACATTAAAGAAATTCGATAAGGTGGTAAATTGCTATGCGGCTGGGTCTTTTAGGAGCCTTGCTCATTACCTATACTGTAAAGAAACTTAGTGGAAGCCACGTTTAGCGAAACGGGACTAAAGAAAGTGAGTCATGATGACCAGTCAATTTGACTAACAGTGAAATGTGAAGAAAAAGTAGTTCAGGACATAATACTTTGTATTGAATTCCTGGGCTGGATTTAAAAACTGCAGAAAATTCTGTCAATCTCTAAACAATGTGAGATGTGCCACTGTGTCAGGAAAAATGAGTATACGAGACGGGTGTCACATTAGTCTGTTTTCTACCTCTACTGAGGCCAAAAGCAGGATGCTAGCAAGGCAATCAAGTGGCCACGTGTCTTATAAGGCATCTTCAGATAGTTGTGACATTTTAGCCAGTAGCGTGGTATAGTCTGGGTAGTTCCACTTATAACCTGGTAAATATGGGTTTAAAAACCCCCACCATGCAGAGAACAATTGGCCAAAGCGCCACCACGGGCTGGAGGCAAAACACCTCATATTGGGTCACCTTGCTGCTTTGAACAGGAACAAAGGAGCAAAAATGGAGAGAGGAGGAGACAGAATATGAAAGGGTGTAGAGGGATGGAAATGGGGATCAAGATTAAAATTAAAGTGGCTAGGAGTTAGGGAAAGTAGAGTTCAAGGATAAGAAGCCATAGACTTGTGTTTTTTTTTTTTTTTTAAAGCTGTTCAGAAGGGCCCCTACCATGTCCTGAAAATTAAAAAAAAAAAAAAAAAAAAAAATCACGGACCAAGGGGAAAAAAGGAAGAAAGACAGCTAAAGGAAGAACTGAATACATTAGTACATTCATGTTGCTGTTGATGACTATCTGATTTCCAAGGAGTGGAGCAAAAAAGAGGTAATCACTGGTAATTCCTTTTGCTTGGTTGAATGCTCTTCCTCCTCCCTGAACCACAGGTCCTGGTCCATCTGCTTCCCAAGGGTGCTCTCTCCTTCTTTACTGCCATCAGTGGAGACTAGTAGTGGAGAAGTGTGGAGACGTGTGGCTCAATGGTAAGAGCGGCAGACCCTGATGCAGAGGTCTGGCCTGGGGCCAGGGTTCAATTCACGTCACAACGGCCCCAACAGCGCTGGGATGCCTGGCTTCACCTTGGGGGTGCCCAGGAGTGGATACTTCACAGGGAAAGCCAGGAAGGGTTCCACAGCGGTATGCGTACAGCACCAAGAAGCCCGACTTACAGGGTAAAAGTGTGCTATACAAGTACGAAGTTTACAGTTTTACTAGTACCGGGGCAAGGAAGGTAGCAGGAAGCCCAACTCCAGGGGCAACAGGTTCAACCACCCACCCAAACCTTCCCCCCCGACCCCTGGGTAGACTTGAACCATGAGAGGTGTCCCTGTTAACCAGAAGGCTAATGGATCAGGAAATGACAAGCAAGAGCTTTAGATTTAAGGAACTGACGTTCTGATTCCTATATACCCTTCCCTTGCTGATACCTGCTGGCTTCTCAACACAAGAGATTAGTTTGTAAATTATGTCCCCCTTTAGTGTTAAAAAACAGCCTTCAACTCCCCACCCTCTCTGATGTTCCCAAAAATGTGCATGAGTGACACAAAGGTGCACCAGGACCACCTCTAACATCATCTCATTTATAAAGGGCTGTAAGACACTATATTAAAGAGGATACTATCACGTACAATCGTAACGTTACCTCTGCTATTCTAAACGTACCCTGTGATACAGTGGTTAGGTCAAACTAGTGTATGCAATATTACTGCTATATAATGTATGCTATATAGTAGGGGCGTACCTTACTAGGAGTCTGTGGTGCTGCAGAGTTAGACAGGCCAGCTGGTGAGAGATACCTCTTGGGGAAAGAAAGAGCAGATATTAACCAGTCATCCAGGTAGGTCTTGTCACCTTTGCAGAACTGCATGGCATGGATGCAGGGCCACAAGGCACAACCTTCAGTGGTGTTGAAGTGAGTCCACTGCGACTGTCAGAAAACATTGGTGCGCCACCTGTCCTGGTGTCTTTAGCAATGTATTCTTCAGAGAGAAGGATGCCAAAAAGTCTTTGTGTTGAATTAGTGAAGGATTTGTTATTATTACTTAATCAACCAAATTTTCTAGCATTGAGTCCCAGATCTACCTTTTTTCTTCCCTGTGTTGTTAACTGCTTCCCCTACTTTTCCCATTTTTAACAAATACATTTTTCTGCTTCCCTTCCTTTAATATCCTCAGCAGATTTTACAGCAAAACATTGTGGCCTGTATTGTGGCCATTGTGTAAACGTGGCAAGTAACACTGCTTCTGATGTTCATCTCTGAGGGGGTGTGCTTCTAACCTTCCCCGGGTGTCACACTGTTCCATTTCTCTGCAGCCATTTAAACCATGTTATGCATTCCTCAGCATCAGCATCCGGTGAGTTCATGGCGGGGGACTCCCACGTGGTGAACACATTGCCAGAAAGTCCCCGCAGTGGACTCTACCAGTGGCAGGTGGGTCCTACATATAACGCTTCTCAAGCCCCCATGGTTGGTCGGGAATTGACCATAGGGGTTGTATCTTACAATGTTGAGGTCAGTAATATTGACTTGCACATATATCGGCCCACACTATCAACCACAAACCTATTGTCCACATTAACATACATAGGGTAGGCTATTTTTACTATTCTACTGCACATCTTCTAACTTTGATGATAAGTTGGTAGTCAATATTGCAGACACGTAAGGGCAAGCTGATCTCATAACTTAGATATTGTTGAAAGCTTCCACCAGAATTGATAAAAAATGTCACATTTGGTTGATACGCTGAACTGTTGTTGCAATGTTGCTAGGTTTAACTTGTGTTATCTATAAAAACCTAATAAAAAAAAATGAAAAGAATTTTTATTTTCATTTGCCACCTCCTATGATGAGGAAGCTTTTGTCGAGAGACTCAGCAGGTGGGCAGTGCTGGGGTTACACCAGGTTGTTGTCCCTTACACCTCATCCATCGCACATTGGGGGTCAGGGCCTGTGGAAGTCTCCCGTGCAGTCGTTCATGACCATGGTAGGTGGGAGAGGAGTTGGTGGGAGTAACTGGATCACCCTTTCACTAAGTCAACCTCAATCATTGAACCACAGTATAAGGTCCTGTGGAACAAAGCGTGGGGTGGGTACATTTACCAAAGGAAACTCCGACTCATCCCAAAATATCTAACATTAATCTGAGTCATGTAGATGGAGTAAGCTGCGTCTCTTTTGTCCAGCACTTGCCGACAGTACTAACAGGCTATCCGCTTTTATTATTACAGTGAATGGTTAATTGCTTCCCTCTCATCTCTGTAATTGATAACTTGCAGTATTTCTCTTTACATTGAAGTTGGTAATTTCCAGGAGTCAAATAAAAAAAGGATGCATACAATTGTCTGAATTGCTAACCACTCAGGACATCATTCCATTCCGTTGAATTTTGCTGCCATTGCCTTTAAGGACTGGGACAAAATATATGCAGGGGAGCCTTGGCACTATACTACAATGGACATCTGGCCTGCACTGTCGGGCCCTGTCCATACTGCAGGGAACAAAACCAACCCTTAGACATGTTTTAATCGTGTTGGCCCTGATTATTGAACAGCAACTCCGTCTGCATGGGACAACAACCTTGGGTCCCACATCTGGGCATATCCTTACCACTTAGGACCAAAAATTATGGAAATGCTTCCAATTAAATTAAACAATATCATTTATTCTGTGGAGCATTCTGCTCCAGCGTTTTTGCTCACTATGCCACTAAAGATATGAACCAACCATCAGTAAATGTTGGCTATGCATCAATGCCAGTATGCAGTGATAAGGTCAAGTCCACATTAAACAGGAACACGTAGCCCCGCTATGCCCACCATTCCCTCCCCACCCGCCAACCACCATGTTTTAGGTGTGCTCAGCCTCATCAGTCAGTGGTACCTTGACTCCCTCTGGCACAGTTTGACTATCCAGTTTTGGGTTGAAGCCAACAATGATTTACCTGTGGTTGATATTTGCAGTTAAACATATGTGCTAAAAATAATGGAATCGAATGCACGTGGATTAATTAGTAGTGGTTCCAATTGATTCAGGCATTTTCTGTTCATGTTGACCTTGCTGCCTAGATAGTTAAGAGGATCACATGTTGCACCTTTTCATTAAAGTTTCCACATATGCATTTTATTTTCGTGTGTGGCTACTCATATTTGCACGAATTTCTTTCATGTAAAAATCACCTGTTTGTGAAGTGCTTAAGGCCGCATTTGGTCTCTTGGCGTTAATGACCATGTGGAATTGTCCATGGCGGACCCGAGAGACCTCAAGAACTTCCGCCTCATCTCCCTGCTCCCATTCCCGGCCAAGGTCATCGAGAAGATCGTCAACAGACAACTGACCCACTACCTCGAAGAAAACAACATCCTGGACCCATCCCAGTCAGGGTTCCGCTGCAACCACAGTACTGAAACCACCAACGACATCAGGGCCCTGCTTGACAATGGCAAAACCGCGGCCCTCATCCTCCTGGACCTCTCAGCCGCCTTCGACACCGTCTGCCACCGCATCCTACGCACACGCCTCCACAACGCAGGGATCCGGGACAAAGCTCTGGAGTGGACCACCTCCTTCCTCTCTGGCAGAACCCAGAGCGTCCACCTCCCCCCTTTCCGCTCCGAAGCCTCCAAGATCATCTGCGGCGTTCCCCAAGGTTTGTCACTCAGCCCTACACTTTTCAACGTCTACATGGCCCCCTCCCCCACGTCGCCCAGCTGTACAACCTCAACATCATCTCCTACGCCGACGACACAGTGTCAAAGGCTGCGGAGAGGTCTAGAAGGATGAGTGCGACGGTCTCGCCTTTGTCGACTTTGGTCCTAATGTCGTCAGTGCATGCGATGAGGGCGGTTTCCATGCTGTGGTTCTTACGGAACCTGGATTGTGAGGGGTCAAGAGTGTTGTTTTCTTCGAGGTAGTGGGATAGGCGGGTGTTGACTAGTTTCTCTGCGACCTTGGCGGGGAAGGGGAGGAGGGACAAGGGAGAAGGATCTGCCTCCGGTAGTCGCTCTTCGGATGCGGGGGACGGTGGCGAGGGCGAGGTCGGCTGAGCGGAGTTGGCGGGACGGGGTGTAGAAGGTGAGTCGTCTGTTGAGGTAGGCACACAAGGCGCTCCACAACACCGGTCTAGCCTACCTCAACAGACGACTCACCTTCTACACCCCGTCCCGCCAACTCCGCTCAGCCGCCCTTGCCCCCCGCATCCGAAGAGCGACTACCGGAGGCAGATCCTTCTCCCATATCGCTGCCAAGACCTGGAACACCCTTCCCCTCCCCCTACGACAGACCGAAGACCTGCTGACTTTCAGGAAGCAGCTCAAAACCTGGCTATTTGAGCAGTAGCAGAACTCCCCCCCCCCCCCCCTCTCAGCGCCTTGAGACCCTCACGGGTAGTAGTGCGCTCTACAAATACACTGATTGATTGATTGTTAAGTGAGGGAAGTAATACAGGGCGAATAGCACAGCTGTAAGTCTCTTTTGGAAGACCATGTTGTCTTTGATAAATCTAAACTTTGCAAGCCGTGTGTTACAAAGAGTTGAATCCCTCTGAAATGTGTTCTGGTGAATCATTCAGCTCTATGGGGCTCATTTTATGGACCTCAGAACAGGAGATTGCCAAGTGACACCTAGCAGGGTTTGAGGAGGTGACCTGCTGGCCATGCCTAGAGGCTTGCAGTGGGCACTCAACCCACTAAGCTAGTTTTTTATTTTTTGCCAAGTGGGTCTTGATTGATGTTACAGTGTAGTGAGACAAAGATAAGCGTACATAGCAGGTACATGGGGTATACGTAGCACAGCTTCATCACAATATGACCTACATGTAAATAGTGTCAGGCCTTGTGGTATTGTGTCCATTGTGTCTTTTACCAGAGGCCCAGCTAAATTTTGTTCAGCATGGAGTAAGCAAAGGGACACCACGTGATACTTAACATCAACAAAATGGTAAAAGGCCTAACTAAAAAGACCTTCATGGAAACCATCTCACATCCGCACCGCACAGCCCAGTCCATCCCACCTGGCCTTCAGCCATTTCCAAGAGCACACCTTGGCAACCATATAGAATATGCAGCCTCGGCATTGGGAGTACGCCCGGCTACCTACCTTGGTTCTGAATGTGGTCACTCTCTGGCTTCTGCGAAGGGAAGAAGGAGCTATCTAAGTGCCGCTGCCCATATACCCTCTAGTAGTGGCGTGCGCCCATTGCACCACCCCTGGCAGAGCTGTTGCCACCCCGTACCTACAGGTGTTCCTGTTACGTGCGTGTGTTTGGGGGTTCAGGGTGGCCTTTCGTCCGATGTCGATGCCAGTGCGTCCATGGATGTGTTCCATGCGTCTCTTGGGGGTAACCAGTTTCCCTGTAGTGAGGCACAACCCACTGAGCTAGTGAACCTGCTTTTATATGTCCACAACCCTTTTAAATTCCCTTGGTTCCTGTCCCTTAGGTCCATGCTCATAAGCTCAGTAGAGGTTTCAGTCTCTCTGGTGCTCCTTCGCTTTCACCAGGGTACCTTGAGCAATCAAAGATTCTTGGATTCCTTTCATTTGTCTCTTTACTTGTATTCTGCGCAGAGTTCCTTCATAAAATAAACAATTTACTTAAAATGTTATTTGTGCTGTGGGCAAAGTTATACAAACAGTGCAAAATGATCTTCCACAAGTTAACAAATAGATCACCAGTTCACCAACTTTTGACTTCTGTGGACCCCCACCGAATCACTACTGGAAGCCGGAGGCATCGACCTAAACAATTTCTACAGTTCGAACTTCCAAAAATATACACAGCTACAGAAACAAGCATATATTTAAATACACAAATTGTGAAATGCTTTCTTTACTTCACAAAAAAAAAATCAGAATTAGAAATTGTATTTATAGTGGGAAGATTGAAGCTTTTCAAGACGTAGGTTATTTTCTAAAAGACAAAGTTATACCCTAAAATCTTCCACCTTTTTTTTGTGCTCCTAATACATACTCTCTTTTTGTTGGCGCATACCAGTGCTCCAGTTTAGGCCACAAATTGTCGGTAATAGATTCCGTTTGCTGGACTCAGACCTAACAACCCACACGATGCCACTGCATGCCACTCAATATTGTCATTGTTCGCACAGTCACCCGATGAGGAGTAATATCACACGCTGGCCTCGAAGTCGAGCTGAAAACTCCTGCAGGGAGTGGGTTTCCAGCTCCCCTTTGGAGGCTCTAAGCAGCTGATGTCTACTAAATGTGAAAGGCAGGACATTTCAAATTCCTTCGCATTTAGATTGTGTTTTAAAAATGTTAATTTTGTATTTTTTTGTGTATGTACTTTATTGATCTACTAACATTATTATTTCATTTTCTAAAAAGTCACGAACCCCCAGAGGCCCATAGATAAAGAACTGCTGACCTAGTCTGTCAAATTTCCTTAAAGTCCACAAGAGAATATCAACTTTGTTACATGCACGAAATGTTTAAAATGCTGCAGTAGATGCCCAGCCATTTCGGTCATTTGTAAACTATTTGAGAATGACCACAAGATACGAGAAGGAAAGATGCAACCACCTGTTTGCTGCTTACCAGCCCACAGTCAGCTCGTGCTCTGGGGCTTTCGCAGATGTCTGTCTTTACCACAAGAGGGCAGTGTCTGCTTGCATTGGACGAGTCTTATCAGCAGCCACAGGGCCCCAGGTCAGCAAGCAGCGAGGGACCCGCTGGTACTCGACACAAGCTGTGAACATTAACATATCTCTCCATACAAGCTTGTCGTGACCTTGTTTAACCATGCAGGACCGCTCTAAAGCCTCTGTGTAAAGGTCGGTGATCCTGATGTCAAACACAAAACACGTTTCACGGTAAAAACACCATGTGAATTAGTAATTAAAGAAAAATCTGTATTGCATTTGCCTAGTTTCTTTGCTGTGAATTGACATTTTAGTTTGCACAGTACGAGTTCCCAAAACTAAAATGAATAACTTTTTGTTCTCAGAAGCTGTTAGCAGAGATTTAGGGACTGAAAAAAAGTCCCTTTGGTTGGCCATGGAAATCTGGGAAATCCGTAGTGCGGATGCCTGACTTTAAAATGTCGAATGTTTCGATTTAAATGTTTTTTTTTTTCTCCATGTCTGAAATATTTATTCCTGTGCAGAGAAAACACTTCTTGTACACTCTCTGAAAACATGGGAGTGTTTGGGCCGCTTGTTTTCTCCGCTTTACCCAATATTAGGAGCGAAATTTGGATGTGAAAGCCCGCACCGCAGTATTTGGCCTCCCACACAGGTATCACCTTGTGGGCGTTCATTGCAAAGAACTTGGGTAATTCGAATTGGCTGCGGTTGTGCAGAAACGCCTGTGCTACGGTGGTTCAGGGAGAAGCCACTTGTACCTGATCAATTTGTATTTACGCCAGGGAAAGTGTTTTGATTTACATGAGCAGCACCGTTGTCCATACAGAAGTGGAGGAAAAGCAATCAAAAAGTGGACAGGGTCCCAGTGAAACCTAGTGAATGTGAGGCACAGCTTCTACGTGTTTTTTTTTTCTCCATGTCTCTTATTATTTTGAAAATTATAAAACAGTTTCAGGGTGCATAACTGTATAATACAACATTATTTCGTCTTTTTCATAGCAATGCACTGTACAAGTATTATAACATAATGCAACTGGCAATTACAGTAATAAAGCTATACATTCCATTTGGTCACGTGTACTCGTGCTTACGTGTATACGTGCTGTGTATTACGTGTATACGTGCCAGTATTACAACCTATTATGGTAGGTGCAATCTATGAATTGCATGTTTATTGCATCACTGAGTGACGTACATGTCAGATATATCTAAAAGAGAATAAGGTAACAGTATAACTAGTAATAACTAAGTGTGCATTCCGGGTGTGCGGGTGTGAGCGGGCACCGGCGTTCCAGTCTACATTTGCAGCAATACTCTGTGCGTTGGGTGGGTGAGTTGGTTATCTCTCGTTCAAGGAGGTTTCATGTGTCCCTTGCCTCTCTAATCACTCTGCTCATTAAGGATTCTGTCGACGACTCCTAGAACTGCTGCCCAGTCTGGATGGGGGGCCTCTACGTGCGTGTGCCACTTGTATTGCTTGTTGTTACGCGAGTACTCCTATGAGTAGGTCTGTTAGCCATTCCATGATTGGTGGCGTTACGCTAGATTACCAGCACATGGTTAATCGTCTTTTTGCAAGGATCAGAGCTATGTCTAAGACCCTGTTAGGGGCCCTACGCTTCGTGGACCTATGTGTCACCCCTACAATATAGTGTGTTACGGCAAGGCGTGACACAACTTCTACGTGTTCATTGTTTTGTTCATCACTTTGTTGTTCCCCAGTTGGTTCACCTTATGGAAACAGCTATGTGTGCAATATGTTCCTACTTAAGTTTAAAAAAGCCTAAAATGTGACCTTCTCCCCCCACTCTGTTTGACTTACAGAGGCACCGGCCTGTTGGAGTTATTCACCTGTTGGCCAGTGCACCTGAACTATCTTCAACACTTGAAACTTACTGGGAAATCTGCTTTCGAACCACAACAGTTGAGTTCTAATTCCACGTCTGCAGAAGGCTTCGCATTGCTATCTGGTGCGCCGAAGCACATTTTCAGACAGTTAGGGTGCTACACTGTGGAAAAGTGTGTGGTTGGCAGAGTGTTGTATTTATTGGGTCATGCAGGTACAGTGTAAAGAGAGCAGAGCTATAATTCCACTCACTCAGGTCCTGCAGGTAAAGTCAGTGGCAGCTGCCACTGAACAGGGGTGGTGGGGCGGGACAGAGCGCAAAGGGTTAGGGGGGTGGTTTAAAAAAATAAACAATAAAAAAAAAAAGCCAAATCAAATCAAATCATTAACATTTATAAAGCGCACTACTCACCCGTGCGGGTCTCAAGGCGCTAGGGGGAAGGAGGGGTTACTGCTGCTCGAAAAGCCAGGTTTTGAGGAGTCTCCAGAATGCGGAGTGGTCCTGGGTGGTCCTGAGGCTGGTGGGGAGGGTGTTCCAGGTCTTGGCTGCCAGGAAGGAGAAGGACCTCCCACCCGCCGTGGAGCGGCGGATTCGAGGGACGGCAGCGAGCGCGAGGCCCGAGGAACGGAGGAGACGGGTGGGGGCGTAGAAGCTGAGGCGACGGTTGAGGTATTCCGGTCCCTTGTTGTGGAGGGCTTTGTGTGCGTGGGTGAGAAGTCGGAAGGTGATCCTGACTGGTAGCCAATCCAGGTGTCTCAGGTGTGCGGAGATGTGGCTGTTGCGGGGTACGTCGAGGATGAGGCGGGCCGAGGCATTTTGAATACGTTGCAGGCGTTTTTGGCGGTGGTCCCAGCATAGAGGGTGTTGCCGTAGTCCAGGCGGCTCGTGACGAGGGCGTGGGTCACGGTTTTTCTAGTGTCGGCGGGGATCCAGCGGAAGATCTTGTGGAGCATGCAGAGGGTGAGGAAGCAGGCGGAGGACACGGCGTTGACTTGCTTGGTCATGGTGAGAAGAGGGTCCAAGATGAAGCCGAGGTTGCGGGCGTGGTCTGCGGGGGTAGGTGCGGTGCCGAGGGCTGTGGGCCACCAGGAGTCGTCCCAAGCAGACGGGGTGTTGCCGACGATGAGGACTTCCGTTTTGTCAGAGTTCAGCTTTAGGCGATACACGTTCGTCTCCCTTCCGTCCTCTTCCCGGCTGCACAGGCTCGCAGCCTATCACAACGCTGCTCAAAGCAGCGTCGTGATTGGCCTGAGCGGCCTGCTTTGCCGCTCAGACTGGCAATGGGAGCCTGGGCATGTTCTCTATAGAGCTGGGTAGAGAACATGCAAAGTGCGCGTGTCTTTTTGGGCAGCCTAACACGGCCGGCAGAAAAATACATGCGCACTTTGTGTGCACATAGCCCTCCTCAGTCCCCCTCCCTCCAGCCCAGCCCCGCCCTACAAGGAAAAATAAAATGATAACGTAATGTACGTTAATATCATTTTATTTTTCGTTTTTTGATAAACCAGTGAGGCGACGCTCCTCCACCTTAATGAAGGAGCCAACTCTGGGTAAAGTATATTGACAGCAGAGCTATTGTTCAGGTCACACAGCTCTTGCAGACGTCATCTAGTATGGTCTTATAGCACTTATTTAGTGATTCAGCGCGGTACCAAATGACAATGCTGGAGATCTATCCTGGACAACAACACTTTCATGAGCCTTGGGCAGATGACGAGCTGTGTGATCTCTAGCGAAGCACTTTGTTAGAGAAACTGGCTACAGTGCACTGTTAATGGCATTTTTACGGATCATAAACATTGGTCTTTCCTGCTCGATGTCTTTCCTCCCTTTGTTCTGTTTTCAGACCGCCATTTTGTTTTTCCATTTTGAAGTCATTTGCAGGAGCCTGATGACGTTCTTCCACCTTCTCTTTGGTTTCATCATGGGGTGCCAGTGATTTCTTCTACAAGCAGAGGGTGTTGGTGCACAAAGTATTGACTTGTTGGCTGTGAAATGGTTGACTCTCTCCTAGCCATGCATGTTGAACAGAAATCGAATTTTAAAGGATGCTTTGTCATGTTTGAGGGTGACTGGGGATACTTTTATGGATTATAGGATAAAGGGAGAGTTTTATACCTCAAAAAGACAAATTGGGAGGATTGGTTGACTGTAGATGAAAATTGGAAATATTTCAAGTTTGAAGGCACGTGGAGAGCCTTTCATGACTTGAGACACTGAAAGTGAAGCATAACACGAGTTAAGAAGACAAACAGAAAGCATTGACTTGAGATGGGGAAAGGAGAGCGTTTCATTACTTCAAGAGGCAAAAGGGGAGCATTTCACAACTTGAGATGGTGGAAGGTGGGATTCCCCAAGGGAGCACGTAATGACGCGAGACCGAAAAGGGGGTGATTTCATGGCTTGAAACTGTGAAAGCAAGGATTTCATGGATTTAGAAAGCAAAATAGGTTTACTTCATGATTTGAGAAAGACAAAATGGGAAATGTATTGGTTTCAATGAGCACAGAGATCGCTTTATGGTTTGGGGATGATTTCATGGCTTTAGAAGGCAAACCGATTTTATAGTTTAAGTCAGTGGTTCCCAACCTGTGGTCCGGGGACCCCTGGGGGTCCGCAAAGCCTCCTCAGGGGGTCAGCAACTGCTTAGAAAATGAAATAATATTTAACAGTTTAGGTCCCCAGCTTTCAGTAATGACTTAAGTGGGGGGTCGCCGGATTCCAATAATGATTCAGTGGGGGTCCCCGGGTTCCAGTAATTATAAAATGGGGGTCCATTGAAGTCAAAAGGTTCGGAACCACTGGTTTAAGTGATTACAGGGAGGGCGCATCATGGCTGGTTTGAAGGCAAAAGGAGATGTTGATGGCTTGGGATGGCAGAAGGGCAATATTTCATGAATTAAGGAGGCAATAAAGGGTTTCAAGCGTGTTTTTGGCAATAAATAAGTGCTTATTAAATGATTTCCAAACAGCATCTGTAACGTGGACAGCATTGAAAGGTATTAAATTATGTATTAAACCATTGATATTAAACAATACCGAAAATCGGCATTTATAACATATAATTGTGTTCAGTTGTAGTTCCTAATTTACTGCTGGTCTGTTTTCTTAAATGTAACATGGGCTTCCACCTTCTCATTTTCCTTTCTGGAAGATTGTATAGTTTCCTTCTCCAGGGACAGTGGTTTCAGTTTTGCAGAATGTAAGTGTTTGCAAGTTGCATTTTATCTAATTTCCCGGGGTTTGAACTCTGATTCTTGCGAGCTGGTTTGATTCGATTGAAGAATAATAGTGTATTTTAACTTGGACTGTAAGGATTTTGACTGCTAGATTTCCACTCTGGTGGAATATAACCAGATGCAAACTCCCCTGGTCTCACGGAAAGCTTACATTTCCCACCATTTGACGAACAGCCCCTCCTAGTTACATAACACACCTAGCGCCACGACCCCTGGTCCCCAGCTCCCCCAAGCCCCGCTGATCCGCTACGACCCCACCACCCTCCACGCCCTCAACCCAGGGCGCTCCAAAACCTGCTTCCTAGCTCACCCCAAACGCACCCATGGACCCTTCGCCTGCAACTCCTGCAAACGCATCTTCCACCACGCAACTACCACGACCACAAGCCCACGCGCCATCAACCACCTCAAGTGCATCCTGGTCAACGCTCGTTCCGTCCACAAGCACGCCGTTGAACTTTGGGACCTCCTGGACTCCACAGCCCCGGACGTCGCCTTCATCACGGAGACATGGATGAACGCCTCCTCTGCTCCAGACATCGCTACCGCCATCCCCGAAGGCTACAAGATCTCCAGAAAAGACCGCACCAACCAAGTAGGAGGAGGTGTCGCCATCATCTTCAAAGACTCCATCAGCGTCACCACCTCCACCGAAGACCCCCCCCTCGCCGCTGAACACCTGCATTTTCAGATTCGCACCGACCCAAGGACCACCCTCAGAGGATCCCTCGTCTACCGTCCTCCCGGACCTCGCGCCTCTTTCAGCGACGCCATCGCCGACTTCATCTCCCCGCACGCCCTCGCCTCACCGGACTACATCCTCCTAGGCGACCTCAACTTCCATCTGGAACAAAACAACGACCCCAACACCACCACCCTGCTCGACAACCTCGCCAACCTCGGCCTCAAACAACTGGTGAACACCGCCACCCACATCGCCGGACACACGCTCGACCCTATCTTCTCCGCCAGCAAACACGTCTTCTTCAGCCACACCTCTGCCCTACACTGGACCGACCACAGCTGCGTCCACTTCACATTCCGACGCGAGACCTCCCACCTCCGCACTCAACCCATCCCTCGTCGACAGTGGAACAAGATCCCTGAAGAGCAACTCTTCTCCGCTCTCGCCGCCAACCAACCCACCCTCACCACCGACCCCAACGACGCAGCTCTCAACCTCACAAACTGGATCTCCAACTGCGCTGACAACCTTGCTCCCCTCAAACGCACGCATCGACAGACCAACACCAAAAAACCTCTCTGGTTCTCTGACACCCTCAAAGAATCAAAGAAAACTTGTCGTGCCCTTGAGAAGGCCTGGCGCAAGGACCACACCGCTGACAACATGACCGCCCTCAAGAACGCTACACGCGAACACCACCACCTGATCCGCACTGCCAAAAGGAACTTTTTCACCGACAGACTAGACAAAAACAGCCACAACAGCAGAGAACTCTTCAGCATCGTCAAAGAGTTCTCCAACCCCAGCGCCAGCGCCAACGCCGTCACGCCCTCACAGGATTTGTGCGAATCCCTCGCCACTTTCTTCCATCGCAAGATCAGCGACCTCCACGACAGCTTCGGACACCAGACCCAACCATACACCACTGAACCCGCTTCCCCGGACATCACCCTCAACAACTGGACCCACATCAACACGGAAGAAACCAAATCCATCATGAACTCTATCCACTCCGGCGCCCCTTCGGACCCCTGCCCGCACTTCATCTTTAACAAAGCCGACGACATCATCGCCCCGCACCTCCAGACCGTCATCAACTCTTCTTTTTCTTCTGCTACCTTCCCCGAATGCTGGAAGCACGCTGAAGTCAACGCCCTACTAAAGAAACCTACGGCTGACCCAAGCGACCTGAAAAACTTCCGCCCCATCTCTCTTCTACCTTTCCCAGCCAAGGTAATAGAAAAGACCGTCAACAAACAGCTGACCACCTTCCTGGAAGACAACAACCTGCTCGACCCTTCACAAACCGGATTCCGAACCAACCACAGCACGGAAACCGCCCTCATCTCAGTCACAGACGACATCAGAACCCTGATGG
Source organism: Pleurodeles waltl (assembly GCF_031143425.1). Classification (NCBI taxonomy): domain Eukaryota; kingdom Metazoa; phylum Chordata; class Amphibia; order Caudata; family Salamandridae; genus Pleurodeles; species Pleurodeles waltl. Next base: position 46,620,235 of record NC_090448.1, on the reverse strand, counting down.
ACAACGGTGAAACAGTCGCCCTCATTCTCCTCGACCTCTCGGCTGCCTTTGACACCGTCTGTCACCGCACCCTAATCACCCGCCTACGCTCCACCGGGATCCAAGGCCAGGCCCTGGACTGGATCGCCTCCTTCCTCGCTAACCGCTCCCAAAGAGTTTACCTCCCTCCGTTTCGCTCAGAACCCACCAAGATCATCTGCGGCGTACCTCAAGGCTCATCGCTCAGCCCGACACTCTTCAATGTCTACATGAGCCCCCTCGCCGACATCGTACGCAAGCACGACATCATCATCACCTCCTACGCCGACGACACCCAACTTGTACTCTCCCTCACCAAGGACCCCGCCAGCGCCAAGACCAACCTACAAGAGGGTATGAAGGACGTCGCAGATTGGATGAGGCTCAGCCGCCTAAAGCTGAACTTTGAAAAAACGGAAGTCCTCATCCTCGGCAACACCCCGTCCGCCTGGGACGACTCCTGGTGGCCCACGGCCCTCGGCACCGCACCGACCCCCGCAGACCACGCCCGCAACCTCGGCTTCATCTTGGACCCTCTTCTCACCATGACCAAGCAAGTCAACGCCGTGTCCTCCGCCTGCTTCCTCACTCTCCGCATGCTCCGCAAGATCTTCCGCTGGATCCCCGCCGACACCAGAAAAACCGTGACCCACGCCCTTGTCACGAGTCGCCTGGACTACGGCAACACCCTCTACGCCGGGACCACCGCCAAACTCCAAAACCGCCTGCAACGCATCCAAAACGCCTCGGCCCGCCTCATCCTCGACGTACCCCGCAACAGCCACATCTCCGCACACCTGAGACACCTGCATTGGCTCCCAGTCAGCAAAAGGATCACCTTCCGTCTTCTCACCCACGCACACAAAGCCCTCCACAACAAGGGACCGGAATACCTCAACAGACGCCTCAGCTTCTACGTCCCCACCCGCCCCCTCCGCTCCGCTGGCCTCGCACTTGCTGCCGTCCCTCGCACCCGCCGCTCCACGGCGGGTGGGAGATCTTTCTCCTTCCTGGCGGCCAAGACCTGGAACTCCCTCCCCACCAGCCTCAGGACCACCCAGGACCACTCCGCTTTCCGGAGACTCCTAAAGACTTGGCTGTTCGAGCAGCGATAACCCCCCCTTCCCCCCTAGCGCCTTGAGACCCGCACGGGTGAGTAGCGCGCTTTATAAATGTTAATGATTTGATTTGATTTGATTAGAATCTATGCACGTAACTTCCTTGGAATCTATGCAATTGTTAAACCTTAGAGCTGCTTTTTGGAACAAAACAGAAAAGTTGGTTAGGATGAGACATGTTTGGAATGGCAGAAGAGATGCTTTGAGCATCATTTGATGCTGATAATGTTAAAAGACCAGCTGATGAGGTGACATATTCCAATAACTTTTTAACTATATGTCTTGTGAGAATCTATTTAACAAAGACACAACTACATTTTTTTCCCCATCGATGAACAAAATACTGGGGCGTTTATGCCACATGCAGTCTTGTGTGCATCAGATCTGTAACTGCAACAGCAACAAATCAACTCCTTTTGATCTGAAGTCCATCACAAAGTGCTGAAGTGGAACAAGGCGCGGTTTCTTTCGCGCCAGTGCTGAAAAGCGGTGCATCTTCTGTCGTCGAGCAGGCTCGACAAGCCAATGTCCTCCCCAGTGGTAATTTCCCATCTGGATTCGTGAATGAATTGTGTATTCCGGGTCACAGGCTTCTTCTAATGGAGTAAAATTGAACGAGAATTCATGCAGCGAGAAGGCCCCGGAACAGCCAATAGGACATAAGCGATGGAGGCGATAAGGGAGCGCTCTCCATAAACATACTTCAGCGCTATCTGGAAAGTTCAGATTAAATAACCATTCGGAGGCGCTTCCTTGAACAGCCCGCTTCCAGAGGCGCGGAGGGAACGGTAAATACCAGTAATTATAACGCGCCCATCTCCTTATCGGGCCTTCCACCAAAATATTCCAGCGTGGACTATCTCATCTCCTCTGAGGGACCAGGAGAGCTTGCCGTCAGCTCCCCCAGCTGAATTATGATCTCTCTTTTATACCCAGGACTGATTAATTCCAAGCCAGATTGCAATTATCAATCTCGCCAGCAATATGGCGGGTAAGTGGGTTTGGCTTTGCGGTGCTGCGCAATGCCAAGAAAGGCCACGCAGCAAGTTAGTGGGCAGCAGGAGATAGACTGACATATCTTATTAGAGGAGCTGGCAAACGAGGTAAAAAAAAAAATCTCATTATATTACATGTTGTATTAATTAAGGCCACGGAAAACCTACATTTTGGAAATTCAGTTTATAGGTGCGGGGGCATGCCCTGGAAGTGTAGTTTGCGAATTTGTGTAATTTCGGGTTTGTTTCAGAAAGATGCGTTAATGTTTAACAGTTGCATAGAGTCCAAGGAGGTTACCGTGTACAGATTCTGGGGTGTGTCGTGTAACTAGGAGGCGCTGTTCCTGGTCGATTGGGGGCATTTTAAGCTTTTAGGGAGACCTGTGGAGTTTGCATCTGGTTATATTCCACCGACGGATAACATGGCAGTAAAAAGCCATATAGCTCTAGTTAAAATACACTATTATTGTTCAGTGAACCAAACCATCTCGCAAGGACCAGAGTTCAAGGCCCGGCAAGAGATAAAATGCAACTTGCAAACACTTACATTCTGCAGAACTAAAATGCAGTAGGAGCTAAAATATATTTTTTCAGAAAGCAAAATGAGAAGTTGGAAGCCCAGGTTACATTTAAAAAAAGCAACCAAATCATTGCCTAACCGAAGGAACCACAATTGAACGTTTCAGTTACATGCACGTTATAAATTATGCTTTTCAGTTATTGTTAAAACATTGGTAGTTTAATACATAATGTCATACGTTTCAATAATGTCCATGATATACAGGTGTTGTTTAGAAATCGTTTAATAAACACTTATTTAATACCTAATTTAATACTTATAGTGTAAAGACCTGTTCCGTCTTTTCTCGCAGGTGTTTATTTCTGTTGTTTGCCATTACACTTCCCTTCATTTATTTTCACTGATTTACTCGTTTTCTTTTGTTATTTTTCTGAAGAAGGTTCCTTAGTCCTCGGAGCAGGGTGTTCTTAATATCGAAATAAAGTGAAACCAGCATGTTGCCGTCACTCTGCAGTGGGCGCATTAACCCACTGAGCTATCCTAGGCATGTCTGTTCATTCATGCGGCTAGAAGCCCCAGGTCGGCCCGGGAGCCGAGGCCCCTTGTGATGCAGGGACAAAGCCCAGTGTCTCTCGCCGGGCATGCTCCTTTCCCACAGCACACTCAGTTCCCAGACAGGGCCCTCTCTGCCACTTGCAGGCCGGCCCTGGCCTGCGATAGTCATCTCGAGTCGGCGGTATGCCAGGGGCGGTAATTGCTTCCGCCCTTCAAGTGCATGGTCGCCCCCATCAAAGGTCCTGGCCATGCTGCCTTGGTGTGGGGAGGGGTCGGCCTGGGTGCCACTGATGTGGTGATAAGGGCCGGGCCGGACACCTGAATGCACTGTCTTTGTGTGGTGAACTAAAGGCTGGCTTGTCTCCCTTTCTGTTATTGGGAGGGGGAGGCGGCTTCTGAACCCCAATTCTGCCCCCTCTGATTGGTAGAGGGACAGGCGCAGCACCCCGAATGCCTCCGTTTTTGCTGAGCGGGGGCAAGGCCTGTTTTCTTTGGTGAGGGGTACAGACCTTCTTACCTAAAACCAGTGACACTGCAGCTATGCGGCAGAGGAGGACCAAATTATGCTGCAGGGTTGACTAAATTATGCGGTAAGGAATGCCAAATTATGTGGCATAATGCGGCACATTTTGTCATAGTATTATCATGTCAGTTTACACATGGTAACACTGCCTGGGCAAAGATTTCACATTATTAGTAGCAGTTTAACACCCGAATACAAAAATAAGCAATTGAAAGATGGCCAGTTAACCTTTGTGAAGGGCTTCCCACTGCGCAGGGACCCTATGTTTTTGGTAACTTTTTGATTCGTTTGAGGTAGAAATAAATAATTTTCTTTGTTAAAAATCTGCAGATTATGGAGCAGTTGGAGTATGTAGCAAATGCAGCAAATTAACAATTTTGTGGCAATTTATGTGGCCTCTCAGTGGTGAAATGGATCACCTACTCACCTGGAGACCCTCTCATTGGTGAAAGAGACTGCTGGGTCACCTGAGGCCCGTCTCACTGGTAAAAGGGGAGGCCTGGTCACCTTAAGTTCTTCACAGTCTGTGGTGAAAGGGACATCCTGGTCACTTGGGGCCGCTCTCACCAGTGAAATGGGCGACAGGTCACCTGAGGCCCCTTTCAGCTGTGAAAGGGACATCCTGGTCACCCGGATCCCCTCTCAGTAGTGAAAGCTGCTCACAGGTCACCTGATGCCCCTCTCAGTGGTGAATGGGATGGCCTGGTCATCCCAGTTGTTCATGGTCACCTGACGGAAGCCACTTTCTTTCTGTGGTAACTTGACCACGTTACTTCAGTGGCTCCCAAAGCCTGGAACGACCTGCTGCTGCTCATCAGAGCCACCTCCTCAGTTCTTGAATTTCACAAGAAATTGAAGAGCCAGTTTTTTACATAGACACTTCCTTGGCTCTTCCACAAAGCTCCAGCGCCAGGATACTCTTGTTGGTGAGTGTAAACATAACATAACACCACATTAGCAGAAGCCATTGAGTCTAGTCTACGCATCTGGCCAGAAGTGGTCGGCCGTCCCAGCAGATGCAGACTTAGTGATTTAAATGTTCGGCTCATATGTACATCTAATTTGGATATTTGTTACTTCTTGTAGATCTCAATGTGGTGAGAAAAATTATTTTTAATGTTCGCTGTACAATATATTGTGAGGCACGTGAAGGTACCCCAGATGCTTCTGGTGGCTGGATATGTCTGATGTTTGTGCTTCCTGACTGGGGGACATGGCAGGCACTTTATTCTGAATGGACCTTTGAAATGAACAAACTTTGTCATGAAAGGTTAAATTGAATACAACCATTCATGAAAGCAAGCCATAACAATATTTAACAACTAGTTTTTTAAATCAAAACATAGGAGCTTACTTCATATGTCATTAGTAACCACAGCTCACCTTTCATAAAACAGTTTCCCCCATTACGCCATTCTGTAGAGTGCCCAGTCTTTGATTGTTTTCTTATTGCGCATTGAAGCCACCGCAAAAAAACAAACAGGAATAGATCTTAGCTGTGAAACCTATTGTCTTTGCCAGTGCTAAACCTGTCAGTAGCTGAGATCCAAAAATATGATCTTGCAGCAATGGAGATTACAATCCCTGTATGAAACCTGTTTATGTTGTACTTACTATTGTCTAGCTGTGACATCACTAGTCATCTGTAATTAAAACAAAGACACACCTACTCTGCTGTACCCCACTTATTACAGTTGAGTTGTGATGCAACATTGCCTCCGCCCGGAGCCAACAGTTTTAAAGCAGAAACAGCAGAATTACAATTACTGTTTAAACATTGAAAGGGAGAACTAGCATTCCATACTGACTCTATCCTTCTACACCTCCAGTTCTGACAATCCATCCACAGTCATTAGGTGTCCTTGGTAAAATGATTATATTTTTTAGCAAGGTTGGGTTCAATACCTTGAGACAGATACCACTTTGCAAAGTACCCACATATTCTAAAGTAAAAACGAGTATTTATAATGAATTTCATTAAAATTATTAAAATCGTATACTTCCAAGAGGTTGAAAGCTGTTTATTGATGCATTTATTTTCACATTTATAATACATTATCCACAACCTGACAATCTCTTTGGTTAGAAGGCACATAAGCTGGTGTGGTAGCACCAGCCTCAGGACCACCCAGGACCACTCCGCTTTCCGGAGACTCCTAAAGACTTGGCTGTTCGAGTAGCGATAACCCCCCCCCTTTCCCCCCTAGCGCCTTGAGACCCGCACGGGTGAGTAGCGCGCTTTATAAATGTTAATGATTTGATTTGATTTGATAATACCAAGGATTTAATGTAGTGGTGTTTGTTCATGGTATGGCCATGTATTATATAGAATAACACCCCCCTACTGTATGAATATAATGCAGATTTCATTTGGGTTCCATGAACTTAGGCCTTGTTCCACAGTTTACTGACAGAACGTTCTGATGACTTGTATTTGAGAGGAAGGTCTCTTTGTAATAACAGAGGCTGTCATATTTATTAAGAAGTGCAGATCCTTGCCCTTACAGGAGCCTATCAAAGTCTTCTTTGAAGGATCCCTCGATCTTGAAATCTTGGAATTGAAAGATGATAGCAGAACACACCCCAAAATTCCTTCAACAACCTAATGCTTTTCTATTATCCACTTCAAGACACCTTTGGAATGAGGTTTGGAACTGTAATGCGCACAGTTCATGCTTCCTGTTCCAAGGATGAACAAAGACATTCTGCCTTTCAGGAAGCTTATTGCTGACACATTAAAGTGTGTGGCCTGGTGCCTGTGAGCACAGAAGTTTACCACTGTCATTATACTAGAAATCCATTTCAGTTGCATCTCCTTCTTAAGCATCACCTGAGTAGTCCATTATGTGTGACATATAAGTTATCACAGAAATTCATTATGGCATGAATGGGTCTCTTGGCTATCTCCGTCTGTTGCTGATTGGCTTTTAAAAGCTTTAAGTTTGTTTTTTCCAAGTGCTTCCATGATTGCTTGCAGAAATTCATGTTCTGTAGTAGCTTTCACACTTTTTGCTACGTTGATGGTTTTGGGTATGGTATTGTTGACCACACATGCTCTTCGGTTTGTTTTGTGTTTTTGCACTCTGCAGGGGTAGTGGTCTTGGTTGTCAACATGGTTTGTCTCCAACAGCAGACACATTAGCTAGTTAGAGACACAAAACCACCATGCCAGACACTTTGGTATGGTGGTGGGTAGTGCAGTTAGTGGGCCCAGTTGGTAGTGAAAACTAAGGCAGAAGTCCAGGAGAAGGTGTGGCCCACTAGAGTGGACGACATGATGGAGGAAGAAATAGCTGGGTTCCTGATGTGACACACAGTTGGTCAAGGAAACGACTGGCAACATTTATATAGGTCATGGAACAAATGGTTAGTGATGATTTATGCAAGGCCTGGGATAGATGCCAACTCTCAGTGGTTGTGGACAAGTCCACACGATAGCCAGAAGCAGAAACTGCTCAATGTGCCTCAGCCAAGGCTGTCCAAAGTGGAAAACCTTCTGGCCATCTATAGACTACCACAAGAGTGGAAATCCGGAGCTAGCAGTCCCTTTCCAAGAAGCGAGTGCCAAGGGCATCCTGTGGCCCAGGTTCTGAAGCACTGGCACATCAGGCCACAGGGACCCTTAGCACATGAAGAAGTAGAAGGCTGCATACAAAAGCTAAACAAATTACCAATTAGTGGAACCAAGTATGCGCTTGTGTGGCTATGTTCGGTTTGCTGAGGTAGCGCTGAAACACTGCACACACCTTGCTAAGATACATATCCAGGCTAGAACATTGTTGGAGAACATTAGGGGCTATGACTTCAAATCACTCAACCTGTACACTTCACACACAGCAAGTTCAAGAGATTAATAAATCTGGCCTGATGGACTCCCCACTCAAAAATATGTGTTGGTGAAATGGATCTGCTGGTAGACATCCATTGGGGAGGGGGCAGAGAACACCTTTGCAAGCATGCACCCTCAGAGAGACCATAGACAACCAATGTGTGTTCCCCTTCAAGTTTAAAGGAAGAAGTATAAACAGGCTCGATAAGAAACGTGTGAACCATAGGAAGAAACATGTAAAGACAACCTTGGAGCGGTGGCAGAAGCTAGCATGCACAAAGACCCCCAAGGCATAATCACAACCAAGCAGTGCTTAATTTGTGCTTGTTGTTTCCTGTGCTGGGCACCGGCACTTATTTTCGAGGGCCGGGGCTTATTCTTCTGCCTCAAGCATTTGCTGCGAGCAAAAGTCACATATGGCACAGATGGAGGAAGGGAAAAACGAAAAAGCGTTACAATGGGAGAAAGTAGAAAGTTGCAAGAGTGAGCTGAAGGAGAATGGAGTGGCTTTAAATGTATTGAAGAGGCCCGAGATGGGTTCAGGATTACGCCGCCTCAGTATTCCGTGTTCACACATTTAATTGCAGCAGCCGCATGTTTAAGCACCGGCACCTTTTTATTTACAAATTAAGCACTGCCACCAAGTCCATGGCCCAGGGCTACAGCTGACCTGAACAAGTAGAGGGTAACTTGAGTATACCTGCTAAGTAGCTCCATTGAACTCTCAAAAAGAGTGCATGGATTCCGTGGCACCTGCGGATTCACTAGCCGCCCCCTGCTGCCTGTCAGGCTCAAAGACTAAGCTGTTTCAGCAGTTTTCAGTCACTGATTTAAAGTTCTACCTGTCTGAACTGTCAGCTCATGCGTTTTCTGTTTTGTTTGGAAGGGAATCTTTCCAGTCTGGTAAACAATGATGGCCCTTTAAGAAGGACACGCACACTCATTTACTCTGTTGGGCAGCAGCAAGTGGGCCTCTAAAAAGAGGTCCCCGCGTCAGAGGGCGCCCCCGCTTCCTGTAAGGGCGTCTGTAGGACACTGTGCTCACCCGCATGATGGAGGGGCCTCTCTGCCAGCAAGGCTGACTGCCTTCCCTGTACTCCCACCGGAACCGGCGCCATTTTTAAAGCACGCGGGTGGCAGCAGGTAAATGAATTGAAGGCCTAGTAAATACTGGGTGCAATGTCGATTTGTTAGGTGCTGTGTCTTGCCCTTGCTAGCCAGCCAGGCATGTCAAGGGCTCGGTTTATGAATTTTGTTTCATTTTCCTCCGAGGCGATGACAGCACTCTTGATGCCTGACCATACTGCCTTGGCAGCGCCTTACCGGTTCCATGGCACTTTGTATTTTTGTTAGAATTCAGTGATTCCGCTGGGAGGGAGCTGGCTTCAGCCCCAGTGTTGAAATGGACATGGAAATTAAGGCTGCTACAGAGCGCAAAAAAGAAATTCGCTTAAAGGAAAGTGCAGCTTGCATAGGGGAGAAGTAAGATTGTGACTTAGAATTCCTTTTTTCTGACTTTCTAATTTTTTTTTTTTTTAAATGCACTGTTGGACACAAGCGTTTAACCACTCAAGTGCCACTGCCACACAATATGATTAAGAACCTGTGTTTTTTTTGTGAATTGTTAATTTTTGAAAACTAGAACTCATTTAACAGAGCACAGCGCAGACAATACAATCGAGCTTTTAATAGTGACAAAAGCAAATAATTTACTAATTGAGAAAATACGTAAGTATTCAGTGTTTGTGTGGTATCTAAAGAGCAAAATCTCTTTAGCAATGTGATTTTTTTTTTTTTCATCATGCAAGGAGAAAGATGCCCGATTATGATAAGTAGGCAAATTACTAGAACATGCCCTTGTGGGAGCAGATGGGAATTGGTGCAGCTGAGGGAGGTGGAAGGGTTGGTAGGAAGGGGGGGGGGGGCATGTGTTGGTGATGTGTAGCGCATACCGTCTGAGAATGTCTTCTAGGTGCTTATGAAAAGTGGTGAGTTGCCTGCTCACGTAGGTGAATGTGAATGGGATTCTGATATGGGGGCCATCTGTCCCCCCCCCCCCCCCCCCGTCCAGAAATAGTGGTGGATGTTACTCATTTCTAAATACACTGGGAAAGAGCGAAATGGTCTCCACTAATGCCCTTGGCCTAGAAAAGTGAATACATTCACAAAGGAACAACACAAAACTGGGCATAAAATCGCTGTAGCATCCAATGTACAGCAATGCTTATCGTTGCCCCTGGAAGCAGAAATGGTTTCCACCAAAGGCTTATAGGTCACATCCGAGATATGAGCGATCAAGTATGACTGACTCACCCTCTTAGTTATCACAGTCCTTACATAAATAAGAAACAGCAAAACTGATACACATCGACCGATTGACAGTATATCAACACCATCTCAGGAGACTGACCATGCAACACTTTTGTGTCTGATTGTAATTCAGTTAAGCCAATAAAATGTGAACTGCAATAGACTGCAGGACTCTCCGCCCAAGTTTTTTTGCAGCAGTACCCCCCCTTCCGAGCCTACTGGTTGGTAATGCTGTGTACATTTGTGCGGGGCTGCCTTAGTAGCCACGAGACAAATGTTCAAAGGGATAAACCCTGCCATTCTGCTCACAGATAGGTTACACCATAAATAGAATGGTTCACTCGCCCCCACAGGAGATCGGTGCCAGCCAGCCATCTCATATACCTTGGAGATCCATCCCAACACTCAACAGATAAAGGCTGGAACAGAAGGCTTCAACCTCTTGAATTTATGACAAAAATGTAAAATGATTCAGCTCTGCTGAATAATCAATCCATATAAATTCACAAAGCCTGGTGGAAACCGTAGCAGATGGTCAAGACCTCTTTCACCGAAGCAGGATATGAGAAGAAGCATTGGTCACAGTGAAACTTGGACTTCATCTGGGGCAAAAGAGATGGACCTGGATGCAAAATTACCCTGTCATCAAGTGCTGCGGCTCGGTAACTAACAAAGGCACGAGCTCTTCAAATATCTCAATATCCCTAAAAAGAGATTTCAGCCTCATAAAATGTAGCCTTAGATTCTGAAGGAGCTCAGATGGAAGATAATGTAGGACACAGAACACCAGACATTAGATCAAAGAGAGCAAAGGAGAGTGGATTTATGGACATTTGACATCAGAAATATGCAACAGCCACCGATAAAACAAGTATATTTTAGACCTCTCCTTTCACGCTCTTCGAAATACTTGCTTCCTGCTATGTACACAAGCAAAAAGTGTCCAGTCCCGTGAAGAAAAAAAAACAGACGAAAGTCTAGGAGACTGAAGTGATAACAGCAACCAACAGATACATTCTAATGAGCTGTTGCTCGATGACGCCAGGTTCTAGTGTGTGCTGCCAAAGTCTACTTCCAGGAAGATCCGAAATGCTAATTGCGCTTCCCTATCAGAAACCTGTCGCAGGAAGCCAACCCATTCTATCTCTGTGCAGATGGGGGAAATTGAAATCTCAGAGTCATTGATGGATCAACACTGAATGTGTCGTCATGAAGCAACTGCTAACAGTCGGAGCTGTGGGTGTCACATCGTCCACCTCCAGTTCTCCACAGCTACAAACACCAGTATTAATTCAGTCTATATCTTAGCCACTACCTTTTAGGTCCATGGATTTAGTGGGGAGGATTAATGTAGGTCAGAAACCATTGACGAGTCAAAGCAAAACTTGACACCTCTGAAGGCTCTTTGCACAAAACACATTAGCACGAGGGAGTCATTTTTAGCTCTAATTTGTGACTCTAGGGAGTTTCGTACCATGGCGTGATCTCCTGAAACAGACAGATCCAGTCTATAATGGACAGATAAGAACCAGCACTTACATTCTGCTTGCCTGCACTTCAGAAAGTGAGACAAGCTGGGAAATTGCTCAGCTGCATGTCCTTCATGTGAGGCATATGCTTCTTCACTTTTGACATGGCTGAACATGACAAGACCCTCCCAAATCTCTGACAGTTCCCTGCTGTTGAAGGCATAGGTTGCTTCTTGTGGTGGTCGTGCACCCTAGGCATTCCTGGCCCCCGGTGAAGGCCCTACTTTCTATGCTGGCCTCTCTCAGTGCCTTAACATGCATGAGGACGTCCAGGAAGTCATGACCAGCAGGTTCTGCCGGATGAGCCACCAGACCAACCAAATCCTCTTTGTAGATGAAACAGGTAAGCCTGAGCCCTCTGATTCAGAGGAACAGTGATGCCACCAGTGTTTCCAAGGGTTCAGATGTAGCAAGAACCATTGTCCTTGGTGAGACAATTATTGGTGCTGGAGCACGTATTAGCAAGCCTACTGTATGGCGCATCATGGACATATTGTAAGACCTCATCGCAGACCTCGTAAGTGAAAAGAAAAGAGTGGACTTGGACATGGTGCTCTCCTCTGCAGCCTGGAGGTTCTTCTGATTAAGAGAATGGATATAGAAAGCCTAGTAGGTGCCCTGGCGATCTAAAGATGCAACAAACCTTCCTGCAGCGTTAGCAGAACTATTCTTTGGAATTAGGTGAATGTCTGAACTAAAAACGAGACCTACATCCAAGAATGGCCAAGGCATGAACATGTTTAGCCCCTTTCGTCCCTTATCGTAGTACATCTTTCTCTGTGATGTTGTCCACAATAGGTTCATAGGAAGTATATGTACTGCATGCCTGCAAAGGGACATGGAAAGAAAAAAAGTACCGAAACGTGTGTGTGCAACTGCATCTTTTCAAAGGAATTAAAGGAATGGCCAACAGAGTGCTGCACAACACCCTGGTACTCTGGGGTTGCAACCATACCCCGTGTTGTTCTATTGATGAGATGTCAGGTGGTCTGCCTCTCAATTTAGAGGAGCCATATAGGAAAGGATTTCAGCAAGCCATAGAAGGGGTATTAATGGAAAGTACGAAAATGACAGATGTTAGGTAAAGAAACACGTGTAGGACTATTTATTATATAGGTGTATTTTATTATTTTTCCGCAGTGTGAAAAAGAAACTTCCTTCCATCAAGATAGGGAGCCCTTGAAAGAGGTATAAGAATCAAGGCAGAACCATCATCTTGATAAAGTAAATAAGCCCTAGCCATGTCAAATAGAGTGGCGCCCATCTCTTAAGAGCTATCCTAAGTTGTTGGAGTAATGGGGGGTAGTTAGCCTCAAAGACGTCAGAAATTTGTGGGGTAATTTTAATGCCCCGGTAGGTAAGTTCTTTTTTTGCCCACTGAAATGAGGTGCTAAGTACCAGTTGTTCCATTTCGGCAGAAGAGAGGGTTAAATTGAGGATATATGACTTGGACAGGTTAACCCAATATCCAGCTACTTTCTTGAATCTAGCATGTTCGCATAATAGAGCTAGGAGTGAGTTTATTGGGGATGTTAAGGATAGTAAAACATCATCCGCGAAGAGAGAGAGCTTATGAATCCTGGAGCCACAGGGTATATCCATAATCTCCCCCTCCCGTTGCACCTTCGCAGCCAGAGGTTCTATACTAGGCGCGAACAGAAGAGAGGAGAGTGGGTAGCCCTAGTGTGTGCCCCTCTCCAAGTCAGAGGTCCCAGAACTAATTCCATTCACCAGAACCTTGGCCATTGGGGCATTATAGTTTGCTTGCACCAATGCAATGAATCTCTCACTAATTGCGAAGTGTCTCATAATTTGAAATAAAAAAGACCAATCTACCCAGTCAAATGCTTTTTCGGCATCTAGCGTGACCAGCACTGCTGGGATGTGTTTTTTAGTGGCTTTTTCAACTAAATGGATTACCCGTCGCAGATTGTCATGAGTTTTTCTCCCTTTTATAAATCCAGACTGGTCTGAATGGATCAGGTCCAGTAAGATTCCCTCTAGTCAGGTGGCAAGGGTTTTGATATATAATTTCGCGTATAAATGTAGGAAGGCTATGGGTCTATAGGTGGAGCAATATTGTGGGTCTTTCCCGGGTTTGGGGAGGATTGATATTAGGGCTTCGCTCATTAATCCTTTAACTCCTGGTTCTGTAGCTATGTGGTTAAACAATCTAGTTAAATGTAGTATGAGTTCCGAGCTGAACATTTTATAGATCCTCCTCAATGGGGTCGCTTAAAGCCTCATTTTATTCTTGGGTGACCTGTGGGAGGGGAGTCTCCCCTAGGTATTGTAATTGGTCAGTCTTCCTCAGTGTATCTGCTGTGTACAGACATTTATAAAAGTTCGTAAAGGCATTCGCTTTATCGTTTTCCGTCTTCGCCATTATTCCATTTCCTAAATAAATATGTCCAAGATATGTTCACTCTCTATTTCCGTGCTACTTTGTTCCGACCTTATTACCCTGCGTGTCCACACCATGTTTAAGGCGAAGCATAGTGCGTTCCGCTCTACTGGTATAGATTGCATTCAATGTCCCTCTAATGGTCATAACTATTCTTTAGGCTCGTAAAGAGGGGGATTCCTTGTGCCTGTTTTGCCAATTTTAACTCATTCTATAATGTTAAGTGTTCCCAGGTTTTCTGCCTGGAAGACTGGCCATAAGAAATATACATTTCCCCCTAATAACCACCTTAAATATATCTCTGTTGTTAGAGAGATCGGTGCCCCAGGGTCATCGAGGGCAAAGAACTTCCTAATACTTTTACGTAATTCATGCCGGAATAGCCTGACTTGTATTAGGGTGGCAGGGAAAAAAACACCTACTGTGTTTAGGGGTATCCAGGTTCCAGTTTAGAGTAAGCACTATTAGGGCATGATCAGAAATTATTATGGGATGAAATTCAGATGGCAAAAAAGTGGGAGTGAGGGACTGGCTTATGAACATATAAACAAGGCGGTAGCAGGTACGATAAGAGAAAAAGCTGCAGTACTTGACCTCTGGATGTATGAATCTCCAAGCATCAACTAGCCCTGTTTCCTGAAGTGTCATTTTCAGATGTTTAGAGAAGCTTGCAGTAGGTGTATGGGTTGGATGGGAGCTATCTATAGCCTGATCTCAGGTAGGGTTGAAATCTTCCAGGAAAATATTTTCTCCCTCAGCACATTCCCCCAGCTGCTGAAGGCAATAGTGAACAAAGGCTGCTTGGGCCGTATTAGGGGCATATATTGTGGCAATCGTGGACGGGTGGCCTGTTATTTTACCCTTCACCATTAGGAATCTACCCTCCCTATCGGATTTGGAAGCAGAGAGATGAAAAGCAGGAGAGGAGTGAAAAAGTGGGATCACCCCATTATGTTTAGTAATATGGGAAAGCTTATATACCGTGGGACACCTCTTATGTTGGAGCCTGTGACCTTTGCTACATTTAAGGTGACTTTCCTGTAAGGCCATTATATTGTATCTCACATCTAGGAGCTATTTCCATATTTTCTGTTGCTTGGCAGGGGAGCTGAGACCCCTGATGTTCCATGTCAGTGTGATTAACACCATGTCAGACTAACACAGTTGGTTTTACCTCATATCCTCCCCTCCCCGTTCTCCAAGTCTCCCCGCCCCTCTCCATTCCTGCTTGGAAGGTCTGATGATGACTCCTGACGCTTTGTTTTCAAGTACTTCCCAAAGTTGTTACTCATGGTGAACAAGAAAAAAATTACAAACTGGAACATTCAGGAACCGCAGTCTCGTAAGTAGTCTATCCATGACCTAACAGTGTAATATGATAAGCGTTCTGGTCAGTACCCGCCTTTGCCTTCCTAACGGATGATAATATAAATGAAACTTGGTGTATCAGTATGGTGATTAACAGCGGCTAGGTCATGAGCCTCTCCAGAAACGCAAAGATCCCCTGTGTGCTGGGTTCCTTACAGTCCCCCTAGGTTCCCAAAGAGACTCCTCTCCATATCCTAGCTCTGATGGTGCATTTAACCAGGGCTTAGAAAAAAAAGGGATATCATCAGGAGTTTCTAGTAGCTTGGTTGGTCTCAGTTCACACGGAGAAGTCTGAAGTTTCTTGAATTCCCTTCTTTCCCTGTTTTTTATAACACCTTGGGGGAAGCCATGCATTTTTGTCGCCATTGGTTGTGGTGTTAGAAATGGGGTCTTTGTTTGGCAGTCAGGTTACCCCCTGTCCAAGCAAGGACCTTCACTCTAGTCAGGGTAAATCACACACAATCCAAATTATCCAGTGCCCACCCTCTGGTATTTTGGCACTGAGCAGTCAGGCTTAACTTAGAAGGTAATGTGTAAAGTATTTGTGCGATAAATCATACAATAACACAGTGAAAACACCACAAAAATACACCAGACAGGTTTAGAAAAATAAAGAATATGTATCTGTGTAGATTAAGGTCAAAATGATCAAGATTTGATAAATACAAGTTGAAATATAACTTTTGTAAGTATAAGATGAGTTTTAAGTTCTTAAAAGCAACAATGGTCTCTTGCAAGCACAAAGTACCTGGTTTGTGTCAAAATTAAACGCACAAAGACTGCAGAGGAAGAGATGTGTTGAAAAAGGTAGGTGTACGTCAGATTTCTCGGCGCACAAAGATGATGTGTTGTTTCTTTTCCACTCAGCAAAGGCTTTGCGTCGAATTCCGGCGTGCAGGCTCGAATCCTCTTTGTGATGCAGGGTCTTTTGACGCCCAGGGACGATGAGTGCAAATCTGTGGCACAGAGGACGAAGTCACAGGAGTTGCGTCAGTCAAGTGGGTGTTGTGTCAAACTTTCTGTCGCACAGAAGGCGCTGCATTGATTCCTCCTGCAGAAAGTTCAGGCTGCGTCGTTCCGGCTCAGCAATGCGTTGATCCAGTGGGCTGTGCGTCGAAGTTCCGTTCGCAATGCTGGTGCTGTGTCAATCTCCACTCGAGAAGCCGGGCTGCTTTGTTCCGGTTCGGAAATGCAGGGATTCTTTTCCCGCAAAGCGGGCTGTGCATCGTTTCCGGCAGGCTGTGCGTTGATTTTTTGCCGCACAAGGTGTTCTTTGCAGAGATTAAGTCTTTTTGGACTTGAGGCTTCAGGAGGCAAGTTCAATCCAAGCCCTTGGAGAGCACTTCTAAGCAGAGCCAGAGGCCAGCAAGGCAGCAGGGCAACATCAAGGCAGCAGTCCTTTACAGCACAGCAGTCCATGTGAGTCCTTTGGGCAGCCAGACAGGTTGCAGGTTCTGGTTCAGAGTTTCTTTCCCAGGAAGTGTCTAAATTGTGGGGGAAAATCCCCTGTACTTATACTCCGTTTACAATGTATTTAACAACGAGAGGGGAGAGGAGGTTCCAACCAGTTACAACTGGTCCTGGGAGTGCCACCTCTCTCCTCCAGCACAGGCTCCAAACATCAGTTGGGGTAAACAACCCTTTTGTGTGAGACCAGGGCACAGCCTTTACAAATGTAGGTGTCCCCCGCCTCTCCCTTCTCTCAGCCGAGGAAGACTATTCAGTATGCAGATGCACCTCTGTGACAACTCAACCCTCCCTGTGTACAGGCACAAAGCCCAACTGTCACTCTGCCCAGACGTGGATTGGAGTCAAGTTGCAAAAGATCAGTCATAAGCACAGAGAAATGCTCACTCTCTAGAAGTGGCATTTCTGTAATAGTAATAAAAAATCCACTTACACCAGTAAGCAGCATTTCTCACCACCATTACAACCATACCAAACATGCCTACGCTACCCCTCAGAAATCAGACATTACCCCTGGACATAAGGCAGGGCATTTCCAATACAACCGTATGAGAAGGCAGCACTCACAACAGTGAGAAACCTAATATGCTGTTTGTCACTACCAATACAGGCCACATTACTAGCACATGTCCTGCCTTCTTCATACATAGCACCCTGCCCACAGGTCTAGCTAGGGGCTACCTTAGGGGTGACTTACATGTAGTAAAAGGGGAGTTCTGGGCCTGGCAAGTGAATTTAGATGCCCGGTCCCTGTGGCAGAAAACTGTGCTTGCAGGCCCTGCGCTAGCAGGCCTGAGACCGGTTTGAAAGACTACTTCAGTGGGTGACGCAAGTAGCACTGCAGGCCCACTAGTAGCATTTAATTTACCGGCCCTTGGTATTGAGATACCACTTGACAAGGGACCTACAAGTAAATTAAATATGCTAATTAGGTATAAGCCAATCATACCAAGTTTACAAGGGAGAGCACATGCACTTTACCACCGATTAGCAGTGGTAAAGTGCCCAGAGTCATAACGTCAGCTAAAGAGGGTCAGAAAAATAAGGAGGAGAAGGCAAAAAGTTTAGGGAATGACCATGTAAAAAGGGCCAGGTCCAACATGTGGGTTTTGTGTTGTTTGCTCCACTATTTTTTTCCTGGTCGGTATCGTCGTCGGGTAACAAGAGGCCCAGGAGAGTCACTGCCTCCCCCACCTCAGTAAAGTGGTGTTATTTATTCAAGTAGGAGAGGCCAAAGGCGGAACTGAAAAGTCCATCAATATTTCACATTAATCTTGCAAAGGTTTTCCGTAACCGGTCTGAATTGGAGTCTTCTTGCTAGTGTGGTGGGTGCTGTGTCCTGGTAAAGCAAATATGTCGCCCCCTGGAAGGAGATTGTTTCCGTTTTTAGGGCTGCTTGGAGGATCTGGGGGTGTGGTCTGAGCGAAGAGTGTTCAGAGAGCTGGCCATGTCCGCCTTTAATTCTTCACGCAATTCTTTTTTAAACTCCTGTAGCGAGGCCAAGAAGTCTTTCTTTGTCAGCGCCATGGTCTCTTGTTCCCGTTGCTTTAGTCGAGACTCCCTGGCCTCTATCAGCTGAAAGTAGCTGGATACTCTATTTTGCTGTTTTCTTTTTGGGTGGCATATCGAACAGTATCCAATCCCAGCTTATGCAGAGTCAAAGACATTGAGACTGGAGTAAGTGGAGCCTCTGTCTCGTCATGTAGGCGTGTAGATTACACCTCAAGTTGGGGATTTTAACAGTGTTGGGGGGAGGCAGTCTCTTTATGGAGTTATATATCTCTTGATTTTGCTGGATCACTTGGGGAGGGGGGTGTTCCCACATCAAGGTCTCTCCAGTTCACAGTGCCACAGAGTCCGCGATCAGCAGTGCAGGTCATGCAAGTCCAGGGTCCCCAAAGGCCTCTGGTATAAAAGAAGAACTCTTTCTATTGTTGCAGTATTTATAATGAAGCGTGCGTCACAATCCTGTGGGGTGCCATATCCCCTCAATACAATGCGGGAGGATGTGTGGTGTAGCTGTGGGGGCTGCTGATGGGGTCCCCAGGGGCCTTCAGTTCGCTTGTGTGCTGCTTACATTTATAACCATTGTGTCCTTGAGTTTCACTGCAGTCGCCATCTTTAAGTCAGGCACATTCATTCTGGTACCATGAGGTCGCCAAACGGGGTTCTGCTATGCTGGACCGATCCCCCCTTCATGTAGGTTAATCTCCAGTGCTTAATTTGTAAATAAAAAGGTGCTGGTGCCCAAAGTCGTCCTCTTAAACACGCGGCTGTTGCAATTAAATGTGTGAACATGGAATACTGAGGCAGCATAATCCTGAAGCCATCTCGGGCCTCTTCAATCCATATAAAGACACTCTCTGCCCCTTCAGCTCACTCCAGCAGCTTTCTACTTTCTCCCTTTGTGACTTTTTTTCGTTTTTCTCTTGCTTCATCTTTCCCATATGTGTCTTTTGCTCGCAGCAAATGCTTGAGGCTGAAAAATAACCCGGCCCTCAAAAATAAGTGCTGGTGCTCAGCACCGGAAACAACAAGCACAAATTAAGCACTGTTAATCTCTCTTTCTGTTTCCCAAGTGGTAGAGGGTCGCTCGAGTCAGACCGAAATGCCACGCGATCACTCACTGCCCCTCTGGAGCAGCTGGAGACAGGCCTCGATCTTCCCCGGTGGAGACCCCTCTAGGTCTCAAGCTCCGAACAGGTGTGTAGAGCCTGCAAACGTTTGGCTTTCGGATCCTGGAGCGGCTCCGGATGTTCCGACACCCATCACCGGCGCCCCAAGTGTGCGTAAACACCTATAGCATCCATTTTCCTCATAAAGACGGCCACTCCCTAACTGAACTGCACTTCAGCCCGCTCAGGCCAATCCCAGTGCCTCTCTCATGCTGGGTAACAGAATGAGAGAAGATTCTGGATTGGGCAGGGAAGGGAGCAACAAAAGAAGAACGTAGGCAGCAAGGAACGCCGATGCGGGGTCCAGCAGTGGCAGGTGTTTTTTTTTTTGTTTTTTTCATTATTATTATCCTCCCCTGCTCCGCTTGCTGACCCTCCGACCTTTCCTGGCAGCAGCCACCACTGTGTTTCTCTAGTGCTGGCCAGCCAGAGAGGTACTGCTGGTTCCAGGGTGAGGCCCAGATGTAGGATGTCCAAGGAAAATAAATGATACAGCTAAAGTCACCATGGTGTGAATGAGCTGATATTTTTTTGTGAGTTGGACCCCAAAATCCTTAAGATGTCCCTGCCAGCCCTGTTCACAATGTCCACACTTGATCTATGGTGCTGCGCCCCTTAACTTTTCTGCAGGTGGCTAGTTCTCTAACCTCGTCAAAGGTTGTTGACCTCTGCCCCCCAGTTCCTTCCCCTCTCATCTCCCGCCCCTCCTTAAGTCTCTCTGATCTTCCTCCTTCCCCCCGCTTGTAAAAGACCCCATCACTCACCACGTGCACGGTATCATTGCCATTTGAAACGAGTACGGTGCATTTCATCGGTATTTTGGATTTCAAAGTGGCCTGAAATTGCCAGTAATTGCGCCGGCCTGGATGGAGAGGACGTGGCCGGGAGTAGCCCGGGCCCTCGGCTCTCACACGGGCCCACAGCTGGTGCCTCGGCGAGTTAACCTCACTTCCTGTCGGCGCATACCCAGGCACATTCCTGCTCCGGGTCTCCGGGCCCTGACAGTGGGATGGGGTTTGACAAATGGCCGCAGTTTGGTGTCCCAGGGACTTCCTCGCGCGCAGCTGTGTGCAGAAGACAAGTGCGCGTGGAAGCGTGAGGGCCGGGGGCGTTCCCTCCACATGATCTACTCCAACATCACCAAGAGAGAATGGTGCAGAACAACGTAAATCATGTGTTTTTTTGGCTACATAGCCGTGCCAGCTTCCTCAGACAAAAATACCGCCCACCTTTTAAAACCCTCTGTATTCCTATTCACGTGGCAATGCCACCTCTCTTTGCTTTAATGATTATTTAAGGGTACTCAAACTCTAAGCAGTGTTTTATTTTGTGCATTTTCTGTTCAATCGCTCGACTGAGAGAAAATGCTGGAATTGTTTATATGTTCCCATTTTTACAGGATTTAATACAAAAATACTGGCTGGTAAAATTTTGGCAAAGTGGCACCCCTAAATCTACCATAAGTGACTGTACTTTGATCGGAACTTAGTAAAACGTTTTGCTTATAAAAAATAAACAACAGATTCGTTTTTGTGCAGTTGTTAACTCCGCAGCATTCTTGCACGAGGTGGTCAGCTCCCAATTCGCCCCGTTATGTGTGTCAGTGGTGACCTTTAACCCAGCAGTACTTTGATTTTAGGGCCAGCAGTTTTTGGTTTCACATTATACACGACGCCCTAACATACACATTGCTATTGGCTAAAAAGATTGGGCTGATCGAAAGTGTCACCCATGATTTGCATCTTACCTGCAGAATTGTTGACTGTTGCAGAAGCTCACCTGCCGTGGTGGCGGGTCAGTGGGTCAGTGCGTGCCTTCCGCTGCAGAGATGTGAAGGATCTTGCAGATCAGAAATTCTAACCCAGAAATAGTTATACACGTCTGACCGTACTAACCACAATGCTTTGTGATTTTGTGATGTAACATTTTAATAGCTCTTTAAATAGCACTGAAAGTGTCCAGAACAGCTCGGGGGTAGTCAAGTACAACTCCACTCATTTTGCGGTGCGTGATTGGTGGAGTGGTTGGTACCCCCAATAACAACATTAGGAGTACCATTGAGATTGGTTATAGTAAACATGATGGCTAGCGGATAGAGACAGTCCAATTGTGTGTGGTGTGTGACTTTGTGGCTAGGGCTGATGCTGCATATCTGCAATATCTGACTGTGAGAATTCTGTTGCGGATCGGGTCTCAATTTTGTTCTTTTATCTGAAAATAAAAATAAAATGATTTAGGTGAAAATAAAAATAAAATGATGATAAAAGCATTTTATCATCATTTTCTTTTATTGCGGACTGTAGGGCGGGGCCATTTTTTTTCTGCAGACTGTAGGGTGGGGCCAGCATCCTCTGCGTCACCAGGATGAGGAGGAGTGGTAGGTGCACTCTACGTGCGCATGTCAGTTTGGCCTCTCCCTCTCTGTTAACAGGCTTTAAAATGTTCTGTTCTAAGTTCCTCTGTATGTCTCTAGATCGTTTTTTAATTTATAGACCAGTGGTTCCCAACCTGTGGTCCGGGGATCCCTGGGGGTCCGCCAAACCTCCTCAGGAGGTCCGCGACTGCTTAGAAAATGTAATGATTTTAACAGATTAGGTCCCCAGCTTTCAGTAATGACTCAGTGGGGGTCCCCGGGTTCCAATAATGTTTCAGTGGGGGTCCCTGGGTTCCAGTATTGATAAAGTGGGAGTCCACAGAAGTCAAAAGGTTGGGAACCACTGTTATAGACTGTTCAATCCCAGTGCATTGAAACTATTTTGTTTGACATGTGTGCTGTGTGTAGTAGTTTACACACTCCCTTACATCTCGAAGTATGATTGTGTCAGTCATTGATGTACCTGTTAGGTCAGTACAGCCGCCACCTCCAATGGAGCTGTAAAATGATACAGTTCCACATGTATTTAATTGATAAACGTGCACTTTTACTTATATGCCTACAAACTAAGCAGGTAAATATAAGAAAATACTACACTGACAGGTAAATATTCGCATTATGTTAAAAAATATGTTAACATATGCCTGTATTTAAGGAAATCTCATCGTATTTTTAAATCCCCCATGGAGTCTATCTGTATAGCAGTTAATCTGCAGTTCATAAAGGACTACAAAGACAATCACTGAGAAGCACAGTTTTCTGTATTTTCCACTCTTAAAAATAAATACGGACAGGAAATAGATTGTTTCCTGTCTGTATTTTTCTGTAAAAATCCGTAAAAACGGTACACTGGAAGCCTTAATTATCACCTACACTTTTGATTCACAAAGGGCTTTTTGAAGGTCTAAAGCAGTGATTTCCAACCTTTTGACTTCTGTGGACCCCCAATTTATCATTATTGAAATCCGGGGACCCCCACTGAGTCATTACTGAAAGCTGGGGACCTAATTGGTTAATATGTTTTTTATTTTTTAAGCAGTCACAGACCCCATGAGAAGGCTTCGCAGACCCCCAGGGGTCCCTGGCCCACAGGTTGGGAACCACAGGTCTAAAGAGCTCCTCCTATTTCAGGACTTGAACCCCACACCACACCAGGTTGTTGTGGTGTGAGGAGGGACCCTATGATGAAGCGTGCAACCTAAGATTGGAAGAGGGTTGTCTTCAAGATTTTTTTTTTTTTGACTATGTCAGAAACATCTCCTTTTTACAATATGTGACAACAAATGTCTTGTCAGTGGGTAGACCCGAGTATGCTTGTGTTTGGTATTGATATTGGAAGTCTATAGTCGCTGGTCTATAAATACTCCTCGGCCTCCTTTGTCCTTGTTGTAATGGCCTGCGATCCTGGAGCATGACTCTGAGGCCAGGAGAGGCAAACAAGGTGCAAAGTTTGATAGTGGCCACACTCCTCATCTGGCTAAGAGGCACTTGCAGCAGTAGCCATATCCACTTATGGTCAGGGCTACTGGAATTACACGATGCTGCGACCACGTCGTTTTCCGCATAATTATGGATTTGCAGTATCTGACACACAATCGATCACCTGCTGCATAATTTGCATTTTAAAAAAAAGAAACAACATTGTGTTTCTGGATGAAGCAGGCCAGAGTTGCTAAAATGCAGTGACATGTTTCCGCGTAGTTAAAGGTCCTTCTTGAGGGTCGTCACCGTTCAGTGGCTTATTGCTGTATTAAAGTGCTATAGTAGGGATGAACTGAAACCTTCGCTAAGACATTCTTAACATTTGTGTAAAAATGGCAAAATTGAGGAATTCTGTCAGAAAATGAGTGGCATTACATAATGTGCATATTTTTGCTACATAATTTAGTCAACCCTGCCACACCTCCTGCCGCATAATTCCAGTGGCTTTGTTTACAGTGGAAGGGACAGACCCCTTTGCCTCTTGCCTTCTGACCTCCTCTGCGCAGCGATGTGCAGCACTTAACAACACTTATAAATACATTTTAAAAAAACCCTTAAGAACTGCTTTTTCCGTGTGTTTCCTCCTTTTAGCGCCTTTTAGGATCCCTTGAGTGAGCTGTGGCGGGCCTTGGTTGTGTTTTGGCTCCAGGGCGCCCGTACCCGCTTTGGTGCTTTGAATATGACGCGCCTTGACGCTGATTGAGGCGCTCTGTTCTTGTTCCCCGCCAGTGCCGGCACCACGCAGGAAGAATGTCCTCATCTTGTCGCCCTTTGAAGCAGTCTTTGGGACAAGGCCCTCCTAGCCACGGCTTCTCTTCCGCGCCCCTGTACAACAGATGAAAGATATGACACAGACCCACACTTGTGTGGTTCTACCTGGCTGCGTCGCAAAACATGACAAGAGAAATATTGCAGTTTTTTTCCCTTTTCCCAGCCATCATCTTGGATGGACGCGGCATCCCTGTCGCCAGCCTGTCCTGGCGACGGAGCAAACCTCCTTTCTGTAAAACAAAGAGCGCTTTCAGGTCCAGCTCGTGTTTGGAGTTATTAAAACTGGGAGCCGTCTGTCTGTGCTGCTGACTTTAATCTCTAAACCTTTATTCGTCGCCCACCTCCCCCCAATCTTTTGTTTGTGGAGCGCGGGGCCGGGCGCGATGAGGGCCTGGCGCCTCCGAAGGCCCCGGGTGCACCCCAGCTTGGATGCCTGCAGCGGCATGCAGAGGGGTGAAGGGGGCTGATGATGCCCTTATTGGCACCTTTGGCGGCAACGCCTTTCTTATTTACTTTTTTTTTCTGGGAAGCATTTTTAACCAGTGCTTAATTTGTAAAAGAGCAAGTGCCGGGGCCCTAAGCTTTATGAGAGGCCCGTGGCCTGGGATGCTGAGTTCTGGGCTGCTGAATACCAAGGCTGCCTGGTCCTGATTCCACCTCACACTTTTATCTTTCACCCTGCACATGCTAACGCCCCCCACCCCTCAGCCACGATCACAGCTCTCAGTGCGTGAAATGGAAAAATAAAGAATAGAAGTGCTGGTACGTTTCCCCATAGCAAGCAATATATAGATCACAAAAAACAAATATAATGAGAGGAAAATTGCCCAGTGCAATTGCCTTATAAAATGAAATAGTGTGTCCTGGCCGGCCACCAGACTACCAGAGTCTCTGTTTGTTTCTAAGAAGTGCCAGTACTCTTGAATTAAAAGAATTGCGTTTTTCTTGAGAAATGCAGGTACTCTCCCTCTCAAAATTAAAAAAGTGGCGGTACTCAGTGCCGGACAGTACCGGCCCATTTAAAGCGCTGGCAGTTCTCATACTTTTCTTTATGCACTTAGGGCCAGATGTAGCAACAATTTGCAAGTCCCTGCAACTCGCAAATTGCAAGTCGCAATTTGCTATGCAGAAAGGTGTCTCCGACACCTTCTGCAACTCGCAATGGGGTCGCAAAGACCCACCTCATTAATATTAATGAGGTGGGTCGCAGTTTGCGACCCCATTGCGAGTAGGGGCACTCACAGGATTGTGGCCTGCTGGAGTCAGCAGACCACCATGTCCGTGACTGCTTTTTAATAAAGCAGTTTTTTTTTTTTTCCATCTGCAGCCCGTTTTCCTTAAAGGAAAACGAGCTGCATTTGGAAAAAAAAAACCGAAACCTTTAGTTTCGGTTTTTTCAGGGCAGGCAGTGGTCCATTGGACCACTGCCTGCTCTGAAAAAATATTTTTTTTTCCAGTCACAAAGGGGAAGGGACCCCTTCCCGTTTGCGACTGGGTTACCATCCACTTCAAGTGGATGGTAACTGCGATTTCATTTCGCGGTCACAAATGAAATTGAATAGCATTGCAAGTCGCAAATAAGAAGGGAACACCCCTTCCTATTTGTGAGTCGGAAATTAATTTTACGAGTCGGATCCGACTCGCAAATTGCATTTCTGCATAGCAGAGGGGCATTTGCGCCTCGCAAACGGCGTTTTTCGCCGTTTGCGACTCGCAAACCCTTTGCTACATCTGGCCCTTAGACCGCTGGTTAGTGGTAATGGGAAAATACGCTCACACAACCAGTGTCTGATGTACAGACCGCCCCCCTAGGATTTTGTGAGAAATAAATGCCAACTTTGCAGTCCAAAACCCCCACATTTGCAGTATTTTTTGCAGCAGGCATAATATGATCCTATCATAAAAGTGCAGCTCCAAATTATCACCTGCAGGTAATCGTGACGTATCCAGATAGTAGTTTGCTGTAGGGGCCTACTTCTCGCCTCCGAGTAGCGATGCCGTTTGCGAAAGCTTCCGACAATGGATCTAGGGAACCAAAACGATGTCTCGGCGTCGCCTCAACATTCTGGGATTCTCAGCAAATCACTTAAACTCTCCGTGCCTGGAAAAAACTCGTATGAATCAGTCCTTGTGTAATGTAACTGGTACTAATGTAAGGGGCTCTAATTACTTCAGGCCCAATTTGCGCTCTACTTAGGTGCAAAACCCAAAATTGTTTGTTGTGTGCCTATGTTATCCCATTGACTCCCTGACCCACCAAAATGCCTGTAGAAAGAAAAACAATAAGACCTGTCTGGCCAGTTTATTATATTTTTTACACATAACCACAATAATGGTAAACTGGTGGCTTTCGGCCACAGTCCTTAACGGAGATTACGGGCAGTGGAGAGGGTGGGGGCCTAGAAAGGCATATATGTGGAGCCAGGCAGGCGAAAGAGGAGTTTAGTGCCTCTGCTCTGCAGGGGCGGCTTCTGTCAGGGTAAAGTGGCGGGGCGGGGTACGAAACAAAGACAAAACAAATTAGAAGCGGAAAAAAAAACGTACCTGACCCGCCACATTGCCGCCACTGTACCGCTCCTCTGGCTCCACTCACTGCAGGGACAGGCTCCCAGTGTGCTCTGCGGCCAATCCTAACGCTGCTCTCATGCTGCCAGCAGCATGAGAGCAGGATAAGCATTGGCCTGAGTGCCCTGGCTTTGCACTCCAGGCAGACTGGAAGCCTGTGCCTGCTGTCTCCAACCTGGCAACGGGTTGGAGAGAGCTCAGTGCGCATGTGTGTTTGGCCATCCTCAGACAGCCGGCCAAACACACATGTACACTGAAGGGAGTTCACACCACTCCTCCCTGCTTGTCATCCCTCATGGTCCCGCCCCTTGAAAAATAAAACGATAATAAACATTGCCTCCAGCTGTCATGTTGCTCACCTTCCTCTTATTGGCTTCATGACAGCGCAGAGCTAATAAAAGGAGGAGCAGCTTAATTATCTTCCTAGACCCAAACTGACTCGTAGTGCACTTAGTAAGGTATATCTAAGTCTGCGTGCAACTGTGGTGGGGAAGAAGAGGCCGGTTTTCCACATACAGCTAGGTGCTGAAGTTTTACGTAGAAATAACTGCAGGTCTGCAGTAAGTCGTAGGATAGTTGGTTGCCTTAGATCAGAAAAAAGGTGACTAATGAAACTAACCGCACAAGCAGGATGCTGTAAAACGAAACACAGGTTTGCGGTCCTGGGGAAACGAAGAAAAGCTATTTAGTGGTTACAAACAACTGCATGGCCCATGTTAGAAGGCTTGTTGAAGGCTGTCAAAGAATGAGGGCTAGCAGAGGAATTAAATGGGGAACAAAATAGAAAAAAACAACCACCGACAGAAGATATAACAGACTGGAGAGGACCACTTCCAGCTCTATTACACCAGACCGATAAAAGACCTCTCTGAATGCTGGGTATCCCTGAACATCTGAGATAAAGCTAACCTAGGTTCCTACAAAGTCAGGCAAGCGAGGGGTTGGGATGAAAGAGTGGTGAGGACTTTTCGGAGATCTGAACTAGACTGATAGCCATGTTAGAATGAGAACACAGGAGCCAATCTCCAAGGGTTTATTGGTTGGTACCCAAGGGAGGCTACAGTGGATTTGAGCCAGTGAGTTGACATTGACTCACTCTGGGTAACGTGGAGGCCTGCTTACGTGTGGTTGGTGCCTCTGAGAGTGGGGTGTTCAATGACCTGTGGTTGTAATCATAAGGGTCTTGCATGTACAGTGACCAGCATCTCCTGCTCCAGGCGCTTGCCTTTTACTACCCTGATTGGCATAGTCCTCCACCAATGTCTTTGTCGTCCGCTTCCCTGTCACCTCCCTCAGCCGTCCTCTTCCAAATGAAACTGTTTGGAACACAATGCACACACTATAAGGCCCAAGTAGCATGCAGGATTTGTATAGGGGTGGGCATGCTGCAGTACAGTTTGTTTATGTTTTGGGTGGGTCGATGGACGTCATTATTTAAGAATAAAGCTTTTATTTATTTTTCTGACAGCAGGAGGGTTGTGTTGTTATTTTGGTTGCGCTGCAGAGTTGAGTGCCCTCAACTGCTGTTGTGTTGCTTCTGTAGTTACCTGTCCCAATCTTTAGAAGGAGGAGGAACCTAAACCTTCACTTGCTATTCCTAAGAATTAATGGCAGTGCTCTCTCATATGGTCAAAGCAAACCCCACACCTGCATTCAACACTGCGTCGACTTGGGTGGGTGTCACCATTCTCAGAACACCCAACACTAAGAAACAGTGCACGCAACATCTGTCGGAACAATTTACACAGAGCATGGTTATCAACATGTTCACAGCAGAACTTACCTTCTTGAGATGCCACCCGGCCACTCTCCACCTCCCCCTTTTGGAATGATTGGTGTGTGGGGTGGTATTTGGGCAAGAAGTGGTGAATGAGGCCTCCTTGCCAGATGTGAATGTGGGATTCCAGTGGAGTAGTCCCATCAGGGTATAGGGTTGTGTCAAGGATGGTGGATGCGTCCCCTCTCAGGTACACATGACCTATCTCGAGCATACACCAGGAGCCTTGCGTGTCCCTGTCACATCAACAAGATGCTGGACTTTATTTCTTTATTATTTCGAATAATCCAATTCTACCACAATTTAGGCATCCCTGCACTTTACGTAAGCAACTATATAGAGAGACATCTTCTAACAAAGAAAAGAATAGCATACGATTTCAGAACAAAAGGGCTCACCTGAAGGAGACATTTAAATGTGAACTCCAAACACATACTCAGAAATGAAGGAGGTCACAGGTCTAGTGGGAGAACGGAATGGGGACATAGAAAAGAAAGTCAAAACAAGAGAAACCATGAGTGCTGGTGGGCGCAGCTAGGGGAAAGCTGAAATAAGCGACAATGAGGGAGGGAATAGAATAGAGGGTTAAGTGTAGGGAAAGAACAGCATAAGAGGAAAGGAGGAGGAGGTTGGATGGGAAAAAAATGTGAGGCGTCTGTCTAAGAAGAATTTACAAATCCAAATGCAGTTTGAAAAGATAGTATAAGATGCAGTTTGCACAGGCATAACAAGGTTTTAAGGAATTTGACTGCCGAGTTATGGGAGGCAAAAGCTGCAGACTAAACATGAATTGTAACTGAGCTCCTAGACTGGTGAAGCAGAGATACTTACAAGGCTAAACCGGTTTTACTTAAGGCGGTATTGTTGCTTCATCTTTGGCAGCGAGTCCCAAGCACCAAGGCAATCCTCAAAGAAACTTAGGTAGGGATATGGGGTTTGTCAACATAACAAGCAACACCACAGTTGTAGAAATACATTTTCCAAACAAACGGCTGATGTTAGAAATGGAGTCTCTAGTTGGCAGTCAGTATGCACCCTATCCAAGTATGGACCCTCACTGTAGTCAGGATAAGGGAGATACCCACTTAGATAACCCCTGCTCACCCCCTTAGTAGCTTGGCACAAGCAGTCAGGCTTATCCAAGAAGCAATGTGTAAAGCATTTGCACATAACATACAGTAATACAGTGAAAACACTATGAAAGGACACCACACCAGTTTTAGAAAAATAGAAAATATTTATCTTTATAAAACAAGGCCAAATATGATTACAAAATCCAACATATAGTAATAAATATATGAATTCTACAAAAGTTACTTAAAAAGACAGTTCCTTGAAGTCAATAGCCCCAGGTGGAGCTATCACAGTGTTGTGATCAACAAAACTAACAATTCAGGCCGGCTGCTGCGTCATGGGCCAGCTACGGTGTGGGAAAGATTCGCAGACATTACCTTTGGAATTGCAGTGCATCGTGATCCTTGCGATGAGATCTGGAGAGCGGCGTCGGTTCCGGATGTCGGTGCGGGAAGTCGTCGGACCCTTGAAGTCACACGCGTTGCGGATCAAACTCCGGGCTGATGAAGCCAGGAGCGCTGGCGCGGATGGCGTCTGGGCTGTGATGCAAAGCGGAACGGTGTGGTGCCCACAGGTCATGGTGCAGGCAGCGTTGTTGTTGATGCTGAAGCGATGTCGTCGGTAGGCCCAAGTCGGTGGTGCTGTGCAGGACAGGCTGCGTGCGGCGTCCACGGGTCACAGTGCAGACAGGGACGTCTGTTGATGACACTGGAGTCGATGGTGCTGGCGTTGGTGGGCCAGGGCTGCGGTGCGGGACGAGACAGTGCTTCGTGTACCTTACAAGCGATGTCCACAGGCCATGGTGCCGGCAGCGGCGCCGGTGTCAACAGGACCGTCATCGTGGATGCCCAGGCTGCAGTGTGAGCATGGCAATGCCGGAGTGTGGGGCCCACAGGTCACGGTGCAAGCAGTGGCTCGGTGACGGTGTCAGATGCCGGCATCGGTGAGACCAGGGATGAACCAATCAACAGTACAATTTATATAGGGAGCAACTGCACTTTAGCACTGATTAGCAGTGGTAAACTGCACAGAGACAATAAACCAGCAAAAACAGAGTCCAGTATACCATAAATACATGAGGCAGGGAAGCAAAAAGACAGGGAAGACATGCCAAAAAGCAGCCAGGCCTAACAGCTGATGTGTGAGGAGGTCCAGAACATCTGGTTTCTCCAACTCCTATACCTTCTCCTTTCTGCATCTGTAGTCCAGACTTTCCACCTCAGTGCTAGTTTCCTTTTAAAAAATAATGACAATCTACTGAAACCGAACCATTATTGTGCATCCTTGAACTTGTCGAAAGGATCATTAGTCTCAATGGTCTTCCCCTCTCACCTACGTGAATCCCTGTAGTGCCACCATAGGGATTCACCGTGGTCTTTGCCAGCTGTCACCTGCCAGCAGATTTGGATGTGGTTGTTCTAAAGTGGTGGTGGGGTGAAGGGACAAGTAGTCATCAGAACTAATCCCACCAAGGAAGTGCAGTAATACCTCCAAGTATTCTTACACTTCCAAAAGCCACATTTCTGATAAGTTTCTCGGAGTGTTAACTTGTCTGGTTTCTTGACTCGAGAAGGACAACACATAGTTGCCTCCTATAGACCGCATGGTGACAGTCAATGCAAGGTGCCCTCCATGTATATGCGCTTGTTGATTATATCTGAATTTATGTCCTCTTCATACCACCACCCCTTGTCCACTCTCGTCAGCATGTGCTCTGCATTCTGCCTTATATTTGTTTATCTTGGGCATTTTACCTAAGCTCATGAGTGTAAAACCTAGCTGTTAATCTGCTAGGCCCGTTGTCAAATATGCAAATTATATGTATCTCTCTGCACTGTTTGGGACCTGTTCACCTTATACAAAACCCAAAATAAATAAAGAGATTACAGGGACCATCAGCAGCCTGGGCCACCACTTTACTCCATCTAAAGAGAGCTGCTGCGCGTGCCTCCTCCAGTGGAGGTTGGAGATACAGCATCGGAGGTGTGTCTTGAGCATTCGTTTTCTAATGGCTGCCCCCAGTCCCGCCTTTGAATACAGAAGACCATAATAATTAACATCAGTCCTGACTCTACTCCTGCTATCTAGCAGCACCAGATCCACTATTTACCTCCAAACCCTACATGTCCTACCTTCTAAATACACTGCACCCTGCCCATGGGGTTACCCAGGGCCTACTTTAGGAGTGCCTTACATGTATAAAAAGGGAAGGTTTGGGTCTGTCACTGACAAGTAAAGCTCGTGGACATTAGGATTGCTCACGTACTCCAGAGAATTACCTGCACGTGGAAAACAGTCCAGCTCCCACCTGCACCACAAAAGGACTCTACATGCCATACTCAGAGACTCAGTTGATCAACAGCGGAAGACACTGGTGGAACCTCCTGCATTAATTCAATTTGGTTGCCTCTAGAGAACTTCCTATGTTGGGCTTTCCTCTCCAAAAGAAGTGTTCAAAGGCGTTTTCAAGCTACATTTAGTTTTTTTCATCTACACAAAGTCAATATGCCATCATAAATTGCAATACCCTCCAACATTCATCAATCTCCAGGGCCATTGAAGTGAGCGAAGAGGCTTTATTACTTAAACCTCTGTTTTTTTTTAAAGCCCCATGCTGTAAATATTATAGATTATGAAGCAAGCCTGCCCTGTTTAGCATAAAAAAATGCCTTCATAGACTTAATGAAGTCACGTGCTTTTCAAACCTATAGCACCCTGTCGGATCTTCACACTAGAAACAAATTACTCGAAATAAATAGTTTATTGTCACACAAAGTCAGCACCGACGTTGACAGTCCGTAACTGCCAAGAACACTTGAACCGCCACTGGAACATTAGCGCAAGAACAACTGAAAAAATTCAAATTGACATCCTTTAACACATTACAACCACATTTAGGCTAATGAGGCCTAACATCGTATCAAAACATACACTATTTTTCTTTTTAATTCATGTTATAACACATCTTCCCCTCCACAATTGCATTTTTGGATTAAAACTCACTATAAATTCAAAATATTTCAAAATCCATTAAAAACTTGGGTTTACTAACATTCCTTTTATCAATATTAACCTTTTCAGTATGAATACGTACATTTCCTGCACTATTTAAAAAAAAAAAAATTCTTGAAATTCATAAGGTGAGGAATCCACAGGTA
Organism: Pleurodeles waltl; assembly: GCF_031143425.1. Taxonomy (NCBI): domain Eukaryota; kingdom Metazoa; phylum Chordata; class Amphibia; order Caudata; family Salamandridae; genus Pleurodeles; species Pleurodeles waltl. Next base: position 46,587,723 of record NC_090448.1, on the reverse strand, counting down.
GTTGTAATCATCAGAAACCTGTGTATTCAGCCCCTCCTCAACGTGTGCACTAGAACCCTCTCCATGACCTGTACTTTGGACACAATGTCCTTCTTGTAGCCTCAGATTCACATTTGAATTGAAACTTTCACCTTGTCCTCCACACTATGCATTCACCTCCTCACAAGGTATATTACTGACAGAATTACCCATATTAGGGTCCATCCCAAACATATGTCCTTCTTTGTTGTGAGTATGTGCCTCTATTCTATTCCCAACCTGTTTTTCAAGATCGTTGTTCCCAACAGGAACTTTCGCAAAATCCCTTTTATTCCATCATTTACCATTCTCCACCTTTTACAGCATGTTTGGAAACGCTCACAACTGTAGTTTCTGGGTAAAATTTAGAACATGATCTATACCTACCCAGAGGTCTCCTAACTCTTACTCTCTCTCCCACCGAAAATTGTACATCTTTCACCCTTTTTAGGGTATCATACCGTTCTTTGGTAGCCGCTTGCACCTGATCAGTATTCGGGATACGTGTATTTACATTCTTGTCCTGCACTACCCACTTAGGAGCCAACTCGTCACAAGACTGCCTTCCCTTTGACATTACAAAAAGGGTATAACCTGTAGTAGAGTGTGCCGTATTATGATAACGCCATACTATTTCCGCCACCATATCCTGCACTAGTCTTCCAGCCATATTAGCAATCTGTATGGTTTCTTTAAACATTCTATTCACACGCTCGACCAAACCATTTCCTTGTGGACTATATAGGGCAGTAGTCAAGTGTTTAACAGTTATACCATTCAAATGTGAAACAAACTGAACATCATTATTTGTAACTAGAAATGCAGGAATACCTTCACTATGGAACAATTCCTTTAGAAAGTTGATAACATTCTATGTATTAGGTTCTCTTATAAATGTATATGTGATCCATTTCGAATGATAGTCCACTGCTATTAATATGTACTTCTTTCCTTCACATAAACCTCCAATAGGTCCTAAAAAATCCATCCCAATCTTTTCCCATGGTCTCTCTGGAAACTGTACAGGAAATAATGGTACATTACAAGTTCTCATTTTTTTGTCTGCATGCTTTCATTCCTCACAATTACTCACCATCATTTTAATTTCCCTATCCATACCAGGCCACCAATAATATAAATGCAAATGTTTTCTAGTACCAGTTACACCTGCAGGTCCTTTGTGGGCCAGAGTTATCAATCTCCTTCTCAATTCACTAGGAGGAACCAAACACTCTTCTCGTAACAACTATGTATCTTCTACATCCAATTCTTCCTTTATTTTAAAATACGATTTTACTTCTTCAGTGAGTAGACCCGCCCTGGGCCATCCCATGTATTAAATTCTCGAATAACCTTTTGGCAATGATCTTTACTAGCAATTTCCTTCCAACACTGTTGTGAGATCACTTCTCCCCTTGCAAATACCCCATCTATCATACCAACAACTACTCCATCATTTTCATGCCTCATTTCTTCTTTTACACCAGCTACAGGACATATGGACAAAACAATCTGCTCTGAAGTTTCTTCCACTTGGAACATGCTTCATCTTTATATTGAAATCGTACAATCTAGATAACAATCTAGTCAACCTTGGACTGGTCTTAAATGTTTTATCATTCCCTAAGTAAACTAATGGTTTGTGATCTGTAATCATAACTAATTCTCTGCCCCATAAATACATTTAAAAATGTAGAGTCCCCTCTCCCCCCACACACACGGTGGAGCTTTCCACTCTATGGTGCTGTAATTCACCTCGGTCTTGAATAGAGGCCTAGAGACAAACTCAATAGTGTTCTTGCTTTTCACCATTTGGCTCAACACAGCACCAACCCCTATCCCTTCCTCATCGCCAAAATATGTCGGATCTTCACACTAGAAACGTATTACTCAAAATAAATAGTTTGTCACACAAAGTCAGCACCGACGTCCACAGTGGCTGCCCCAGGCTCTGACAATCCGTAATTGTCAAGAACACTCAAACTGCCACTGGAACATTAGCGCAGGAACAAAGGAAAGCATTCAAATTGACATCCTTTAACACATTACAAGCACATTGAGGCTTATGATTCATAACATTGTATCAAAACATAAACTATTTTTCTTGTTAACTCACGTTACAACACACCCTCCAAAAAGTGTCCATTCTCCATTGACCCTAAAGTTACCACCGTCTTAAATGCCTGAGGTTGAGAGGTGGTTGGAGGCCACGAGGTGGCAGAGATATTGAACGGAGTGGGACCCACTGAAGGATTCGGAAAGGATGCTAGGTGAAGGGGCAGCCAGGGAGCATCCCTGGGGGTTCTCCAAGAGGCCATCTGCTCACCAACTTCCAGTAATAAAACCCCACCACAGGATAGATGCATGGAGAACAGACTCGTAAATATTCTGTAATAGCTTAAAGCTACAACAGATCGCAGAATCCTGATGAGGGGTGAGATGGGAGATATTCATAGACTGCTTCCCACCTTTAAAAAAAAAAAAAAAAAATCTTTATTGTTTTCAGTTATAAACTGTGATTCTTTTGATGGTGTGTTCACAGTGATACATATATTGCAAATTTCGCAAGTGAATCAACTTAACATTGTAACTATTCCCCTTACTATGCTTAATGACTCCCGTATAGACACTACTTGCTTACCACCTTTATTGACATAGTAAAATTGCATATGCTCCCCGTTCGAGGCGGAGGGTCATAAATTGATTTGGCTCTAATCACAATATTCTATTTATAATCAATTTCAGAAGCCAGGATTAGAATCCAGGGTAAGTGGTGGCGTTATTTTTAAATGAGGTAAAGCATCAGCCCTAGACTACCATTGTGGCACCAAATAAATAATGAAAGTGAAGAAATTGCCTGTTTTTAGTACACTGGGGAGGACTCTCGCTGGTAAAACTGTATTTTGCCACAAGCTTTTAGTATCCACTCACTGTTGCTGCCCAGATTCAAGGTTAGTGAGTTTTCCATTCACCTCCTGGCATTAATCAGGCATCTACACATAGCTCAGCTGGCGTCTGAAGTCCTCACAATTCTGGTTCATCAGTTTTACCTGTAAGAGGTAAACATTCTTATCGGCCTCATAGATGGATGACCTGCAAAATGGAAAAGAATCCCCCAAATCCCCAGGGAATGCATTGGAATGTTTGTGGGAGCGTCTCGTGGAGATGGAATGATTGTGACCTCCTCAGAAGTAGGAAATAAAAGGTGAGCAGACCCATTGGCAAAGGGAAAATGCTTTTGCATAACAGGTTATTGTTACCTTAAAGCAAGCAGGCGCCTGACATTTTGACAAGTGGTATGTCAAGGCTTTAGTACGATTCCATGATGTTGCTGCAGCTCTAGTTGTAAGGCATGCGGCATAATAGTTTTAAGCTAAAGCTGTATGTAAAAAGGCCTGACATACTTCACGTGGCTTTGGGTCAGCCCCTTCCTCATGAGTGGATGGTTCAGTTGTCTGTATCAGCTGTGTGCTTCTGATTCGATGACTTTCCTCCTCCTTCTTGTGTTTGTCCCGCCCAGGAGCATTTCTGTCTGAGCAGGTGAGTTGTATCCTTCCACCGCTTACTTGAGGGGGCTCCTACTTTACTTTCTGCACTCCTTCAGGGCACCAGTGCATGTTTCCTTGCTCGCTCTCCATGTTGCCTCATTCCCTGTGATGAATATAGACTTTTTTTTATTTTATTTTTTTACTATGGTCCACTAGCTGCAAAGTGCTGCAGGGACCCTCGTGTCCGTTTTTTATGCTTTCATGTTTTTTTACATTTTAATTTACCATTCTAACTTGGCTTTCGGACACTGGAGAATATTAACTGTCACAGCGCGTGCACAGCATTGCGTTGTGACGCATGTGTATGTATGTGTTAGAATACATGCGTGTGCAATGTAAAACCCAATTCAAGGTTGCCAGCCATGCATGAGTTTTGATGCATGCAGCCATGTGCAATCGACCAAAAAGCATTAGCAAAACCAATTACATGACCAAGTTGAATGCTACTGGCCAAAGGCTGTGTGCGGCGGTGGTGGAATAACGTATAGTAATTAAAATTACTTTACGTTAAAAAGCCATTGAAATTCACTGAAAAAAACAAAGGTTACAGGGACATTATAGTTAGTTCTGAATTTACTTGCGCCCTAAGATAACTATGACTTGTGCCTTCGCCATGCACTGCTAATTACTTCACATATTATATCATTGATGAGATCTTGTATGGCATATTTGATATTATCACTGCAACATTTGCAATACAATTACTGATTAAAAAAACTGTGCATGGCAAGGGCGCAAGTTATAGTTACTTAAAATAACTCTAACTATAACTGCTGAATTGCCATGGTTTTGTACGAGTAAATTCAGAACCTAACTATAACGTCCTTGCAACCTTTGTTTTTTTCACTGAATATAGATATATGTGTGTGTGTGTGTGTCCCCACTGTGCTCTACTAAAGGTAAATGGAGATATGAAAACAAGCACTGACAAAGCCAAAGGGTCTGGGTTGAGTGTGCTAACTTGTGGAAACACTACTGTACTACATTTAAGGTAAGAAATGAAAGCCACTCTATATTGCCTTCATGACAGTCATTCTATCATTTCTATGAAATAGAAAGAAATGACAGACTATAATGAAGGGCCCCTTGTCACCCGAGCGTCTTTTCACATAGAAACAAAAAGAAGACCTTAAAGAAGTCAAAGGAACCACATTTGTCTCTGACTAAGCTCAGAAAAGGAGCTGGGAACACAGTCACCTCATTTGCATAGCTAATTTATTTTTCCCAAATTTTAAAAGATCTTGACTGTTTTCCAAGTAGTAGGTATTGCTGTGACTGGATGTTTTGCATGCACCTTCTGCTCATGATGTCAGTGCCTTCACTTGATACATGTTAGCACACAAACAGTGTTATTTATGCAAACATAGCAAGAGCCGATTTAACAATATTCTGTGGCTACTTTTAGCAAAGAAGGCTCAAAGGCACTATGGCCTCTTGCCTTGGCTCTGAATGTGCTAGGGCTGCTGCGTAGCTTCGTTACTGATTGATGGTCAGTGACCGCCCTTAATGTTACCAGCAGTAGAATGTTTGTGCACTCTTCATACCATGTCAAGCTTTGCTTATAATGGAATTTATTTCAAAATAAGATAGTTCCACATTTTCTTGATATAATTTCTTCTAAAGTATCTCAGTCGAAGATTACAAATTGTATATGGTGTTCTTCAGAACCGTCTCCATATCCTTGAATATTTAGGAAACTCTAGCAGCATCAGATGTGAAATGACATGTGTCGCTTACCAGACCATAATTCAAGGTCCTGGGTCTGCGGCAGAAAGGCGGATCTCCAAATTTGTGTGGACACTCCAAGGGAGCGCAGACTAGCAGTCACGCCTAGCTCATAGGGGAGAGGAAGGTTGAGACTTGATGCAGTGCACACATAAAGTTGTTATCATTACAATAAAGAGAGAAAGTGTTACTAGCATTACTACTTAAAAAAATGAAATAATACTTCCACTTTGAAATGGTTCAGTAGTAAAAAAAGTAGAAGGAATAGTAATGGTCTGGGGATCTTAGTTTCAAGTGTCACAAAGTTAAGGCCCAGAGACACCTATTCTGTTTACCATGCTAATAGCGGAGAGATGATGTCACACCCAGTATTACAGATACCATGAGTATAGTTACTTTGGCAATGCTGAATTTCTATGAGAGGATTGTTAGTTAACCCATATAGTCCCCTTAAAGTACAGGAAATAATATTTGAAAACTGGTGTTGTGTTACTGCATGGATTTCAACATGTTCAACATGTTCTTTCACAATTGTGGGACATGTTATTCCAACAAATTCCTCCAGGTTTGAATAGAAGAACTTAACCCCAGTAAAACTGCTTGTGGTAATACCGGATGGTATGAAGAACCAATTTCAATGCAAATTCCCTTTTCCACCCGAATCGCCATTAGGACGCCAGTTACAATATTGGTTTTATGACATTAAGGCCCTCATTCTGACCCTGGCGGTCGGTGATAAAGCGGCGGCCAACCCGCCAACAGGCCGGCGGTCCTAAATATGCAATTCTGACCCTGGCGGGAACCGCCAACACAGCCCGCCGCATTAACACTCTGCCCGCCACGGCGGAACAAACAAACAGCGCGGCGGTCCCCGCCAACAGCCAGGCGGCAGACAATGTACCGCCCACCCTATCACGACCAACCAATCCGCCACCTTTTCCGGGGCGGGAGCACCGCCGATAAAAACACGGCGGAAACAGACTACGAACGGGAAAACGCTCACCTCCACATACTCCACGCGAGATTCCGGCAGTATGGAACCCGAGTTGCAGGTCATCCCCGCACTCCTATACCTGCTCCTGTACCAGGAGCACGCCCGGCGGCGCGGAAGACATCGGTGAGTACTGCACCTATGACACAGGGGAGGGAAAAGATTACCGGCACACACCCACCCACCCACACCCACTACAACACACACAGCAATGCATTCCCACAGATCACTGTCACAACCCACAAACCCCCCCCTTCAGGGGTCCTGAGCAAAGGGGCAAGGCCCAGTCCCACGACAAGAACTCCACGGAGAGAACACTGCAGGGGCATCAGAAAGAAAAAAGGACAGGCACCTCAGGGGGAAGGGAAGGGGGGGGCACCTCAGCCACTTGAGTACACGACGCCAGATCCACGAGGGGACTCCATGACCATTGGCCATCCTGGGGAGAGCAAAGCCACAGTCCAAACAGTCCATACAGTGGGTGGCCTGCCCACTGGGCCATCCTGGGGAGAGCAAAGCCACAGTCCAAACAGTCCATACAGTGGGTGGCCTGCCCACTGGGCCATCCTGGGGAGAGCAAAGCCACAGTCCAAACAGTCCATACAGTGGGTGCCCTGCCCACTGGGCCATCCTGGGGAGAGCAAAGCCACAGTCCAAACAGTCCATACAGTGGGTACCCTGCCCACTGGGCCATCCTGGGGAGAGCAAAGCCACAGTCCATACAGTGGGTGGCCTGCCCACTGGGCCATCCTGGGGAGAGCAAAGCCACAGTCCAAACAGTCCATACAGTGGGTGGCCTGCCCACTGGGCCATCCTGGGGAGAGCAAAGCCACAGTCCAAACAGTCCATACAGTGGGTGGCCTGCCCACTGGGCCATCCTGGGGAGAGCAAAGCCACAGTCCAAACAGTCCATAACAGACTCCACTGCCACTGGAGGAGGCATGTTGGCCAGAGGACATCCTGCAGCCCTGCCCGAGACAGATCCTGCCCTGCCACGTCTGCCAAAGGGCCAGCGGTTCCTGCCTGGAAGGGCCCAGTTCAGCGGTTCTTGCCTTGAAGGGCCCAGTTCAGCGGTTCTTGAGACGACGGTCCCCAGCGGAGCGGAGCTGGAGACGGCGGGGCCCAGTTCAGCGGTTCTTGCCTTGAAGGGCCCAGTTCAGCGGTTCTTGAGATGGCGGTCCCCAGCGGAGCGGTGCTGGAGAAGGCGGGGCCCAGTTCAGCGGTTCTTGCCTTGAAGGGCCCAGTTCAGCGGTTCTTGAGACGGCGGACCCCAGCGGAGCGGAGCTGGAGACGGCGGGGCCCAGTTCAGCGGTTCTTGCCTTGAAGGGCCCAGTTCAGCGGTTCTTGAGACGGCGGTCCCCAGCGGAGCGGAGCTGGAGACAGCGGGGCCCAGTTCAGCGGTTCTTGCCTTGAAGGGCCCAGTTCAGCGGTTCTTGAGACGGCGGTCCCCAGCGGAGCGGAGCTGGAGACGGCGGGGCCCAGTTCAGCGGTTCTTGCCTTGAAGGGCCCAGTTCAGCGGTTCTTGAGACGGCGGTCCCCAGCGGAGCGGTGCTGGAGACGGCGGGGCCCAGTTCAGCGGTTCTTGCCTTGAAGGGCCCAGTTCAGCGGTTCTTGAGACGGCGGTCCCCAGCGGAGCGGAGCTGGAGATGGCAGGGCCCAGTTCAGCGGTTCTTGCCTTGAAGGGCCCAGTTCAGCGGTTCTTGAGACGGCGGTCCCCAGCGGAGCGGTGCTGGAGACGGCGGCCATTCTATGGCCAACTGCTCATTGCCTGGTGGTGCCCTCCTGGGCAGCGGGGATGGTGCTCCTTCAATGCCCACCTGGGCTGTGGGTGGTGGGGCCCTCCTGGCCAGCTGGGCTGGGTCCTCCCTGGGCAGCAGCTATGGGGGTGGTGGGCTCTCCCGGGGCAGCTGTGCCGGTTCCTCCCGGGGCAGCGGCTATGGGGGTTGCGGGCTCCTCCTGGGCAGCTGTGACGGGTCCTCCATGGGCAGCAGGCCTGCTGCCTGACTTCTCCGCCTTGCTGCCCTTGCCCTCCTTAGTCGGGAGTCTGTGGCCCTTTCCTCCCTTTGGAGCTGTGGCTGTTGACGGTGGCTGGCTAGTGTCCTGGGGGGATATCGAATCCGGACTCCGGCGGCGGCCCTTCCGCCTTCTGCTCCTCTTCCCAGGGGGTGGGCTGGCTGTCCCCTTGCTGCTGGGCGAAGATCCAGACCTGCGGGCTGGTGGGCTCCAATACCCCTGCACCCTTGTCAAGGGGGCTGCAGGGCTGGTGGTGGCTGAGGTGCTCTTTTTACCCCGACGAGAAGGAGGGGGGGGCTCAGGGTCAGGAAAGAAGGTAGCAGTAGAGAGATAGATTTTCTTGGGACAATGGAGAGTGGTAGGTACAGTGGGTATGGGAGTGGAGGGAGAGGATGTGGTTGTAGGCGAGACAAGTTTGCTGTCTTTGGGTGCAGGTGCAGGAGCGGGAGGCTGTCGTGAGGTGGATGGCTGTTGGGTGGGTGGGTGGCTGCGTTTGTGTGGTGTGGAAGAGGGGGTGACAGACACAGTGGGAGAGGACACAGGGGACGTGTAAATGGCAGTGGGGGTGGTGACTGCACGTGTGCGGACTGGAGTGGAGGGTATGCTGGTGATGGAAACACTGGCTGATGGTGAGGTGAATGAAGGTGTGAGTGTAGACGTCACAGGGAGGGAGAAGGGAGACGAGGAGGTGGGGGTCACAGAGGTGGTAGTGACTGTTGGCATGTCTGCATCGGAATGTTGCTTGTGTGAATGTCTGCGTGATCTGTGGTGCTTGTGTTTGGATGAGCTGCTCTTGGGTGTTGAGGTGTGTGCAGGCTGGTCTGATGGTGTGGGTGGGACAGGCAGAGGAACAGGAGACTGGGAGGAGGGAGTTAGTAGAGGGAGGCAGGAGACAGGGACAATGGCTGCCGTCAGTGCTGAGGCCAGAGCCTGGAACGATCGCTGATGGGCAGCCTGACCCGAATGAATGCCCTCCAGGTACGCATTGCTGCGATGAACCTCCCTCTCCACCCCCTGGATGGCATTCAAAAGGGTAGTCTGCCCAACAATGAGCGTTTCGGAGGAGGTCAATGACCTCCTCACTGAGGGCAGCGGGGGTAACAGGAGCAGGGCCTGAGGTGCCTGGGGCGAAGGAGATGCCCGGCTTCCTGGCAGAGCGGGCACGGGGCGAACGCTGAGGGGCTTCTGGGAGGGCGGAGATGGTGCGCTGGGTGGCGGCTGTACCTGTAATGGCGGGGGGCACGGATGGTGCCACCCCCGCAAGGGAGCTCCCTTCCGAGGACGTGTCCGTGTCGCTGCAGGGTCCAGTCGTCCCCGTTGTGGAGCTCCCCTCGCCCTCCGTCTCACTGGTCCAGTCAGACTCTGTGGCATGGCCTTCCTGGGCCATGTGAGATTCAGCTCCCTCCTGCCCCGATGCCACTTCTCCTCTGCCTGATGATGCTGATGCACACAAGCACAGAAAGACAAACAAAAAGGGGGGGGGAGAGAGAAATAAAGAGATTTTGAGTACATGGATCACCGGTACAGTTAGCGGACATGACAGACACAGATGCCCCCTGCACTAAGTTGCGCACTTGGGGTCCGCTACGCATTCCGTGGAACATGCCCTACACGCCTAGAGTTGACAACTGCACCCATGGATGACACGGCCCAGGGATGGCTGTACTGACACACTACTGAGGGTTGTGGCTGGGGACACAGGGGCTTACGGGGGTGCCCAGCCTACAGATATCGCCCTGGCCTAGGGGGACCCACAGCCCTCCTCCCCCACCCAGACACAGAGTAGATAATGCTTGTACTCACCCCCTTGTGTCTGCTGTGCTGCCCTCACGCGCCCATCCAAATCAGGGTAGGCCACCGCCAGGATCCGGAACATCAGGGGGGTCAGTTGACGGCAGGCACCCCGCCTACGTTGGGAGGCCATCCCCAGCAGAGACTCGGCGGTCTTCTTGGTCCCGCGGCGGATGTCCTCCCACCTCTTGCGGCAGTGGGTGCCCCGTCGATGGTGGACCCCCAGGGTCCGGACTTCCTTGGCGATGGCACGCCAAATCCCGATCTTCTCATGGGCGCGGACCTATGTGACACGTACAGGGAGGGAGAAATACCACGTTCAAGTTTGTCTGCATTTTCGTTGCCAGTGGCCCAACGCCCCCCATCCCCGCCAGGCCCCCCGCCAGGCCCCCCGCCAGGCCCAACATGCCCCCCATCCCCGCCAGGCCCCCCGCCAGGCCCAACATGCCCCCCATCCCCGCCAGGCCCCCCGCCAGGCCCCCCGCCAGGCCCAACATGCCCCCCATCCCCGCCAGGCCCAACATGCCCCCCATCCCCGCCAGGCCCCCCGCCAGGCCCAACATGCCCCCCATCCCCGCCAGGCCCCCCGCCAGGCCCAACATGCCCCCCATCCCCGCCAGGCCCCCCTCCAGGCCCCCCGCCAGGCCCAACATGCCCCCCATCCCCGCCAGGCCCCCGCCAGGCCCAACATGCCCCCCATCCCCGCCAGGCCCCCCGCCAGGCCCCCCGCCAGCCCCAACATGCCCCCCATCCCCACCAGGCCCCCCGCCAGGCCCAACATGCCCCCCATCCCCACCAGGCCCCCCGCCAGGCCCAACATGCCCCCCATCCCCGCCAGGCCCCCCGCCCAACATGCCCCCCATCCCCGCCAGGCCCCCCGCCAGGCCCCCCGCCAGCCCCAACATGCCCCCATCCCCGCCAGGCCCCCCGCCAGGCCCAACATGCCCCCCATCCCCGCCAGGCCCCCAAGCCAGCCAGTGGCCCCAAATCCATATAGAATTAAACTCACTTGTTGGTCTGGAGGACCGTAGAGTAGCGCATACTGGGGGAGGACCCCATCCACAAGTTTCTCCAACTCCTCTCCAGTGAAGGCAGGGGCCCTTTCCCCAGTCGCAGCAGCCATTGTCCCTTCCAGACCGAGGTCACAGCAACACTTGCAGTATAGGTCCTCTCCTGTGAAAGTTCAAGTCGCAAGTGGATAAGTAGATAGGAAATGGCGGTCACGTCCGCGGCGGTGCGTACCGCGGCGGTGCGTACCGCCACCGCCGGCGCCCTTCGCCATTGGCTCCTGAAACCCATAGGCTTCAATGTTAACCAATGCGGCTTCGCGCCGCGGTCTTCGACCGCCGACCGCCGCGGTGTGCCACGCCAGCGCATTGACCTCACATCCCATTGTCACACTTCACAGGTCAGGCAGCCGCCATTTCGAGGGTCCACATGGCTCAATTTCAACTGCGTCACACAGGCCTACGCCTTGCATAGCCACTCAGACACGCCATTCACTGCATAGAGAATCGTTTACTGTGCAAGCTGTGAGTACGTACCTGTGGGTTGCTTGACTCTGTGCTCCATGTTGTCCTTCCTAGGCACCGTCCGCTGGGTTTGGCGAGGAGACGGATGAATCCTCGCGTGTACCGACCGCTGGTGGACCTGTCGACAATGGAAGAACGCCACATTATCCTGACCTACCGGCTTGACCGTGCCACTATACATGAACTGTGTGCCCAGCTGGAGCCCGACCTGATGTCCCCCATCCGCCAACCCACAGGGATTCCCCCTCTGGTGCAGGTCCTGTCAGTACTCCATTTCTTGGCAAGTGGGTCATTTCAGACAACAGTGGGAATTGCTTCTGGGATGTCTCAGCCCATGTTTTCGAAGGTGTTATCCAGAGTGTTGTCTGCCCTGATGAAATACGTGAGGAGCTACATCATTTTCCCTGAGGTGGGCGAATTGGCTACAGTGAAGGGTGATTTCTACGCCCTTGGACATATTCCCAACGTCATTGGTGCCATTGATGGGACCCATGTGGCTTTGGTTCCCCCAAGAGACAGGGAGCAGGTGTACAGGAACAGAAAAAGTTACCATTCCATGAACATCCAGGTGGTGTGTTTGGCTGACCAGTACATCTCGCATGTAAATGCCAAATTCCCAGGGTCAGTGCATGACGCCTACATCCTGAGGAATAGCAGCATCCCTTACGTGATGGAACAGCTAGAGAGACACCATGTATGGCTATTGGGGGACTCTGGGTACCCCAACCTGTCGTGGCTACTGACCCCAGTAAGGAATCCCCGGACCAGGGCAGAGGAACGGTACAATGAGGCCCATGGGCGTACTAGGAGGGTGATCGAACGCACCTTTGGCCTCCTAAAGGCCAGGTTTCGGTGCCTGCATATGACAGGGGGATCCCTAATGTACTCACCTAAGAAGGTGTGTCACATCATCGTGGCCTGCTGCATGCTTCACAACCTGGCTTTGCGCCGCCAGGTGCCTTTCCTGCAGGAGGATGGTCGAGACGGTGGTGTTGTGGCAGCTGTGGAACCTGTGGAGAGTGACGAGGAGGAAGACGACGGGGCTGAAACAGACAACAGGGACAGAATCATTGAACAGTACTTCCAATAGGACACAGGTAACAATTCAAACATAATTTAGTAAATGTGAACTACTCTCCTGCATCTCTGCTGCCTGTCTATTTGCCCCAGTGTATGATGACTGAGTTGTGGCTTTTCCCTCCCTATTTCAGATCTGGGGTCCCCACTACGAGTCCTGTGCTTCGTTTCCCCATGGACTACAGCTTTGTGGCAGCTGTTTGTTGACTTCACTATGTACAAGGACATATTTGCAATGTCATGTCAATTACAATATTTTGAAATCACAGCCAGACTCCAGATAGTTTTGTGCAAAATAGGTGTTTATTTCAGTGCTCAAAATGGGATGGGTGGTTTCAAGTGGGTGGGGGCTATGGTGAAGGAATGTCCATGGCAGAGTCCAGAGTAACAGTCACACAGGTGCATTGTCCAGAGGCCTGTGGAGAGATGGAGCATGGGCAGTTCAAGGATGGACAGGGTGACAATGTGGGACAGTGGGCTGACATCAGGTGGTATCCTTTGCTGGCGGGGGTCTTGACATCCTACTCTGTCTTCTTGCGAGATCTCAGGGCCCTCTTGCGGGGTGGTTCTTCTCCTGCAGGAGGTGGGGGTCTGGTGGGCTGCTGTTGTGCGGGGGCCTCCTGTCCACTAGCGCCGGCGGAGGTGGTTGGCTGTTCTTGGTCCAGGCTAGTGGCAGGGGCCCTTTGTTGTTGTTGAGTGTCCGTCCTGGTGTTGATGAGGTCCTGCAGCAGCCCTACCATGGTAACCAGGGTGGAGGTGAGAGCTCTGATGTCCTCCCTGTACCCCCGATAGTGTTCCTCCTGCAGTACCTGGATCTCCTGGAACCGGGCCAGTACCGTCGCCATCGTCTCCTGGGAGCGGTTGTATGCTCCCATGATGGTGGTGAGGGCCTCGTGGAGAGTGGGTTCCCTGGGCCCGACACCCCCCCTGTCGCACAGCTGCCCTCCGAGTTGCCCTGTTTCCCTGGGCCTCTGCCCCCTGGCCGGTGTGCCCACTACCACTGCCCCCAGGTCCCTGTTGTTGTTGGGGTGGTGGGTTATCCTGGGTGCCCTGTAGTGGTAGACACACCGCAGATTGACGCGCCCTGGAGACAGAGGCATGGGCCCGCTGGGTGGGAGCTGTGCTGGTGTTCCCAGAGGGGTTTGGGTCTGTAGTGGCCTGTGCCTGTGTGAGGGGAACCGACTGTCCAGAGGTCCCCGATGGTCCGGGCTGGTCATCAGTGTCCAGGTCGACAGAGCTGCTGTCATCGCTGACGGCCTCTTGGGTGGGGGGTGTGGAGAATTCTGGGCCCTCCGTGGCGGTGTGTTGACGGTCGGGTCCTGCAGGGGTATAGAGGTATGGTTATAGTTTCAATGTGTGGCTTATGGGTGTATCTGTGGGTTCCCGTGTCCCCAAGTGCTGGCATTCGTGTGTGGGGGCTTTGGTGAGGGTGGCTTGTGGGGGGGATGTGTATATGCATTGGGCATGCTTTGGTGATGGGTGTCCATGCTTAGTGGACGCATGCAGGCCTAGGTTTTGGGATGTGTGGGTTGTGATGGTGAGACATTGGCAGGGAATAGGTGTGCTGGGGGTGGGGGTGAGGATGGTGGTGGGGGTGGGGGTGAGGATGGTGGTGGGGGTGAGGGTGGGGGTGAGGATGGGGGTGGGGGTGAGGGTGTGGTTCGAGGATGGGGGTGAGGGTTGGGGTATGATTTGGCATGCAGGTGGGGGGGAAGCAGTAGTGAAGCTTCAACTTACCAGTATCCATTCCTCCGCCGACTCCTGCGAGGCCGTCAGGATGCAGGATGTTTAAGACTTCCTCCTCCCATGTTGTAAATTGTGGGGGTTGAGGTGGGGGTCCTCCGCCAGTCTTCTGCACGGCGATGTTGTGCCTGGATACCATGGAACGCACCTTCCCCCGTAGGTCGTTCCATCGCTTCCTGATGTCTTCCCGATTTCTGGGGTGCTGTCCCACAGCGTTGACCCTGTCGACAATCCTCTGCCATAGCTCCGTCCTCCGGGCAATGCTGGTGTATTGGACCTGTGTGCCGAAGAGCTGGGGCTCTACCCGAACGATTTCCTCCACCATGACCCTGAGTTCTTCGTCTGAGAAGCGGGGGTGTCTTTGGGGTGCCATGGAGTGGTGTGTATGATGTGTGGGGTGGAGTATGTGTAGTTAAGTGTGTTGAGTGTGGTGGTGTGTGTTGTTTTGTGTGTGGATATTGTGTGGGTGATGGTGTAGTGTGCCTCTGTGTGATGGTATTCTGTGATCGCTGATGTGTCTCTCAGTGCTTCTTTCTGAATTTTTGGTCGTAGGGGTTTGTGGGTGATGTGGGTGTGTGTTTTATATTGTATTGTGTGTGTGGGAGTGGTGTGTGTATGTGTATCAGGTGTGTGGAATTCAAATCGGCCAATGTGGCTGAGTTTTGTTCGTTTGTGTGTATTCTGACCGCGGCGGTGTGTACCGCCAATGGAAAACCGCGTTTGAAAGACCGCCGCGTGGATTCGTGGGTCGTAATGGCATGGGCGTATTTCTGTTGGCGTGACGGTGGAGGTTTGGTCACCTCCACGTTTCCGCCGACCGCTGGTCTGGCGGTCTGTTGTGGCTGTCGGATTTTCGGAGGTTTGGCTGCTGAGGGTCAGAATGACCGTGGCGGGTTACCGCGACCGCGGCGGAATTATGGAGGATTTCTGACCGGCGGTAGGCGCCTTTTACCGCCGAGGTCAGAATGACCACCTAAATGTGGTTTGCCAGCCCGTTCCAGTCGTTGTCTCTGGTTCATTGACCTCTGGGCTTGTTGGGTCTGTTTTAGGAATCTCTCTTAGGAAACAATAGACATATGTCAGCCCAGGGAGTTTCAGCACCATGGATAGCTCTCAAGGTGAAGCAGATGAAACTTGGAGCCGATGGAGTTGTTCACTAGAAGTGAACACTCATTTACCAGCTCTGAGAAGTGATCCTGGGGTGCTAACTACTTATCATCCAGCCAAACATTTTATTACCTATGTGGTTATTTTTTGGAACAAGGCAGTTGAATCAAAGTCAGATATCTGATGAATTAAAACGTTATAAAGCGTAATATAAATGTATATGTTTAAGCTTTGTTAGCTTAGTTATGGTTAACTTTTTTCAGCTGTGTCCCAGAGGAACCAC
Source organism: Pleurodeles waltl (assembly GCF_031143425.1). Taxonomy (NCBI): domain Eukaryota; kingdom Metazoa; phylum Chordata; class Amphibia; order Caudata; family Salamandridae; genus Pleurodeles; species Pleurodeles waltl. The sequence goes on along the minus strand of NC_090448.1, from coordinate 46,571,895 downwards.
AGCTTTTGATACCTTTATTTTGGGATATATTGTCACATGTAAAAAATCCAACTCAGGTGGCTGACAGGTATTTCTATTAGATCAGTCAGCCAGTCAGGTGTAGAAGGCCGCACAACTTTAAAAGAATAGATCTAAAGAATGCTTGATTAGATCTGAAAATTGCAATGCTGTAATGCTCTGTGGACCAATGCTGCCCTAAGGGTCTCCGATCGTGCAATACAATTACTGGGTAGTTCCACGATGTACAAGGCATACATTGTAAGGTACCCTATGGTCAAGGCAGGTAGCTAAGGATCCTGAGATAAGAGGCTTCTACTGGTTGCTGGACCACTGTGCCTCATGGGGAAGGTTTTCCCCTAGTCTAGTTCAGGAACGCACAAGCATCCGGTCTTTGGTTGGTGATTAGCATGTGGTCATGAAATGCTGTGCCATTTGAAAACAGTTTGTAGCATGAATTCTGCAAAGTATTCCCATAGTTATGTATGCAGCCAATGGTGCACTGCCACATAGATTCACTGTGTCTGGTGATAGCTCACTTGCAGGTAGATCCTGGCAAGACCTCCTGGTCTAGTTATGGGTCAGTAAGATGCTCTGGGCAGAGGCTTTGGGCTCTCTAGGCCCTTCTGCACAGGTAAGGTGGAAGCAGGTGAGCAGACCAGCAAGGCTTAACAGGCCTGCCAGGTTGATTCTATTGTAGAGGAAAAGGCCATCCCACAGCTGCAGCATCTAGGAAGTCACTGATGCGTGGTCTTCATTGGTTTGATAAGAAAGCTCTTTAGAAAGCTGAAGGGCTTCGAGCTTTTATTTACAGTCGGTGGCAGCTTATCTGTTGTGGACTGGCAATTAAGCCAAATGCCATGTTGAAGGTGTAAGTCCCGGCCAGTCGGGAATTGGTTTGGGCTGAGTTTGTAGGCTTTTCCCCACTTTCGAAGAAGGTTGTATGCCAGAAGAGAGCCCAATTTGGGGTTGTCATGGCGATTGCCCCAGTAGGATCTTTTTTGTATGTCCCAGCAAGGCAGCATCCCAGGTAAAAAGGAAGAAAGCGATGAGTTGCCCTTGTTGCAGTGGCAAAGTCAGCAGGTCTCGCCTCTGGGACTTGACAGTGGTCTTAAGCGATGCTGTGCATCTTCCCGATGCTATGCAACACAGTTAAAGAATTTGCAAAGAAAAAAATCAGCGGCATCAGTTTGTAGGCCATGCATCTGTGTGCACACAAATCCAAATTGACAAGACCTCTTTTTTTTTCTTTTTTAGTTACCACTCCCAGTTGGATTGGTGAATAAAAAGGAAAAAACACTCAAAACATTTTTTTGTAGGGGGAATCATCAGGGGACGGGACAAGGGATAACAGGAGCAGGGGCAGAAGTAACATAGGTGACGATGAAGTGGAAACAGATGTTGGGGGGGAAGCACCATGGGGGTGAGTGTGGGTGGAAGCTACACGGGACACAAGTGGGGTTAATCAGCACAGATGGGGAAGCAGCATGGAGGATGTGGGTGAGGGGAGGGAAACAAAGAGTAAAGTGGTGGGAAGCAGATGGGCGAAAGAAACCAATGTGGAGCTGGCGAGAAGAGGCACATGTGCTAGAAGTAACATCAGGGACAGAGAGGAGAAGCACCCGGGCTAGAAAGAGGAACTCCTGAGCGTGGCAGAAGAGGGGAGAGAAGTACACAATGGAGACAGCTGGAAAACACATACACTCTCATGGATTGCTTGAACAAAAGAAAGAAAATAGCAACTGAAAAGCGAGTAGAGGAAAGGCACAAGTAATGCGTCCATGCTCGAGGGGAGGGACAAACTGAATAAGAGAAAGTATTCCCACACAAGCTAATGAATAAAAAGTGAGCAAATGACAGTGACAAAAAAGCCAACCAATGATAAGCCATGGATGGGCTGAAGGCCTACTGTAAGCTAGCAACATGGTTTGCAACAGATGGTGCATGCACTGTTTAGTAAGCGAGACCTAAAAAAAAATGGTCTCCAGTGGTATTTACAGTAATTTCCTGGTACACAATTATCCCTGAGTTCATGATCACTTCACTAGAAACTGGGGAGACACTGCATTGGTACATGAGACACCAGAAGGCATCTCCCTTGGGGACAGCCCACCTCTACCACTGGTCACAAACTAGGACCAAGCAATCCCTAAGGAGAGCAGAGCACCAAAATGGTCACAATAAGTGAAGCAACTATTTTGAGGTTTCCTGTATCTCAGGGACTTTCAGAACTTTTCTTGCTTTAATAGTTTGTTTTCGGTCTTGAGCCTTGTTGCCCTTGGTTCATGTCTTTTTAGAATTACTACAATGAAGTCTTGGGCTATAGGGTTGTTTTACAGCAACTAAGATATAAATAAATGTGAAAGGGGCACCAAAGGGGCCCTTGAGGGAATAATATATTTAGAGGCACCGCCTTAAATTAAGCCCTTGGGAATAAAGTAAAAAATTAAAGTAAAGGGTAATTTCTGGGGAGAATAGATATTGAAAGAGGTAGGAGTAGGCGACTGATGAATACAGCTGTGGACTCTTATCCGTACAGTGTTCTCAGCATATCACACCAAATGCCTCTGTGTAACATCAGACAAAATACAATGAATATGAATTGTTTAAATGTTGCTTAAAGACCTTTTTAAAAAGTGCACAGAAACTTAACCTAAAACTGGTACTTTTTAGGATCCTGTTTTGTGAAGTTGTCATAGTGCTGTGCGTGTTTCTTATTAAGACACAACCAGTGCAGATATCACTTGACTAAGTCTTGCATTTTGACCAGATGTTATTTACAGACAACCAGGATTTTCTATGCCTGTCTTATGTGATTTATCTAGAGCAGAGCTAGATATAAAGCACCAGAAAAAAGATGCAAAAAGGCGAGTTCAATAGACAGAGCAGCTGAGAGGAAGAACTAAGGGTTGAAGTCATACAGCATCAGAGGTGGGAGATTAAAAGCAGAGGCCTGTTGTGGTAGTGCTGCAAAGTTTGTACTTGCATGACCTTGGGTCTTTAGAATGAATGCCAACCTTGCAATGCCGATGAGCAGGGATTAGGACCCTAACCATCAAACTTTGATTCCTTGGAGTTTTTGCAAATATGGGTTCGATTGTAAAGTGATTTTGCAACAGCAAATCCTGCTAATCTCAACTCTATGCTGCTTGCAACCACAAAATGACATTTCTCAATGTACTACACATCTTTTGCGATTTGGGAAGCCTTTCCCAATCACAAAAGGGGTTACTGACTCATTTCAAATCACAGCTAAGAAAGGGCATGAAAGCAGAACTGCTGCTCATTGTGAATCGCAATGAGATGTATCAATGATTCGTGACTGCAACTGCAGGTCCAGACCATTGATTTACCGACTCCTCATAAGGAGATGGTAGCCCATGTGCAAAGCCCCCTTTGGACAGCTCCCCATTTGGAAATTGTATCAGGTGGCCTCTGGGGAGAGGGTACAGGGAGCTGAAGGGAGGAGGAGATGAAAAGGCAGTTGTCTTGCTCCCTCTCCGGAGCAGGCAGTGTACCTGCTTTCCTGACGTTTCCCAAACTGATTTTGTTTTAAGTCTCTAGTTTGGGAATACAAATACAGGAATGGTGGTCCGCTGTTTCTCCCAGACAACCATCTTGTGTTTTCCAATCACAGCAGCCTGCCTAATTTAATTGATTAGCCTGTTTGTCCTGTTGTTCTGTCACCCCTTACATTTGGAGATTTTTGATGGGTACGTCTAGCTTTAGAATATCGCCAGGGGACAGACCAGATACAGAGCATTTTGCACCCATGTTCCTGCATGACTGTGCCCATTTCTACACACCATCCCTGGAGTATTGGAGTAGAGCATTATATATGTGCCACCCTAGACGCCGATCCATAGCTCTACTCCCAACTTTGTCGGTCTTTCCATGACTCCAAATTTACATCAGACAAAGGGCCAATGATAACGTCTCCACCAAAAATGGCAGGATTTAATCTGTGCCTCCGCTGTAGGAAGCAGATGCTGTTGATCGACCCTCACACTGTTGTCTTTGGTGCTTAAGCTTCAGCTTCAGCTGTGAAACAAATTTGTGTGATAATTGTGCCCTCATACCCCTGAATGCATTCCAGGGGCCACTTGCGATCCCTTTCAAGAAGCGGGTTCTATATGAGGTCCAGTTCCTGCTTAAAGTCTTCCAGTAAATTGAAGATGAAGGCGCGCCATAAGCACAAGAAAGCTCAGCGGCACTCAACCCCATCCTACTTCACTGAATCGAGTGAGAATGCAGGAAGGTGTCCCTCAAAAGATCGTACTCCACAAAAGTTTCCTAACTCAGATTTGGTCTCACAGCTTGTCTAGGCACACCCGGAATTCCACTGTGTTTACACAAAAATTACCGTAGCTGGTTCTTGTTCTCCAGAGAAGGAGGCTTTTCAATGACTGCAACTAATTTCATTTTGGGAGAAATTCCCTTCTTATCGATCCAGTGACCCAAACATTTCACACCACTCACTCTGATATTACACTTCTCTCTTTTAATGGTCAGACACTTTCTTGTAAAACTCTAAGGACTACTCTCAAAGCCTGATCATGCTCCTCGAAACACCAAGATGTCATCCAGGAAATAAGTGACATGGGTACTCTGTTCAGCAAGTGATGCATTACATACTGGAACACTGTTGACGCTGATGCCAGTCCAAGTGGCACCCTCATGCATAATAAAAGACATCAACGGTCTCAACTCGGGATGAAGCACTATCAGCTGAGGTCAGGTATAAAGTGGAAAACACCGTAGGCCCGTATGGTTGTTAACATCTTACGTATATTGGGCAAAGGGTGTCTGTCAACCCACATTGCAGCAGTAAGATCTCCCAGGTCCACACAAAGGTGTAAATCACCATTGCTCTTCCTAACCAGGACCACATGAGCAAACCAGTCGGGCGCCTCTATCTCTTCAATGATCCCCTCATCAGACAACTTCAGTAACTCAGTGCAACAACTCTCTCATCACCAGAGGAACTACACAAAGTTTATCGCTGATAACCTAGGGAAATTTCTCACTAAAGACTTTTGTGACTTTTCCCCAACAACAGTCACATAAGACTGAGCCACCTACAACTGTCATGATAGTTGGGATCCAATCTTGTGCACACATCTCTCTGCTGGGGCCAACCTAGTAAACACAAATGAAATAAACTTTAGAAAGAACTTCCACTCCTTGAAACGCCAAGTAAACTTCTACATAACCCACAAAATGTATGGGTTTATTCTCATATGCCACTAACTTGACATCAAGTGGGTTAACAACATGCTCTGGACACCTGGAAAGGTACTTTTCCCCAATAAGTGTGTATCTTGCACCCAAATCTGCCATCACCCTCACACTCTCACCTTCAGCTTTGATCGTACAATACAGCTTATTGTCACTAATATTTCCTACTTTTTCAAATTAATTGCAAAAGAACATCATAACTTGCTCCTTCTTCACTGTTTCCTATGCACTGATAGAGGATTTTTTTGATTCCTTAACTCCCTCCTGTCCTGCCTCGACACACCCTTGTACTTCCGACACACTTGACCCAAAGCAGGACAAGTTTCATCTTTTGCAAAATGTCCCCTCAACCCACACATGAAGCAAATCAAAACAGATCTGTCACCAGCCATGGTTAATGTAGATGAGTTGCTGGTCTCATCCATCTTTAATTTTTGAACCCCTTTATGAACAACTTCCACCCTCTCTCTCACAGACAACTCCTTCAGGCCTTCATCAGTGTTTTCAGCCCTTTTTACAATCTCCCCCGCCGTCTGCAAAGTCACGTCTTTTGTGTTTAATAACTTCTTCTGCACCTTCTTCTTGTTGACTTTCAGCACAAGTTGATCCCTTACCATTTCTTCCAGAAAATTCTCATGATTACATGTAGCTGCAAGTGATCTTAAACTAGCCAAGAAAATCTCCAGGCATTTGACATCTCGTAAGAAACCTGAACCTCTCCACTACTTTTTCCCAAAATTCAGAGTCAACTGTTTTAATGAAACATCATACGTATCCATTTCCACATCGCCATCATCCTCAGGAATGGGTGGAAGTTGTTTCAATAGTTTTCTCCCTTCTGCACCTAGCTAAAACTTAAGTGAATCTAGCTTCTTCGGTGCAGTAAAAATATCCCCTCCAACTGCCTGCACATATGCTTCAAATCTTTCTGTCCAGTGCTCCCATGGTACAACTGGCATGTAAAAATACAAAAATATCCAATAATCCTTACATAGCGTTGCTTTAAACAATCACAAGTGTCAAAACAGTCAGCAACAATTTCTATACAGCACTTCTGATATCGATGCAGCAAGGGCAGCAAGAGATAATCCAGCAGAGAAGTTAGTGACTGAGATGGAGTCTGTTGGCAGGCAACCAACAAGCCAATCATGTAGCATAAAGCTACAACGCATGTTGTGCGTGAGTGTGTCAAACACATGGAACGTTCAAAGTGAAACCCCTCCATGCTATGTCCATGCTCACACTCTTCCTGCGCTCGCGTCAATAGTCTCACTCACCAACTACCAAATCGGGTTTCCTGTCCTGAAGCCTTCCGATGACCATACACAATTGGAAAAGGCCGATTCCTTGAAATAGTCTTGCTGAGAAGCAGTACAACCGCGATCTCCAGCTTTCTACATGTCACAATGCAGGGTCTTTCAGTGGCTCTCCTCCGGGGCAACCGTGAATTTAGTGCCTGCTCATCGCCAGTGAAATGAAGCAGCAGTGGGTGCAGAGAGTAAGAAGTTTATGCTACATCAAGCAAGTACAACCAAACCAGGAGGGAGACTTCCTGCAGCTGCCACCCAGCCTCCCACTGGTTCCATTGTAGAATAGAACCCTAAGGCAACACAAGACATAACACTCCCCTCTATGTTAGCGGACGCGCAAGCAGGGTCCTTCTTTTATGGCCCCCAGCCAGGCAGGCTTTAAGTGCAGTGGGCCTCTTTTTGATATTAAAGTGTCAAATCCCGCTTGAATGCCACATTCTGCTTGACAGGTCTTCAGGGGTTATCCATACAGCGCTTGGAGTGCACTTCTAAGGGCAAAGGCAGAATGGCAGAACATTTCTTGTGTATCTTCTTTTCAGCTTTGTTATACCAGACATCTGTCTATGAGGTTGTTGTGGTACTTGGACTGCCTCAAACTGGATGTTAGTGTTAGATGTGGGAGGACACTAGGACTAGCATAGTACATTCCCACACCCCCCAACCCTCAGAGCCTACATTTAGTGTGGCTAAAGACTTCGGCCACCTTGAAAATGCCCACTGTGGGCAGGGCTAGCCCTGGGAACCTTTATCCCATTGTTAAAGCATTCCAGGAATTATTTCCACCCACTAGCTTGTCCCAGGCATAAATGTGGCATCTCCAGGTGGCACCCACTCCAGAACACTCCTGGACCTGTGGAAAATCAGAAGAGAATTGAACATGCTGTCTGGACCTTGAGAAGCATCCTAAAGAACTGTACAGGCTCTCTCTTGTGTACCCAGGACGTGGACTTCAATAATCATGATCATTGGGCTGACCTCCTGTTCAAGCTACAGGGATATAACCAGCACCAAGAGACCTTTTCTGCAACAGCTCAGCTGATCAGTGCCAACCAGACCTGGACTGGTCTCTACTGACACCATGTGTGTCTCTAAGTGCCTCCCTTGACGTCATGGGGTACTTTAGAAGTGTACTCCTGCATGGATTTGGACTTAAAGGACTAAAGTTGGATGGTAAAGTCTTTTGTCCTCAAGAAAACTAGTTGGTATATCTGATTCGCACTCCATCACAGTCTGCGTCAAATTGCATCTACATCCTGTTTTACCAACCACAACCATTGACTATCATTGGCACTTTGTGCTTCTTGATGCTATTCCCGCTTAAGCCTTAAAAATGAATATCTCCAGTTTACATTATTATTTTTGTTTTGTCATTTTGGTGTCAATTTAGTTACTGAATGTTACTCTATTTTTTTAATTCATTTCTGGATTTATGCTGTTTTACATTTCAACTTTATTACCATTTATTTACTGCATAAATACTTTACACATTGCCTCTAAGTTAAGCGTGTCTACATTGTGCCGCGGCTACCGGGGTTGAGCTCAGGTTTATTTAGTGAATGTAGTGGTTCACCCTGAAAAGGACTGTGATTTTTGCTTGAGAGGGTACTCACCCATCTTAACTATTAACCCAGCTTCTTACATGTATCCTCTACCAGAATAGTTATGGTGTGGGTGAGTATGGGACCAGACACCACTTCGAGTTTCATGGGGAGATGGGGTGCTTTCTAGGGCTCTACCTCCTCTTCCACTTCATGCACACTCCCAGAAACAAGTGCAGTCCTGCAGCTGGTCTCGTGTCTACCTTGCCATGTTTAGGGGTAGTCTATTCTGCTTTTTACTGAAGTTACATTTCTGCTAGTTTGAGCAAAGAAGAGAACTAATAATGACTTCTAAAAGCTTTTGACAAATTCACCATTGAATGTGATTTGGTGCTTAATCTCAAGAACCAAAAAGAACGTCGAGAAAGCCCAGAATGCCTTGTAGTAGTTTTTTTGGATAGGTGGCGAGCATGTAGAAGAGAGATACCAAAATGTGTTCAAAATGTCCTCATGCCAGTGATGAATGAACGCTACAATTCTTTGTCACAGAGCCATGTGGCAAGGTATTCATGGCATCTAATGCAGTGGTTCCCAGCCTGTGGTCCGGGGACCCCTCGGGGTCCGCGAAGCCTCCTCAGGGGGTCCGTGACTGCTTGGAAAATTAAATAATATTAACAGATTAGGTCCTCAGCTTTCAGTAATGACTCCGTTGGGGGTCCCCAAATTCCTATAATGATTCAGTGGGGGTCCCCAGGTTCCAGTAAGGATAAAGTGGGGGTCCACAGAAGTCAAGAGGTTGGAAACCACTGATCTAATGCACACACAATTCAGCTGCAGTTTTCCATATTTAAAGCTTCTCTTGGCCTTCAGCCCCTAATCTGTTAATTCTATTATTTTGATTCACTATATTGGTTCACAAACATCTGCCCTCGAAAAGCCCACTCTGTCCGCAAGGAACCGAAGTTCACCTCATCCTTAAGTTGGTTTGTGGCTTTTAAATGGATGCGGAGAGTAGTGTCTCCCAGTGAAGCAGACTAGGGAGAGGAAGATGTTGGCAGGAGCTGCAAAGCAAAAGATTGCTTGTGTTTGTATGAGCTGCGCTGAAGATGTTGCCACAGGGCATTGTCACAATGAATTGTAGTGTTTATTCATCGTTATTTTGCCTTCCTACATGGGAACAATGCACAGTCTGTGTGGAGCTTCAGTCATGCTCGCTCGTGGATGGATTTCCACTCAAAGCACACTTTTCTTGGACAATGTCTTCCCTTTATTCCTTTCTCACCACCCTTTCTTAGTTGCGTTCTCTCTCCCTTCACCGCCTGCTTGGATCTAAAACTTGGACCCACATGAAACCCTTTTCATTGAGAGGAGCACAGCATTTCCTCTATGGGGCCCCTCATCTAGAAAAGACATGGTGGTTGTAGGCTCCATTAAAGGGAAACTGCTGCTTCGAAATAAATATAGGATAAAGTACCTCCTGCCGTACATTATAAGGATATTGCAAGTCTCTGAGGAGTACAGTGACCGTATAGAGTGATGTGGCCGAAGACTGAGGTCCTTTATGGTGTTATTGAACTCTGAGGTGACTTACAAAATCCTTATCTTGTACAGCAAAGGATACTTTGGGCAAGATGTACTAACATTAGGACTACTGAGTTCCTAATTGCGATTCTGTTTGAATCGCAATAAAAACATTGGTATTCCTAATGTGTGAAACTCTTTAATTTGCAACCCACTAGGAATCACAGTTATCACAGGGATGATGGCCTTCTGGGGTTTGCAGACCACCCATGTCCATGGTTGCTTTTTTATAAAGATTTTTTTTTTATTGCAGCCCATTTTCCTTAAAGAAAAAAGGAATGGATTTAAAAAACAACTTTGCAATTTTATTTTCTTAAGAAAAATATTATTTACATTCTGGAAGGGAAAGTGGTCCCTTAGGGACCACTTCCCCTTTTCCAAATTGTTTGCCAATAGCTTTAAGCTTGTGGTAAACTATTATTGTTTTGCGACTTGAATAAGTCGCAAAACAGTAATACATGCCTTACCGATTTGGTATTTGGAATCAACGCCCTAAACACACCTTCCATATACCAAAGTGCAAATGCAAAATGTGATTTAGTAACAAGTTATCAAATTGTATTTTGCCTTTTATATATTAAAAAAATATCTGGTCCATTCTTCCTTATAATACGTGGTCACACCATCACCTTTCACCATAAAACCCTTGGTGCATATCTCTTTCATGTGAAAGAAAGAAAGCATGTTTGAAAACCTGAAGAATAAAAATAGAATCTCTAGTATAAAATTAAACACATCAAAAAAGCTGTTACATATTTGTTGGAAAAAGATATTAGAATCAGTTTAATACAAGCTGGTTTTTATGATTTTTATTTAAAAAAAAAAAAAGTGCAGTAGCTCGTAATGTGTAGAAACCTGCAGAAAGATTCTAATTCTATAATTACTAAGGAGTGCAAACAATTAACATGTTGCCATAAATATATCCGTTCTGCTTCTTGCTGTAGAATGGTACACAAGTGTCTGTGTTTTTCCCCCACAAATGGCATCAAGGAAAGGTTTATTGTGCTATAATCATCATTTCCCCTGGTTTCAAAAACAAACAGAGCTTAATTTAAAAAAAACTTATTTTTACTACAGTTTTGACATTTTTCTAAGAGGTAGCCCATTTTTCCTAATTTTTGTGCTATCAACCAACTTCCATTTTGTGGTGGAAACAGATGTAAAACGCATGGGTCATCTCGGAAAGCAGTACATTTCTGGAAAGTAGACCACATTCTGATTTCAGCAAGGTGTCATTTGTGTAGATCCCTGAAGGTTTTCCCAAATAAATTAACTGTAATGAGTAAGAACAAAAGTAATTTGTGACATTTTCATCTCTATCTTACTGTCACAATGGCTGAAATACAAAAATAATATGCCATTACATCTGGCAGACCTTTCTGGTTTCTGCAATGTATAGGGTTTGTGGGTTTTCCATGATCATGTGATACCCAGAACCAACATCTGAGCTGCACCTAAAAATGATTTTTCACTGTGTACAGACTATTCAACAATTCATATGGTAAACTATAAAGAATAAAAAATGGGTATGAAGGAAATCTGTGTATGTCTTAAATGTACACATGATACTGAGTTTAGGAACAGTGGTTATTTGTACACCTCTGAATTTGAGATTACCCATACTATCATGTGATTCAGAGGGCATTTTGCTAAAAGTCTTCTTGCACACTGGCTGGAAGCCACAAATGCAGCGAAATCCAATTGGTAATAACAAATGTTCCACTATTCTTTGTTCCCACATGTCTCTTGATAAAAACAGTACCTCACTTGTAAGGCTGCGCCTGCAACACAAAGCACCCAAAACCCGACCTGGAGCCATTTTATATCACACAGCAGAATCCACGTGTCTTTTTTTTTTTTTTTTTACAATGTGGGTAGATGCGGATTTTGTGCCCTAGCTCAGTCTACTATAACTAGATATTTCTGAAAACCTACCATACCCAGGCATTTCTGAAAACTAGACTCCCGGGGGTATGCAGGGTAGTGTGGCTTGTTTGACTATCACCAGGGTTTCTTAACCAGAAGTCCTTGAAACCTCCGACTTTGGCTAAAAACATGCATTTTACTAACATTTCTACAAGGGGAAGTTCTGAAATTTGCGGGGAACCACACATTTACTACCACCAAGCATTTCTCCATGTCTCCTGATAAAAATAGTACCTCACTTCAGTGGGTGGGCCTAGCGCTAGCGACAGGGAAGGGCCCAAAAGGCAAAATGGACAGATAAAACGTGTCCTCTCAAAACCAACCCTTTTTTGCAATTTAGGTAGCTGTAGATTGTCAGCCCCAGCTGAGATGGCACCTAGCGATATTCACCAAACCCATACAGTTCTGAAAACTAGACCCCTAGGGGAGTCTAGGATGGGATAACTTATGTGGTTCTCCAGAGGTTTTCGTACCTCCAAGCCCTTGCATACCTAAATATTTGGCTAAAAACCCACATTTTCCTCATATTTTTGTGAGGGAAAGTGTTGGAATATGGGGGAGCCATAAACTTCCTTCCATTCAGCGTTTCTTCACGTCTCCCGATAAAAATTGTACCTCACTTGTGTGGGTGGGTTTAGCACCTGTGACAGGAAAGGTCCCAAAACGCAGCATGGACAGGTCAAATTATTCCACTCCAAACAAGCCTTTCTTTGCAGTTTGGGTAGCTGTGGATCTAGGTCCTAAATCAACTAGCACCTAGGAAAACCTACCAAACTTGCACATTTCTGAAAACTAGACACCCAAGGGAGTGCAGGGTGGGGTGACTTTTGTGGCTCCCATCAAGGTTTTTTACCCAGAATCCCTTGCAACCCCCAAATTCTGGTTAAAAACACACTGTATCCCCACATTTCTGTATGGAAAAGTTCTGTAATCTGCAGTGAGCCACAACGTTCGTACCACCCAACGTTCGTACCACCCAACGTTCCTCCACATCTCTCGATAAAAATTGTACCTTACTTGTGTGGGTAGGCCTTGCACCCGCAACAGAAAAGTGCACAAAAAGCAACATGAACAGATCAAATTATTCCACTCAAAACTGACCCAGTTTGGGTAGCTGCGGATTTTGGGCTCTAGCTCAGCCAGCACCTATGGAAACCTACCAAACATTCACATTTCGGAAAACTAGACAACTAGGGGAGTCCACTGTGGGGTGACGTGTGGCTCTCACCAGGTCTGCTCATCCTGAAACGCTTGTGAACCTCAAAATTCGGCTAAAAATGCACATTTTCCTCACATTTTGTGAGGGAAAGTTCATCTGTAGGGAACCACAAATATGTTACCACCCAGTGTTCCCCCACATCTCCGGATAAAAATGGTACCTTATTTTTGTGGGTGGGCCTAGTGCCTGCAACAGGAAAGGGCTCAAAATGCAATTTGGAGCCATCAATGTTTCCTGTGAAAAATATCCTGATTTGGCAATGGGCATCACTGCGTTTACTTGGCCCAAGCTCGGCCGCCGCCTGAGGAACCCAGACATTTCTGAAAAGTAGATACCCAGGGGAGTTTGTACCCGGTCAAAGTGGTGGAACTCTGGGTGGTAGATATTTTCTGGATCTCTGCAGATTCTGGACATTTATGTCACAGAAATGAAGGGATTTGTGACTTTAGGCAAAGTTTGCAGGGCATTGTGGGTTAGAAAACGTTGTGGGATCCACACATAACACACCATTCTGGGTGTGTAGTTTTAAGAAATGTCTGGGTTTGTTGGTTTCCCTAGGTAATAGCTGAGCAAGGGCTCAGTTAACGCAGCTACCCCATTACCAAAACAGGTAATGTTTTTACATGAAGTGTTGATGGCTCCGCATTAAGTTTTGGGGCTTTTCCTGTTGTGGGCACTGGACCCACCCATACATGAAGAGTAGTGTTTTATTAAAATAAGTGAAGGAATGCTGGACAGAACAAAGTTTGTGGATCCCTATGTATGCCACACATTTATATCACAGAAAAAAAGCAGCAAATTGTTGGTAAGAAAACATAATGGGATCCACATAAGGCATACCACACTGGACTCCGGTTGATGTCTAGTTCTCAGATACGCCTGGGTCTGCTAGATTTCCCCAGGTACAGAAGCCCAAGTAGTACAACTATTTAGCATGGCCAGTGGGACAATATTGGGATTTAACCCTGCTCTCCTGGCCCCTATATAAAAAAACAACAGCCAAAATCAACCAATCAAATCAATCAGTTTATTGATAAAGCGCACTACTCACCCGTTAGGGTCTCAAGGCGCTGGGGGTGGGGGTGGAGTGCTACTAGTCGAAGAGCCACATTTTGAGGCGTTTCGTGAACGTCAGGAGGTCCTGGGCCTGGCGTAACTGGAGCGGTAGCGAGTTCCAGGTCTTGGCGGCGAGGTGAGAGAAGGATCTTCTTCCGGCGGTGGTGCGGCGGATGCGGGGATGGAGGCGAGAGTGAGGTTGGCGGAGCGGAGATGGCGTGTGGGAGCGTGGAAGGTGAGTCTGTTGTTGAGGTAGGCTGGGCCTGTGTTGTAGAGAGCTTTGTGTGCGTGGGTCAGGAGCATGAAGGTGATCCTCTTCGGTATGGGTAGCCAGTGCAGGTCTTTGAGGTGGGGGGAGATGTGGTTGCGGCGTGGGACGTCGAGGATGAGGCGGGTAGATGCGTTCTGGATTCGTTGTAGCTTTGATTGCAGCTTGGCTGTTGTTCCTGCATATAGGACGGTGCCGTAATCCAATCTGCTGCTGACCAGGGCGTGGGTGACAGTTTTTCTGGTTTTGACAGGGACCCACTTGAAGATCTTGCGGAGCATGGAGAGAATGTTGTAGCAGGAAGAGGAGATTGTGTTGACCTGCTAAGTCATGCTGAAAACAATCAGATGTAGTCTCACTTGCCATTGGGGTGGGATGTTTTAGTCCACAGAGGTGCAGAAAGACTGTTAATGCTTCAGGGGTGATAGTGGGGCCGGAGGTCAGGATGGGACAGGCCCACCCCTTTATTTTTTTAGAAAAATATTCCTGCAATCCAGTCAACTGTCATCTGCACCCCCACCCCAGGGGCATAATCGTGGGGGTCTCTCTGCCCTTCTTGAAGGCAAAAATATTGGTTTATCCCTTTTGCGGTGGGGGTATGGACCAATGTAGGAGTGCTACACCCGTGCCCCTTTTTTTGCCCCAAATTCAAAATCCCTGGGACCATATTATACATTGTGCCCTGGGGGCACAACGCCCGTGTGCTCCCACTTTGTGTGCCCCTGGGGCATAATGGTACTACAGAAGGGGCTTCTGACGCTTATGCGTCCCCTTTTTTAACACTGATAGCACAGACAGCTCAAGGGCCATCTTAAAAAGGCCTTGCCTCATTTGCAAGGGGGCGTGTCCCTATGCAAATGCAGGCATCACTTTGTCTCTGCTCCCACACCATATTACCAATGTGGACGCAGTGGCAAACATGCCTTTAAGAGGCGCACCGAAAGTGAGCCACAAAATGTGGCAAACTTTCAGTGTGCTTCCTACAGGAAGCCCTCTGGGGAAGGGAGAAGGGGTGTCCCATGGATCTCCCATACATCTCCCTGCAAGCAGGTGCACTCGCCTTCAAGGGATCTCTCTCCCCTCTTGAAAGTGCAGGTGGCACCTACACTGTAAAACACTGAGTGGCTTTGAGGCAGCCACTCCGTATTTCACTTGTGCTGACCATAGGGCTGCTTGACCTTGAGGCTGCCCAGAGGGCAGCACATTCTGCATAATAGGGCGAACCTTCCCTGTTTACGCTTGGCGCACCTTTTGAAAGATGTGCCTTAACTCAAGCAGGAAAAGTGCGTCACATATATAATACGGGCTCTGGATTCCATTGGGCATATTTGGGACAAGTTCCCGAATTTGGACAGACCTCCTATCTGCCCCCAGGGGGCAATAAGACACTATTGCCCCTTCGGGGGCAGGGCATGGCCCAACGCCAGGGTAGGCCACCCCATCCTTTTGTTTGATTTGATTCATTTTGAAATGTCAGGTGTCTAGTGGGCGTTCTGCCCCCCCCCTTTCCAGGGCAAAGAGAGGCATACCCCTGTCTGCCCCGCGGAGGGGTGGGGTTGGAGACAGAAGGAGTGGTTTGTCCCTTTTGTGGAGTGGGGGTATGGCTAATGCCGGAGTGCAACAAACAGCTGCACTCCTTTATTTTGCCTCAAATGCAAAATCCCTGATGTCTAGTGGTCTTTCTTCCCCTCCCCCAACCCAGGGGCGGCAGATAGGGGTATACTCCCAATCTAATCCCCCTATCTCTCCCTAGTGGGTGTACAAAGACTGTTGCACCCTTTTTGGGATGGGGGCATGGTCATTCACATGATGGGCAGCCCCACCCCCATATTTTGTTAAATAAATATTCCATGGTGTTTAGTGGGCTTTCTTCTCCCTTCTGGGAGACAAACTAGGGCAAAGCACCCTTTTGCCTGGCACGGTTGGGTGGGGGGGGGGCGAAGGCGGGGGCAGAAAGAGCTTGGACCTTTTTGAGGTGGGGGGCATGGCCATGCCAACAGCGGGCAGCCCCACCCCTATGTTTTTTTTTAATAAGTATTCCCTGATGTCTAGTGGGTTTCCTGCCCCTCTGAGGGAGGCAGACTCGTGTAAAACTCCAATCTGCCCCCCAGGAGGGCAGTAAGACTGTTTCACTGTTTTAGGGTAGGGACATTGCAATGCCCATGGTTGGCAGCCCTCATCCCTACATCTATTTTTCATATGTCTAGTGGGCTTTCTGACAGCTCCTCTCCCCATGGTGACAGATTGGGGATAATGGCCCTGATCTGCTCCCCAGGGTAGTGGAGGAAGACTGAAACTTTGTGGGGGAGGGCTGGGGGGAGCACAGTTCCCTTGCCCCTAGGGTCGCTCCCCCACCACAAATCCCTGGTGTCTAGTAGGTGGATCACTGCCTAAAGATCGCTCTGTCTCTTGTGGCAGGGTACCAGTAAGGTTCTCCAGTCATCTCACAACGCAAGTTTCCCCTAAGTGAGTTTGATTTGGGAGATCTACCATGAAAGCCACTTCGCTCAAATCATACTGCTCCCACCAAGTGGGCATATCTCAAGAGTTGGTCCAAATCAACCCCAAACCTTTTCTTTGCTTCTCAAATGTCAGAAACCTGTCCTCGCTGTAAAGGTTGCCCATCTGTGTGCAAAAATCCATAATCCATTTGCCAGATGCACTTTTTTTAAATGCTGCAAAGCGCCCTCCTTCCCCAAACCTCTGCTTTCATGTAGGAAGGTGTGCACTTTGGTACCCTCTCCTTCATCTTGTCCCTCACTTGGACCATCAACATTATTAAATGTGGACTGGCAGGGGGCATCTCTCCTAGTGCCATAAACGAGGTAGTAAAGCGTTCATGCAGACAATAGCCTTCTTTACTGAGCTCAGTGCTGAACTATTTCTATTTCTATTTCCCAGTATTTATATAGCGCATGGCTTCCCAACAGGCCTCCCAGCGCTGGAGCCTAAAATAAATCTCTTATCAGACCATATGATATGCATGAAAGGATAGCCCCTAAAACAAATACGTTTTCAATAACTTCCCATAGCTGCATTCTGAGTGCTCTTGTCTAATGTGAGGAGGAAGGCAATTCCAGAGTTTAGGGGCTAAATATCTGAAAAATCTGCCCCCTCCAATTACTTTCCTGATTCTGGGGATCCGAAGAAGGCATTGGCCTTCTGAATCTAGACTCCTATTAGGAACATAGGGAGTAATTAACCCGTGATTAGGCTTAGATCCTCTCTTATATATCGCTCTATGAACCAAACATAGGGACTTAAATTGAATCCTCTTCAAAACTGGCAACCAGTGAAGAGCTGTCAGAGCCGGAACCGCTGGGGTAAATTTGGGAATTTTAAAAAGAGTCCGGGCTGCAGCATTCTGTATTAGTTGAAGTCTGTTTGTGACAACTTTGGGACTAGTAAAGTGAATTTCCATAGTCCAAGCAGGAGTTAATAAGACCTTGGGTAACTACAGTGGCGTAGCGGGGGGGTGCAGGGGGGGCCGGCCGCACCGGGCGCAACATCTTGGAAGAGACTAAATCCACGGGTTAGGGGGCGCAAATTACTTGCCTTGCCCCGGGTTAGGGGGCGCAAATTACTTGCCTTGCCCCGGGTGCTGACAACCCACGCTACGCCACTGGGTAACTATTCGACATAGATTGATAGGAAGCCAGGTGAGAAATGTTGGTAGTGCACGGAAAAAACTGAAACAACTACCTGCCAGTTTATTAGCCTGGGTTTCCATGGTAAGCTTATCCTCGTTCCAAAAGCCTGGGCTCTTTCCTGATGAGACAGGTACAGGGAGAGTCCCTAGTTTGTCCGGCCAGTTAAGTTCATTCCATAAGGAAGGGTTGTTTCCTACCACCAGTACCTCTGTTAATCTCTGTTTACCTTTAACTGACTGTCTACATGGGCGTTTAACTGCTGGGAAGTTCTCTTAATATCTGAAGTAAACAATACAATGGTCTGAGTATCTGCAGCATACGAGATAAGCACCAAACCGTAGTTCTGCACAATTTCTGCCAAAGGGCGTACATAAAGATTTAAAAGTTTAGGGCTCAGCGGAGATCCTTGTGGTACACCACAATTCAGTGTAAAAGAGGGAGAGACTTAGGATTCAATCTGAATTTGAAAACTGTGCTTTTAGGAAATCAGTCAACCAGTTAAGGTATTTTCCTTTTATTCCTGCCCCATTCATTCTCACCATAAGAGTCGGGTGTGACATTATGTCAAAGGGGGCCCTTTAATCCAGCAGGATCAATGCTGCAAATCCGCCTAAGTCTAAAACCTACTTTACTACTTCTGTAGTGACTAATAGAGCAGCTTCTGTACTATTTCCTGGTCTGAACCCCGTTTGAGTGGGGTGCAGAATTGAATGAGATTCTAAATATTCAGAAAGGAGTTTGTTCATGTGTTTTTCTAGAATCTTGCTGACCACAGGAAGAAGCGGTATGGGGGCGATAGTTCTCCTCTAGTAGAGGATTCGCTGAAGGTGTTTTCAGGAGAGGTTTTACTGTTGCATGCTTCCAAGCTTGTGGAACTGTACCACTTTCTAATGAGCAGTTTAGAATGTCACTGAGTTCTTCTAGTAACAAAATCCCTACTTTTTATGGAGAACCCGATTTAACAGTAATGAGAATATCCTTTGTAGCTTCCACATGCAGCTTAGAAAATGTTGTCAATGAGGGGCTACTAGAGCAGTGCTTAATTTGTAAATAAAAACGTGCCGGTGCTCAAAGCTCTCCTCTGAAACACGGGGCTGCTGCAATTAAATGTGCGAACACGGAATACTGAGGCATCGTAATCCTGAAGCCATCTCGGGTCTCTTTAATACATCAGCCCCTTCAGCTCACTCCTGCAGCTTTCTGCTTTCTCCCTTTGTGACGCTTTTCCGTTTTTCTCTTTGTCCGTCTTATCCATATGTGTCTTTTGCTCACAGAAAATGCTTGAGGCAGAAAATAAGCTCCGGCCCTCAAAAAGAAGTGCCTGTGCCCCGCACCGGAAACAACAAGCACAAATTAAGCATTGTACTAGAGTCTCCTTTCAACAGATCACCGAACTGCTGTCTTTTAAGGTTCGCCAGCAAGGTGCCTAGGATATTATTCACCTTATCAAGAAAAAACTCCGCTAGTGTGTTACACCATAGTACTGAAGGTGTGGGAGTGCTTTGAGACATTTCTGGCTTCATAAAGCTCTTCAGCATTTTAAGCAGTTCCTTGGAGGTGTTAGCTATTTTTGAGTATATTAGCAATTCTGTCTCCTATTTTATCTACTCGGTCACAACTTTGTATAGTATATCCTTAAGGTAATGCCATGACGATGTCTGGCAAATAATCTTCTTTTAGCCAAGCCTCTGTGGCAAACAAGACATATGGATTCAGTACTGTGCTTCGGGATGGACCTACAGTTAAGTGACATCATGCGGTACTTACGATGCCCAGTTGCAGGTGCAAAGGTAGGGCCATTGTTTGTTATTCAATCTTCGTCCACTATGGACCAATCATAGTTTTAGCTCTCCAATGTGAATGCTCTTGCCTCACCGGGTGCCTGCACCCTTCCTCTAGTGGTGGATTAAACAATTTGAGCTGTTCAGCAAAAAAAGTAGCACAGGCTGGCCTGCGCGAAACAGGGGTTGTAGCCCCTGCACCCCCCTTCCCCGGTTGCGGATGGATGCAGAGGGGATTGCCGTAGGCGTGCATTTGGTGGAAAATACCGAACTGCAACATGTGACACCAGTGCCAGTTCAGAAGTAAGTACATTTTATAGCTGTAAAAAAATAAATTACAATTCTTATGCAGGGACCAAAGCAATGGTCTTACCTGTGCGCCCATGTCCCAGCCTTCATTAGGTACCGGGCCGGACGCTTCAATGGGAAAACACCTAGAGCACCAACCTAAGATGGAGACTCCCGCTGGGACAGATTCACTGAACACGGCTAACTTCTTTTAAAGTGCACAATGAGGAAATCAAAAAAGCTAAAATAGTTAAAAACACTTATGGCCTCACAATAAAAGAATCCTAAATGCCCAATAGAATCTCAAATAGACCTTACCCTCTCCCAATCCACTACTAACTATAGTTGATGAAAAATACTGAACTGCAACAAGTGAAACCAGTGCCAGTTCAGAAGTAAGTAAATTGTATAGCAGCAAAAAAATCAATTACAATTCTCACACAGGGACCACAGCAATAGTCCTAACTCTAGCTTCTACCTTCGTAGATGCTGGAGTTGAACTGCTACATAGTTGTTCTTCATATCTGGATGCGCCAGTCCAGCTTGTTCATAAGGCAGTTTGAAAGTGGCTAGTCCAGTTCTTGAGAAAACTCATATCAACAAAGTGAGCAAGCCATCCATCTCAATGAAAAGTGTGATTAGAAGGGCATGGAGAGAACCAGGACTGGGGGTGCGACCAGACGTGGGTCCCTTGCTCGCTTTGCCACTGAATTTAAGCTAGCCTGGCTGATGAAGGGTGATACCATAAAACCGGTCCCAGAATGCTTGTTTCCGGTCCAGGGAGGACCTGGCCTGGCAGTTTGGGCTGGACTGTTTGTAGGAAGGTAGCCTCTTTCTAGCCTTGTTACCCCCACTTTTGGCCTGTTTGTGAGTATATGTCAGGGCGTTTTTACTGTCTCACTGGGATCCTGCTAGCCAGGGCCCAGTGCTCATAGTGAAAACCCTATGTTGTCAGTGTGTTTGATATGTGTCACTGGGATCCTGCTAGCCAGGACCCCAGTGCTCATATGTTTGTGGCCTATATGTGTTCCCCGTGTGGTGCCTAACTGTATCACTGAGGCTCTGCTAACCAGAACCTCAGTGTTTATGCTCTCTGCTTTCTAAAATTGTCACTGCAGGCTAGTGACTAATTTTACCAATTCTCATTGGCACACTGGTACACCCATATAATTCCCTTGTATATGGTACGTAGGTACCCAGGGTATTGGGGTTCCAGGAGATCCCTATGGGCTGCAGCATTTCTTTTGCCACCCATAGGGAGCTCAGACAATTCTTACACAGGACTGCCACTGCAGCCTGAGTGAAATAACATCCACATTATTTCACAGCCATTTTTCACTGCACATAAGTAACTTATAAGTCACCTATATGTCTAACCCTCACTTGGTGAGGTTAGGTGCCAAGTTACTTAGTGTGTGGGCACCCTGGCACTAGCCAAGGTGCCCTCACATCGTTCAGGGCAAATTCCCCAAACTTTGTGAGTGCGGGGACACCATTACACGCGTGTACTGCACCTAGGTCACTACCTATGTGTAGCGTCACAGTGGTAACTCCGAACATGGCCATGTAACATGTCTAAGATCATGGAATTGTCACCCCAATACCATTCTGGTATTGGGGGCACAATTCTATTATCCCCCGGGTCTCTAGCGCAGAACCCGGGTACTGCCAAACTGCCTTTCCGGGGTTTCCATTGCAGCTGCTGCTGCTGCCAACCCCTCAGACAGGATTCTGCCCTCCTGGGGTCTGGGCAGCCCAGTCCCAGGAAGGCAGAACAAAGGATTTCCTCTGAGAGAGGGTGTTACACCCTCTCCCTTCGGAAATAGGTGTGAAGGGCTGGGGAGGAGTAGCCTCCCCCAGCCTCTGGAAATGCTTTGATGGGCACAGATGGTGCCCATCTCTGCATAAGTCAGTCTACACAGGTTCAGGGATTCCCCAGCCCTGCTCTGGTGCGAAACTGGACAAAGGAAAGGGGAGTGACCACTCCCCTGACCAGTACCTCCCAGGGGAGGTGCCCAGAGCTCCTCCAGTGTGTCCCAGACCTCTGCCATCTTGGATGTAGAGGTGTTGGGGGCGTGCTGGACTGCTCTGAGTGGCCAGTGCCAGCAGGTGACATCAGAGACCCCTCCTGATAGGTTCTTACCTCTCTTGGTAGCCAAACCTCCTTTTCTGGCTATTTAGGGTCTTTCCTCTGGGCTATTCCTCAGATAACGAATGCAAGAGCTCACCAGAGTTCCTCTGCACTTCCCTCTTCGACTTCTGCCAAGGATCGACCGCTGACTGCTCCAGGACGCCTGCAAAACCGCAACAAAGTAGCAAGACGACTACCAGCAACATTGTAGCGCCTCATCCTGCCGGCTTTCTCGATTGTTTTCTGGTGGTGCATGCTCTGAGGGCTGTCTGCCTTCACCCTGCACTGGAAGCCAAAAAGAAATCTCCTGTGGGTCAACGGAATCTTCTCCCTGCTAACGCAGGCACCAAAAGACTGCATCACCGGTCCTCTGGGTCCCCTCTCATCCTGACGAGCGTGGTCCCTGGAACACAGGAGCTGGGTCCAAGTGTCTCCCACAGTCCAGTGGCCCTTCTGTCCAAATTTGGTAGAGGTAAGTCCTCGCCTCCCCACGCCAGACAGCAAACCTGTGTACTGCGTGATTTGCAGCTTTCCGGCTTCTGTGCACTTCTCCAAGGATTCCTTTGTGCACAGCCTAGCCTGGGTCCCCAACGCTCTGTCCTGCAGTGCTCAACCCGCTGAGTTGGACTCCAACGTTGTGGGACCCTCCTTTTGTGACTCTGAGTTCGCAGAACTTCCAAGTGCCTGCTACGGTACTTCGGCGGGTGCTGCCTGCTTCTGCGGGGAATCTCTGAGTTGCTGAGCACCCCCCCTGTCTCCTCCTCCAAGGGGCGACATCCTGGTCCTTCCTGGTCCCCAGCAGCACCCAAAAGCCTCTACCATGACCCTTGCAGCTAGCAAGGCTTGTTTGCAGTATTTCTGCGTGGAAACACTTCTGCAACATCCAGCACGGTGTGGGACATCTTCCATCCAAAGGAGAAGTTCCTAGCCCTTTTCGTTGTTGCAGAATCTTCCGCTTCTTCCACCCGGAGGCAGCCCTTTTGCACCTTCATCCGGGGTTTCCTGGGCTCCTGCCCCACCCTGGACACTATCGCGACTCTTGGACTTGGTCCCCTTCCTTTTCAGGTCCTCAGATCCAGGAATCCGTCTTCAGTGTTTTGCTGGTGCTTGTGGTTCTTGCAGAATTCCCTTATCACGACTATTGTGTCTTTCTGGGGTAGTAGGGTAACTTTACTCCTACTTTCTACGGTCTTGGGGTGGGGTATTTTGGACACCCTTACTGTTTTCTCACAGTCCCAGCAACCCTCTACAATCTCCCATAGGTCTAGGGTCCATTTGTGATTCGCATTCCACTTTTGGAGTATATGGTTTGTGTTGCCCCTAGGCCTATGTTTACCTATTGCTTCCTATTGTGATTCTACATTGTTTGCACTACTTTTCTTACTGCTACTTACCTGTTTTGGGTTTGTGTACATATAACTTGTGTATATTACTTACCTCCTAAGTGAGGGTATTCTCTGAGATCCTTTTGGCATATTGTCTCTAAAATAAAGTACCTTTATTTTTAGTAACTCTGAGTATTGTGTTTTCTTATGATATTGTGCTATATGATATAAGTGGTATAGTAGGAGCTTTGCATGTCTCCTAGTTCAGCCTAAGCTGCTTTGCCATAGCTACCTTCGATCATCCTAAGCTGCTAGAAACACCTCTACTCTACTAATAAGGGATAACTGGACCTGGCACAGGGTGTAAGTACCACAAGGTACCCACTATAAGCCAGGCCAGCCTCCTACACTGTTCCCATGGGGAACAGGGTCAAGACTTATTTACACATGACTGGGTCCAAACTGGGGTGGCACGGTGAGCAAAAGGAAGATGGATTAAACCCAGATCTGTGACTGGGGGGGGATGTTTGCATTGTTCAGCACTCCGTCCATCATCCTTTTGTGTTGCTAAAGACCTATTGGTTTTGTCAGTGCTTGTTTATTTTCATGTTTCCCATAATCATGTTGAAACTGGTTACACTGGCTTTCCTTTATGTATATATTTTTGAAAAATATGCATGCATCATCACATTTTAATAAATGTTGCTTCAAAGAAATTGTACGTACAATTTCACAGTACTTTAGCAAAACATTTTTTCCCAGTTGCATTTTTTGTGAACATTTTACTTTGAAAGCAAAGAATCATCGATCTTGCTTTAAAACCTCTGCAAATATTTGCATCTAACCAGAGAGTATTATGTGGGCATTATATGTAGCCTGATATTGTTTGCAAATGTGCATACACATTTTTATACTGAAACCGCTGTCAGTAGTGCAGTCCGAGCTTGCAACATTTTCTTACAGTGCTCACCCTAATTCTAAAGGCTTTGCCTTAATGAACCATAAATACAAGTTCAAACAACATTAGCAGATGGACACAAATATTACCTTGACTGCAGACGATGCCCTTCCCTGATCCATAATGTGGTACTGTAAACTGGCAGCCAAAGGGTTTGTGCTGCAGGGGGCTGGGCCTACTTGTCCCAAGGACAAAATAAACATGTTTTTGACCCCAAACAATATGTCCTGGGCTCTGCTCAAAAGTAATTCCACTCCCCTGACTGATGTAGTCATATATGATTCATTGGATCTGTATAATGTGTGCGTGATGTAAAGTACTCTGACACCTTGCACTGATACAAGTTGTGCTTTAAAACAAGTGAAATGCATGTGAGAGTTGACCTATGGAGAGATGAGGGGCACTGGTGGAACATGGTAGTGAGGAAATTTGTGGAGAAGAAGTTTTTGAGGGGGGCATCAACAAAGATAATCTCACCGGGTACCACCAGCACTAATGCTGGCCCTGGAGACAACAGTGCAATATAAACATCTTAACCTTTAATAGCAAGGCTACTGCCATATCTCAGGTGACATTCGGGACTTTCATTTTTTGCCCACTGTGCCACTCTAGAACACAGACCTGCCATATTCAAATCAGCCTTTGTCTTACTGCAAAAGGAACAGTCCAGCAGACCTTTGAAAGCTGACCTCCGTTTGCTTCTGGTAACCATTGCTCATCTAAATTCCAGAATATGTACACTTTCATTGTGGAAATCGCCCATAGACTGAAGTCTCTGTAACAAGCTGGTATCTTTTTAGAACTTATTTACAATAATTATAGCATGTATAGTTGTAATAGATATTGCTCCTACTGCATATTTGAGAACAGACCAAAATGTGGTCTGTTTGTTGAAAAACAATTTCAACATGAAGACCCCGTTAGGCCCATTCCATCAGTGACAATAATGGGTATAAGGGTTCCAGTAGCCTGCCCAATTTTATTGAATTATTATTTCTGTTGTAGACCATCTTTGCAAGTTGGCAAGACATCTTAAATTATTATGTAGAGCAGAAGATGAAAACTGATACACGTTGCACATTTGGACATTTGTGGCTGTCTACCTGTTACCCTACCCAAATATTGAGGTGCATGTTAAGTGATAACAGTCAAGGTTGAAATAATGAGTGGATACCAATGAAGATATGTTGAGATGTACATATTTCAATTTAAAATGTTGCATTTGATTATGTGATCATCTTGTGTTAACAAATATGTACCTTGAAATTGTATTTTAATTATATTGTATGTTTTCTGTTGTATTTTGTGAGTTTATCTAATATAATCAATATTCCAATGGATAAAATTACTCCAGAACCTAGTTTAGATTTCGCACCTGACCTTTGCAGTCGTCACAACAGTGCATGGTCTACACTGAAGCAGGAGACTACAAGTGATATCCTTGTGTCTACTGCTGTGATGTCTTTTGTTGTTGTAAATCGCTCTTTATGAAAGTAGAAGACCACAAAACAGCAAACTGTCCCATGTGTGTCTTTTTATCTCTCTCTAACTCCCTTCTTTTTCCTTTCACAAACTTATATAGATTTTCTACCTTACCTGCCCCTTCCATTTTTATCTTTTCACAAGTTCATCACATGCTCCATCTTTTAATTTCTGTCTGTCATTTTTGCTCATTCTCTTGCTCTCACCCTTCTTCCATTTCTTTCACTTTTTGTGTATTCATGCTTAGACGAACCTTCTCTTTCAGGTGCCCAGATAATCGACTTGATGATGTTGGTGGTAGATGTGACCAAAGGCATGCAGACCCAGTCTGCTGAATGCCTGGTCATTGGTGAGATTGCCTGCCAGAAGATGGTGGTGGTTTTGAACAAAATTGATCTTCTTCCAGAGGGCAAGAGACAAGCTGCCATTGAGAAGATGACCAAGAAGATGCAAAAGACCCTGGAAAACACCAAGTAAGTTATGATGCTTGTTTTCATTTAGCCCTTGATCCATTACACACTTTGTAAGCTGAGGTCTACTCAAAGAATTTCATCAGAACTATTAACATTTTATGATCTTGAAATAGATATGTGGAATGGGCGTCCAGTTTCTTTGAGCAACATGCAGGGTTGCAGGTCTGTATTAGCCACTGCATACCACCTACTGCATGAATGTGCAATGACAAATGGCTTTGTCTTTGTTACAGTATCATGCGTTAGTCTGGATTAGGAGAACCACTCGACACAAGGAGTTTACCCACAATGGAAATCAGGGTTCCATTGATGTTTGGGTCACAGTGTTGCATTGTTGTTGTGCTGTAATTGTTATAGTTGTGCTGTTGCAGTTGTTGTGATTGAAAAGTTGTAGCTGTAGTGTTTAGGTCAATCAATCAGGATTTATAAAGCACGGCAAACCACCCCTGAGGGTCTCAAGGCACTGGGGTTGCTAGCTGCCTAAAGGTTCTCTGTTCACTCAAACAGCCATGTCTCGAGTGCTTTCCTGAATTCCCGGAGTGATGTGGTGTTCCTCAGGTGCAGGGAATGGTTGTTCCAAGCTTTGGCTGCCAGGTGAGAGAAGGAGCGTCCTCCGCTGTTGGATTGGCACATCTGGGATGGGGTCTGCAAGAAAGAGGGAGGCAGATCGCAGGTGTCTGGTTGGTAGGTGGAAGATCACTCGTTTGTTGATGTGTGCTGGTCCTTCGTGGTGCAGGGCTTTGTATGCGTGGGTCAGCATCTTGAACTGGCATCTCTTCTGGATCAGTAGCCAGTGTAGCTTTTTGAGGTTTGTGGTGATGTGAGTTCATCTGAGGAGGTCAAGGATGAGTCTTGCTGCTAAGTTTTGTATTGTCTGTAGTCTCTCGAAGAGGCGCTGCAGTGATTCTACGTAAAGAGTGTTACCATAGTCCAGCCTGCAGGTGACGCAGGTTTGAATGACGCTCCTTCTGGTGTCGATTTGGAGTCACTAGAAAATCTTATGTTGCATGCGTAGGGTGTGGAAGCAGGCGGACAAGACTGTTTTTGCCTGGACGCATCTGGGGAGAACACGGCGGCCAGTTAAGGGTTGGTTGTGGCGCAGCTCGGGCAAGTGGAGACTTTGCTTACCTTTTTGTGCATTGAGTGGAGCGGTTTCCAAAGGACCAGGGACACCGAGCGGAGGTCAGGGAGGCTAGACTGTCTTTTCCTCTCTCTTCTTCCTTCCCTCCATTTGAGCGTCAGCGGGCTCTGGGGGAGCACTGTTGCGGGAGGACGCTGTGGGTCAATGTCGTATGGAGGAGGAGGATGCGACAGAGGAGCACGCTGGAGCTGGGCGGCCCTGGAAGTGAAAAAAGTGCGTAAGCTCACTTCAAGGGTCAGGTTGAGGGGGTCGAGTGGGGGAAGCAGGGGCAGAGGCAGCACCAGCGAAGAGACAGAAGCATCTGCTCGTGAACACGTGATTCTTGAGCTGGAGATGGCGCCCCAGAAAGGTGAAAGGAAGGTTCGGGCAGCCATACAATCGTTAACCGAGGACTTGGGTGGCTGGGGGGGGAGCTGATTCTCATAATATAAAAATGGGAAGGTCGGAAAAATACCTATTGAGGACCTCGGTCAGAGTAAGAGGATCTCCTGACAAGTTTGGGGGCAAGGTGATCACACTGACCGGATAGGGGGAATCCCTAAAAAAAAAAAAAAAAAATGACACCTCCCCCCTCCGCTGTAACCCCCTTCACCCCCCAATTCAAGGGGGCCAGATAGTGGCACGAGGGAGTAAAAAAGTAACTCCGGCACGCGGTAAGGAACAACAAAAAATAACCCCCTTTCTTAGGTCCTTTTTTAAAGCTCAGAAGGACCTTTCTGAGGATTCTTCCACCTCCTCACACCTCTTACACTCTAGGGAGGACTCAGGCAGGACCATGGAAGACGACAATTGTGAGTTGAAGACTGGCCTAAAGTTACAAGCCCCAAACCTGCATCTAGGGCCGGAGAGAGCAAGAAGGGGGAAGTGGGAGGGTCAGAACTCAGCCAGGCCAAGAGTGACAGAGTCACAGGGGTTGCCAGCTTCCAATCAGGAACCTCCAGAGGGAGGAGAAAAAAAGAGATCTGAATCACCAGAACGTTGTGAATCCTGTAACTGTGCAAAGGGGGGAACAACGATTCTCGGGCCCCACAAGCCCAGGCTTTGGAACAGCTGCTACAATCCTTAGCATAGGAGGCCAGAAAGGGCTTTTCTGTATCTCAGACTAACCAGAAAGAGATCCAGGAAGTGTGTGAAGGTCTAGCACATAAGCTAGATGTGCTGGCACAAAGAACGCGGGCCATGGAAGACTCGGTTGAAGAATTAAAAGAATCTACCTCCAGGGACAGACAGGAAGTGAACAAACTGAAGGTAAAATATAAAGAGAATCTAGACAGGTTGGAATTGCTGGAGAATATTGCATGGAGAAACAACATCAGACTGCTGAACGTTCCAGAAAGGAAAGAAGGAGAGGATATTAAGACACTAGTAGTTGAGTTCTTATCCAAAGTGGTACTTGGGAGGGTCCAAAGGATATGCTGGTTAAGGATATTCAGAGAGTGCACTGAGATACATATCGGAAGTCCGTAAACAAGAACAAGCCAGGAGGATCCTAGTGAATTTTCTCAAATATTCTATCAAAGAGAAGTTATTGACTAAGGTGTTAAAGCAGGGGATGCTTAGTGGGAAAGACTTTACCTTTGATATAAGGTCGGATAGCTCCCACACTACCCTAAACATATAGTCGGAGTTAGGGAAAAGGTTGGACGAGTTTAAGAAATTAGGTGGCACAGCACAGTTGAAATTCTGAGCTATCTTAAAAGTCATGGTAAATAACAAAATGTATAATATAAGGGATTTGGGAGGAGGCTGACAACTTACTAGAGACATTAGGAAACAAATCTACCTAAGATAGAAGTGGGGTGTAGGTCCCCCGGGCCATAGGAAACAATATGTAACTAAGCTCTTTTTAAATATCTTTTTGCTCTACTTTTTCTCTTTTTTCTTTTTGTGTTTTAGAAAGCCCGATGGCGCCTAAGGGCTATTAAAGCCAAGTTGGAGCAGGGTAGGGTTCTCCTTGGGGAGGGGTGGGATGGGGTGGACTAGGGTAAAGAGGGGCGAAGGTGAGCACTGGGTGGAAAGCATTAGGGGGGAAAAAGAAAAAAGAATGGTGTGCCTCTGAATATTTGGTGATCCTCAGGATTCCGTACTAGTAGTATTTGAGGTAGGAATTCATATGTTAGAATTTTATGGAAAGCAAAATGATAGATAATGCAAGAGGGTTTCAGGTTCTATCCTGGAACGTGAACAGTCTTCGAGTAAGGCCTAAGAGAGATAATATCTAAGGGAGGTTTCAGCTCAGATAATAGTGTTACAGGAGACGCACCTGACAAGCAAAGAATCTTCTGACATTTTCAAATCTCAAAGATGGATGAAGCAGATGGTGTGCACAGACCACACTAGCCATTCGAGGGGGGTTGTGATTTTGATTAAGAATTAATTAAATGCCTCTATAGTGAACTATAAATCAGACAAGAAAGGTAGGTGGGTTATAGCAAATATTAAAATTAACGAGAGGGTCTATACATTGGCAGGATATTACGGCCCTAACGTTGCTGATCCAGACCCCTGCAAGAATTATGTTGAGAATTACTGTATACCCCACATCCTATAATAATTTCAGGACATTTTAACTCCGTCTTCGATAACTCTCCGGATAAATCAAATAAGAGTAGAGCTCAAACCTGCCCTAAATCACAGATCTGTGTAAGATTTATAATGAAACACTTTGCAGTTTTGGTTATTTGGAGAGAGAGACATGGCCAGGCCTGAGGTTACACGTTTCATAACATAAAGTATAAATACCAATCAAGAATAGATTACTTCCTATTAGATAGATCACTTAAAACAGAAGTAATAGATATTCAGCATATAGCAGCTCACTTATCTGACCATGCAGCAGTTCTGTTGGTGTTGAAATGCAACTCTAGTAATCAAACAAGGAGGTGGACCTTAGATCGTTCACTTCCGAAGGATCAAGTAGTGATAGAAGCCCTAAAGGCAAAAGTCAGTGAGTTTTTTTAGATTAATACCAATTCTGTGGCTCTGCATGTGGTCTGGGATTCCTTTGAAGCCTTTATAAGGGGTGTTCTGATTAACCTTTCAGCACAAAAGAACAGTGAGTATAAGAAGATGCTCCAGGAATCTGAACAGGCCATCACTTTTTTAGAGGGAAAGCTAGGCTCACAGACGCAGGAAGCAGAGAGGGAAGTTCTGTTGGAAGAGATCACGGCGCAAAAAGCCATCTTAGCGGCCGCTTTAGAAGCAAGGGTCAAGGCCAAATGGGAGGCTAGCAAACTAGAGCACTTTGAATATAGTGAAAGTGTAGGGAAACTCATGTCATGGAAAATAAAGACAGATTTGATCAGAAATGAGTTGAGGGAAATTAGATGTAACATCACAGGGAAAAGATTAGTGGCGGACATGGAGATACAGCAAGCCTTTGTAGATTTTTATTTTTTGTCTTTATATAATGAAGATCAAGTAGTAATTGAACTTCAAAAGATTAGAATGGCTGAATGGGCTACAGGTTAAAAATCTTACAGATTGGGAGAAGGAAGAGATAGAGACAATAATAACCTCGGAGGAGGTGTTGCAGGCTATCAGTAAGGGCAAAATAGGGAAGGCGGCAGGACCAGGTGGGCTGCCAAATGAATTATATCAATGCATGAAGGAAATTATTAAACCTATTTTACCACAATTATTTGATGGCATTTTTAGAGGAGATAGCCCTATTCCAATTTCTTGGGATGAGGCTGTAATTACCCTAATATTAAAACCAGGTAAAGACCCCACAATGTGTGAATCATATAGACCAATCTCTTTGCTAAATAACGACTATAAATTGTTTTCAAATATCTTGGCAAAAAGGTTGGGCAGTGTGGTTGGGAACTTGATTGAGGAAGACCAGAAGGGTTTTCTAAAGGGGAGATACATGCATGACTTATCTCAGGAGCTATTTGGATCTATAGATCTGGCAACTGCCAACAAGACCCAGTTGGCTATAATCACCTTAGATGCTACCAAGGCTTTTGATATGGTCAACTGGGCGTATTTAAATTTTATCTTGATTAATTATAACTTTGGTGAAAAGTTCCATAGGGTCGTTAAGGACATTTATAAAACCCCCATGGCTACAATATTGCTAAACGGAAATTTAACTACGGCTTTTAGGATCACCAGGGGAACCAGACAGTGTTGCCCACTCTCTCCATTACTGTCCAATTTATATATTGAGCCGCTTGCAGAGAAAGTTAGGAGGGACCCGTCTATTAAATCCGTTCGACATTCTGGCTGGTAAATAAAATATCATCATATGCAGATGATATAATGGTCTACACAAGTAACTTGAGTTCCACTTTGGAAAGTTTAGAGCATTTGACACAGGAGTTTGGGAAGTAATCGGGATATGCAGTCAACATGTCTAAAATTGAAGTCATGACTTGGAATATTGAGGAGGTGCATAGCGTAATTAAAAAACTGTGTTTACCTGTTTCTGCATAGATAACTTGCTGTCCAAGATGATGCAGAGATTGCCGGCATGGTCTGTTA
Source organism: Pleurodeles waltl (assembly GCF_031143425.1). Classification (NCBI taxonomy): domain Eukaryota; kingdom Metazoa; phylum Chordata; class Amphibia; order Caudata; family Salamandridae; genus Pleurodeles; species Pleurodeles waltl. The sequence goes on along the minus strand of NC_090448.1, from coordinate 46,540,045 downwards.
GGATGAGGGAAGGGCCGAGTTCAGCAGGCCACCAAGTGTCGTTTCATGGTGAGGTGTTGTTCCCAAAGATAAGGACTTCCTTCTTGTCTGTGTTGAGCTCGAGACAGCTGTCCTTCATCCAGCCTGCGACATTCATCATACATCTGTGGAAGTTGGCTCTGGTAGTGGAGGGTTCTTCTGACAGCGAGAAGATAAGCTGGGTGTCATCGGTATAGGAAATGATGTTGACTCTGTGCGATCTGTGTTGGCCAAAGGGGTCATGTACTTGTTGAAGAGGGTGGGGCTGAGGGACGATCCTTGTGGGATGCCGCAGATGATCTTCTTGGGTTCTGAGGTGAATGGTGGGAGGTGGATTCTCTTGGTTCTTCCGGTGTGCTATGAGGCAATCAACTTGAGGGTGTCTCCCTGGATTCCGATTTGGTGGAGTTTGTTGATGAAGATCTGGTGGTAGATGGTGCTGTAGGTGGCTGGCAGGTTCAGGAGCACAAGGGTTGCTGTTTTGACCCGGTCTTGGAGCGCCCTGATGTCGTCAGTGGCTGTGGTCAGGGCTGTCTTGGTGCTGTGGTTGGCTCGGGATTCGGATTGAGAGGGGTCCAAGAGGTTGTAGTGTTTCAGGTGTTCGGTGAGTTGCTGGTTGATTGTCTTTTCAAGAATCTTCGCTGGAAAGAGGAGCAGGGAGATGGGCTGGGAGTTCTTCGGATCTGCTGGGTCAGTGGATGGTTTCTTCAGGAGGGGCCTCACTTCAGCATATTTCCAGTCTTCAAGGAAGAAGGTTGTGATGATGGATGGGTTCAGGGGTTTCTTGAGCTCATCGACAATTGTCCTGCCACCGAGGTTGAAGATGTGGTGGGGACATAGGTCTATGGGTGCCCCCGAGTGTACGGAGTTCATGACAGAACTTGTGGTTGAGTTGTGAGAGGGTCCCAAAGGGTGAGCAGTTGTTCAGGGTTTGTGTTTGTAGGTGTGAGTAGGCTGATGCTATCAGTGGCGGGGGTTGGTGTTTAGGTAGTATTAAAGTAGGATCTATTAGAGGGGGAAGGCAGCAAGCTCCCCTGACAATTGGGGTTTGGTAGAACTCCTGTGTATACTTATGTCTCTGAGCCCAGCAATGAGTATAGGTTGGAGTTTTTCTACAGACAACACTTACAGGGGAGCTCCAGAAATAATCAGAGTGGTATAGGTCCAAGTGTTTCAAAGTTTTCAACGTTTCAAGAATTGAAGCATATCAATCTGAAAGGTCCTCACCAGGAGGCATTTGGAAGTTTGAACAACATTTAGGAAGCAACATGGGGGAAGATCATGTGATGTATATCCTCTTGAATAAGAGTGAGTACAGATACTCTGGTCAGCAAGGGCCACAGCTGCATGATATTTTCAGGATAATGACTTAGTATAGAAATGATCTCTATTCGGAGGTTTGAATGTAAATTTATTTCATGTGGATGGCCTGATAATCTGGCATGTGTCAGGGCCTGGTCGACTGATGTTGGGTACCCATGCTCTAGTAAACAGTGTCCAGATAGTAGGGATGCTTATTACTCTGCATGAAGTTTAAAAACTGAGTTAGCATTAATGACTTCCTTCTTGTGCTCATTTTCACTTTTTTAAGCGGAGTAAATTATTAGAAGGATTAGAACCTTTCAGAAAATACAGTGGTGCTTGCCGCAGCAGTGTTGGCGCTAGTAGCGACCATTCCTGCCTATTCCGAGGACTCTATTAAAAATTGGAAGATAAGGGCTGATAACACTATTACCATCAGAAATCATCTTTACAACGGCAGCTTTTACCTGCCGGAGACACTTGAGGTTATCACCTAATCCGAAAGAGGAGGTAGGGTTGGCTAGTTTGCTTCTCGGGCCACCTATTGTTACTTCTTAGGATTTCCATTTACAACTTTTTGGGACTGCCTTGGCTGTCTTTGGCTCCTTTGAAATAGATCTTCTGAAGGGATCTGTAGCTCTTATTTGATTCTTTCCAGAAAATTATGTATTGTAGCAGAAAACTCGGAAGGCTTTTCTTGCCATACCTGGCGAACCTCAAGACCGTCAGTTGACTCGCCTGGAGAATTTTCTCATGGACCTTCTATTCTAGTCACATACTCTGTAGAAAAATACCCTACAAAAGAATCAGAGTTAATGTTATCAAATGGGAAATCCATTATTGGAGACCAAATACAATATGTATTGTACAGTAAATATTTTGACAAATTGATTCTTTGGTCTACATCTAACATGTTTGTTTTCCTCAATAATTAATAATCCACTTTAACCTATGAATAAGTACCAAATAATATCATTCTATTTATGCTCTGATATTGGCCTTAAAGTTGTTTGTAGAGCAAGAAAGACTTGTTACCTGTTTGGCTGTATTGAGGAATATAAATTTGGAAATTAAATCATTTATGAAGTACATCATTAGTAAAGGAATATATTTTCTTTTTTGCTTCCTTTAGTAAAAGCTTGCAAATTCTTACTGTTATATGACTCTGAGGAGTGCTACCAATCTATGTTTAGTTTGAATTAATCTTGGACTGCTTTTTGGAACTGCCTTTGTGGGTCATTCTGTTCGCAGTTGGGTTTGGGGTTCTGGGACTTTCCGTTGGCTGTCCATTAGAATTAGGTGGAGACCTCATGGTCACGCCCATTAAAAAGTTGGTCCTGTCTCACAGGGGCTGCTTCCACAGCTGAACAACTTATTTCCTTTTTTAAAATATTTAGTTTTTCTTCATCCTGCCATTTCATTATATTTCTACACTTGCTACTAAACATCTCAGTTTGTAGCCTGTGCTGTGTATTTCTCAACCAATCCTTAACTGGGAGGTGAGGATCGCTCCAGCGAGTTTGCATCTAACAATATGGATGGATTGTCACATCACGGAACTTGATCTTGGGATCCTTTTTACTCTTCTCTTGTGGTCAGTTTGGGATGTAAATGTTTTAGGTGAGTGTTCTCTTCCTTCTGCTGATCCCTCAAGCCTTGTTCACGTCGGACTTTTTCAGTCTTAGTGAAGGACATTTTGAAGAGCTCCCACTGAAATTAGCTAGCTCTTTGAGGGGTGTGTGAACACCAACATTTTTAAGCTGTACCCAGCAGGTTGTCATCATTTCTCTCCAGGGTTAAGTGACACAGGTTTTCACAATTAGCACTACAGCAACATTCAACTGATTCTAGGTAAAATTTTAAAAAAAGAAAAATAGATTTTTAAAATGTGGTTTTGTCGATCACTGACTATAGTTTACACAAAACCGTTGCTGAAGTTTCTTACATTTACTTTATTGATTGACCTATTTCATATATTTTGGTATTTTATTTTCCATGGTGAAGCCTTCCCATTTCAGGATATCCTCCTGTAAAAATGTTCTTCTCCCGCGGTCTCACTTGCTTCATACCTCTTGGTTGCCTACACCTTCCCCATTTTCAAGACCAGGGGGTGGAAATCCCTCACCACAGCTCTTTCGGTCTCCTTACTTCTTCCCCTAGACCCTTTCTTACAGCTTCAAATGTGTTGGCTCCCAAAATGTCACCACCAGTGGTAAAACAGATCATGTTAATTGCTGATCAGCAAGTTAAAAGAACAGTAGATTGTCTTTCATATATGAGGCTGGCACACCATTCAGTCTGTCCACCTTTACTGGACCTTCTCTGCGATACCTGAGAATCTCTTAAGAACCCCAAGACCAACCCTTCTTGTTCTTTAGTTTGAACAAGAAACATAGCTAGCAAACGGTACATGATGGAGTAACTTTTTGATCAGCAGGCCTAGCATGGTGACTATATTTTCTGTATATAATTCTTTTTTTGTATTGCAATAGTACACCTTTTTTGTAAAACCCAGTTTACGGATGTTCACTGATAAATTATGATCATGTTGAGTTGAGTAGTAGTCGAAGGGAGTATTTCCCTCCACCGTGGCGGGATGAAGATGTCATGTGGATGACAGTCCGACTGACGCCAGAGTCTGCTGTATTGATTATTTTACACTTTTTAATGTCTGTGCAATGCAATCTCTTTTGTAAAGCACTGACCATTATTAGCAGAGTAAGTAGGCAACAATGTTGAATTAGTTTTTATATCAATCACTCATTCACTTGGTATCCTTTGTGTCCACAATTGATTGAGCCTGGGCGAGAATTTTGTGAAAACATTATTTTTCTATTTGCTTGCACCCATATAATTTGCCTGAATATATTTTGTTCTGCATCAACAAAAATGGATATGTCTATGAAAAGCATTTACAATGTAGTTCTCCAACTATGTCTGTGAGTGACATTTGCACACATCATTCCATTTTTTGTGATAAGGTGTAAAAAAAATGCTTTTTTACCCCCCAGATTTCATGGATCCCCAATCATAGCTGTGGCGGCTCGACCGGGTGGCCCAGAGGCTTCGGAGACTGAAACGGCACAGGGTGTTCCCGAATTAATTCAGGTAAAACATTACCAGTTTCCTTCAGAAACAGATGTTCACCAGTAACAGCCTGCTAGAAGAACTTAGAAAGATTGTGACAATGCAGACACATGCAAATTCTTAGGTGATGTTTATAGTGCTTAGTCGTTATACTGTGGGGTGGTAAAGGTTTTCAGAGATTTTGATTTTGGGATGGGCTGTTCCCATGAGGAGCAAGGTCAGTACTGATTTGCATAAGGCGGGCCTCTGTATAGAATGGTATGGTGGGCCAAAAATGATGCACTGGAATACTTTTGAGCAATCAACAGTCGCTGAGATTAATTAAAGAATTCCATCCATCACCTTGTTATGTGTTTCACTTGATTCCATAAGTGTGACGTTGCTCAGACATGGGTCCTGCTCTCCCTGTACCACAGGACTGAAACTGCACCCAAAAAAGGAAAAACTGGCCTGGGGTTGCTTGTGTTCCCTTTTGAAGGGGGTCGTGCCTGTCAATTTTGGATCCACTCTTCACAAGAGAAGCAGGACCAGTACTGAGTTGCATAAGGTGGGTCTTTGTCTGGAGCGACAGTACTTGAAAAAAGATGGACTAGAATACAGTCGGAGCAATCTCCAGTGGCTGAGACTAAATCAGGCGTTCGTCCATCACCTTGTTGTGTGTTATAAATGAGCCTTGTGGCATCAGCAAGTCAGCTTACATGTTAAAGAAACTGCAGATCCTGCCCAGTCCATGCCTGTTGCCTCCCAGCTGAGAAAAAGGACTCAAGGTGGACCCTTTAATACTGGCCGATTCTTTAAGTCATTTGAGAATAGTGTTGCCCCCGTATAGTATTGCCTGCAAGTGCAACCCATAGGTCTAGAGGAACATGGACATCATGTTTACATCTGTTTTTTTCCCCAGATTCCACAGATCCCCAACCATAGCTGTGGCTTCCCCTATCTTTTTGGCTACTGACCTCCTGTTTTGATCCTGTGCTGGCGTGGTTTCCCTTATATTTTTGGCTTCTGACCTCTTGTTTCGGTCTTGTGCTGAATTTCTTTTTTGCTGGCTTTAGGAGTCTAGGCACTTTACCACTGCCCCCACTTGCCAGGCCCAAACGTTCCCTTTTACTACATGTACGTCACCTCTGAGATAGGCCAAAGGCAGCCCCATGCGCAGGGTGCTGTGTATTTAAAAGGTAGGACGTGTATTGCTGTGTTTTACATGTCCTAATAGTGAAATACTGCTAAATTCGGTTTTCACTATTACAAGGCCTATCTCTCCCATAGGTTAACATGGGATTGCCTAAAAATAACTTTCAATTGTAATTTCCCATTGGGAGCAGATAGAGATATGGAGCTTGGGGTCTTTGAACTCACAATTCAAAAATACATCTTTTGGTGAAGTTGATTTTAGATTGTATGTTTGAAAATGCCACTTTTAGAAAGTGAACGTTTTCTTGCTTAACCATTCTGTCCTGCTGCCTGTCTGTGAAATACACGTCTAGGTCAGGATGACAGTTGGTCTGTTTGTGAATTCACTCTAGATAGTCACACAGAGGGAGCTGAGGTGTGCCCTGCATATCCTGATGGGTCTTCCTGAGCTAGAGTGGAGGGAGGAGCTTACACGTGCATCTGAATAGGGCTGTGCTTGTCCTTACACAAAGCAGTCTCCAACCCCCTGGAGTGTGTTTCTGGCCAGGGCAGGAAAGGCAGAGTATTGTGCAGAACAAAGACTTTCCTTTGAAGTTTGCCTACTTCAAAGGCAGAAATAAGTATAAGTATTAGACCTCGGAGATCACAACATTAGAACACTTCTGAACTGAGGACATTCTGCCAGGAAGAAGAGCTGGATGCCGTAGGAAGGACTGCTACTCTGTCTGTTGCTTTGTTGTGCTGACCTGCTGCTTGCTGCATCTGCCCTGGGAGTGAAGGGACTGGACTTTGCTTCCTACATCCTGCTCTCCAAGGTTCTCCAAGGGCTTGAACTGAGCTTGCCTCCGGTTAGAAGTCTAAAGGACATCAAAGACTTTATCTGCCAGTGCCTGGACTCTTCTGCTGAGAGTCATGCCTTCCAAGAGGTGCCAAATCCAGTCCCTGGGGCCCATGGAAGTGGAAACTGGTGTCCTGAGGAAGAAAATCCACGCATCAACACGCAGTTGCTGAAAATCGATGCCACGGCTGTCTTGTGGCAAAAGTCTCAAACAGAGCCTGTCTTGCGGCTGAAGAATTGACGCAGTGCCTGTCTTGCGGTGGAAAAACGACACAGTGCCTATAGGGCCGACGCAGCGCTTGTTCCACAGTGGCTCTGTCATCACGGCGCGTCTGGATTTTCCACGCATCGTCCCTGGGCATCACTTTCTCATCAACCCTGCACTGCAGCAAGGAACCGAGGCTGCGCAACTGGAGACCAACACCTCACCTCTCCCGCACAGAGAGAACCGACACATCACCTCCCCTGCCAGTAAGTAACCAACACATCACCTGCCTTGCCAGTAAGTAACCAACACTGCCTCTCCTGCAAGGAGAGATTTGACACATCACCACCCCTGACAGTAGGGAATCAACACATCACCTCCTCTGCACAGTAAGGAAACGACATATCGCCTTGTTTTTCCGGCGCCTCACCTCTGCGGCCCGCATCATCTTTGTTTTTGATGCATCCTAGGTACTGTGTGTTAAAAAGATACAACCATTGATTCCTCTGGATTAAGACTCATTTCATCTTTTAAAAAGTGATATCTTTACTGGTGTATGTTGGATTTTTGTCATTTTGTTCTTGTTTTATTTAGATAAATATTGGCTTTTTTTTACAACTGGTGTAGAGTCCTTTTGTAATGTTTTCACTGTGTTATTGTGTGTGCGTACAAATACATTACACATTGCCTCTGAGATAAGCCTGACTGCTTTAGCCAAGCTACCAAGGGGGTGAGCAGGGGTTATCTTAGCTGTGTGGCTCCCTTACCCTGACTAGAGTGAGGGTCCCTACTTGGTCAGGGTGAAAACCATGGACAACTAGAGACACCATTTCTAACAGTATACGATCCAAGCTTTGAGTTTCCTGGGAAAGCTTACGGTGCACTTGTCTTTCAAAAATCCTTTGTTATCGTTGGTAAGTGCTTTACGTTTGGTCCTCCTTTGGGCGACTTTGTTGCCGCCTTGCAGACTGCCCCAGTTACATGGATAATTGCACGATTCCCGAGATGTTTGACTGCGAGCAAACTTCTTTTTCCTTTTGTGGCTCTCCTTGGCACTCGTGCTCATGGCGGCCATGGCGCTTTGAATCGGCTCGCATATGTCAACTGTTTTACTTTTCATTTTCAATTTATGTGGCAAGAAAAGTCCAGTTAGGAATTTACAACGCGAATAGCTCTAACTCGAGCAAATGTGAGACCAATTACATTGCAAATGCTTGTTTATTTCACTAGTGCAAATCTTATGTAATACGATCTACAGCTGTAATGGCTGGTAGTGTGTGCTATACTGCTGAGCCTGGCAAAATTGTAGGCCTGCTGCATGCAGGCTGTGTGCGCACTGGTCATTCATTGATGCCTCAAAGAGGTAATAGCCATGCCTCACAGCATCACCTTTTTTACCCTTCCAGGTCTTGACATCTCAGGTCTACCTGCCGACAAGAGACCCCTCGGGACCCTTCCTCATGGCTGTCGACCACTGCTTCTCAATCAAGGGTCAGGGTACGGTGATGACCGGTACTATCCTGTCTGGCTCCGTGAGCCTCAACGACAATGTGGAGATCCCAGCGCTGAAGGTAGGGCTTCCCATCACCTACCCAGCAGATAGCTTAAATATCTTTTTCATCACCATTTCATGTGCTCCTACTCTGCGTCAGGTTGGTGTGTTTGCAGAGAGAAAGACTTTCTGAGAACTACGTCATGTGGTTTTTAGGTGCGCAAATAGGTGTGCAAGGTCGCACAGGAAACACAAGTTTAATTATTTCTGATTTTTCTGGATGTCAGAGTGTTGTACATCATCGGAAGGATTTATAAAAGGCGTTGTACAGTAGCCTCCCTTATCCACGAAAATCTACCTTTAAATGTGGCTTCCATGCAAGAGTGAACTATGATGTTAATGGCTGTTTATGTGGATTGAAGGGCTGCAGCTTTTATAAATATTAAATGAAAGGTGAAACCTAGCTCTTTCAGTTCCTTCTTCTTTTTTAATGACGTAATAGTAAATCTCCGTCATAGGATCACTGCGGATATCCTTGGACGCTGAATATCTCCACCTCTATGTATGATCGGTGGAGCAATTTTATGTTAACAAGCAAAAACAACGCTTTGAATAAAATAGTTTATAAGCTCGTTAGCTCTAGGCCTACGATCATAAAAATAAATTTCCATTAATTTGGGCTAGTTTTTTAAAGAAACTACATCTACATAAATTAAAGAAAGCAAACATCTGCCTTCGTGGTAGCTGATGGAGGGACAGTAGATCTTGAGTGATGCTTTCCTCACACCTTTATTCCTTCACAGTCTCTTAAGGTCCTCCTTGTCATTTTAAGGCAGTATAGTCACTTAGGATAACCTTTCCGAAGCAGTGCCTTATGGGATACCCAGGTCAGCCAGCAGTATAGTCACTTAGTACAACCTTCCCGAAGCAGTGCCTTATGGGATACCCAGGTCAGCCAGCAGTATAGTCACTTAGAACAACCTTCCCGAATCAGTGCCTTATGGGATACCCAGGTCAGCCAGCAGTATAGTCACTTAGGACAACCTTCCTGAAGCAGTGCCTTATGAGATACCCAGGTGAGCCAGCAGTATAGTCACTTAGGACAACCTTCCTGAAGCAATGCCTTATGAGATATCCATGTCAGCCTGCAGCTTTGACGACAGCCCAGTTTTTTTGTCTGCATAGTTTAGCAATTAGACTAGCTATATCTTTGCAGACCTTATTATTTCACTTTCCTGTTTTTTTTAAATTAGGGTTTTTCAAAAAGTTAGTTCCTGGGCATTGTTTCTTTAATTTATGCAGACAAGTTGTTTTTATTTTTTTTAAAAACAACAACAGTCCATATTAAACAAAAGGCCTTTCTCTGGTCATGCACAAGGGGATAGTGAGTTTAGAAAACCCCTTACCAAAAAAAAACAAAGACTTTTTTTTTCTTGTCATAATAAAAGTATGCTGGGGATTCCGCAGAGAGGTGGAGATATTCCACGTTCATGAATTCAACAAAACTTTTCATGACAGAGGAGCAGTACTGCAAGTAATGTTATTTTTTACATTTTGATTGCCCTGGGAAGGCCAGGCGCTCGGTCTTCCAGGCTGGAGTCTAGTTTGAGCCAGGGGGCATCTACATGTCGTATAGATCGCTCCTTCGGTGTCCCCAGAAGTGGCAGCTGAATGGGGATGGGGAGCACTGAGTGCATATCTTCTAAAGCCACTCACTGCCCTAGACGAACGGAATTCATTGACCCTTCGAGCAGAGCGTGATGGGTATCGACCAAGTATCTGACCTGCATAATGTGATCACTAGTGGACGTCTTTGATGGTGACCTTCAATTATGGACACCCCAATATGTGACTTTATCCCCCATGGCTATTAGATTGTAAAATAAGCGTGCGTTTTGCAGACAGTGACACAACCAACACGGTGACTGCGTTGCAGTAATTCACAGGGTCTATCCTGCCCAATAGATCACCACTAGAATGCTCATTAATTACTGTGATCACTTGCCAATGCTGATAAGAACAAACAACTCTTTGTTTTTGAAGGCTATTAAAAACCTACTAGCCCTTTGCCCTTGACTCTAGAAAGGCTACTTGATTAATGTAAACTATTTTTTAAAATAAGAGTCCTTCTCGGCATAAATTAAAGGAGTAGCAATCAAGAACTAACTTCTTGAATAACCCTAATTTTTAAAATATAAATGAAAGAATAGTGATACATAGCACAATTGATGTACTGGCTTAGTCCTATCGAGAGAAAAAAACTGTGCTGTGCCTTTAAGGCTGCTCCTCACGCTCTGTGGGTCCTGTGTCTCCTTTTCTGGTCCTCCACCCGCACGGTCGTCTCACCGTGAGTGGACTCCACGAGCGGGTGTTGTGTGGTGTGGATACACTTGTTACGTAGACTGAAGCTAGCGCAGGTCTGAGGTGCTCGCCTAGCGCGAGCGCGTACCACCCATTGAGTCCAATCTGCACCAACTTTCAGTGAGGTTCTCCATCCCGGCCAGTTCAACAGGATCCTCCGCCAGGATGGGCCTGTGTCCCCACGCACTGTGCTCCAAGTAAAAGAATCAAGGTTAAGCCCCATCAGATGTTCTGCAAATTTGTGACTTTTGAAGCCAAGGGCATCCCACCCAACAGATGAGCATTTTGGAGCTCCTGCATCCAGTTAGAAAGCTGGACCTCTCTTCTAGGTCTGATCTTCGGAGTGAGACACCCCATGGTCTAGCATTCCGGACATCACCTCTTTTGTGGCCCTTTTCGCTGTGTCATAGATCCCCACACATTTTGTAATTGAACACCAATGCCTAAGGCAGACTCATGTGAGCACAGGGAAAGCCATAGAGGTCCCTTGTATGGATATTTCAGACTGTAACACGCTGCTGTACAGAGGTTGCTCAGTTGTTTAAGCTCTGCTGTGTCAGTCCCTGTGTAACTGGCGGTCGCAGGGGCTAATTTCAGCATGATGGACCAAGATAAAATGTACTGCTAAGCTGGGCAGTATAAAATGTATTACCACTGTGCGGGGAGGCCTCGCTGTTAGGTTCTGGATCATAATTGTGCGTTGGCCAATCAGCCGTTAATGCCCTGTGCAGAGGGCAATAATGCTCAATCGCTCAATTAGAGACAAGCCAGTTTATTGCTGGAGTATAAATCACGTATGGTTGTCATTTTTTTTCGTTCTCACTAAAACTATGGTTACTTGATTTATTATTGCATATGTTATTGTTCAGACACTAGAAATATGCCTACACAAGTACTATAGTTTACAGCACATCACACCTACTTCAGTGGTGTGTACAGACTCGGGGCTCATGTACAGCATCACTAATGAAGTGGTTTTGCAAGAACCCCTTTGGGTCAGGAGTGGCCCGGCTCGTGAGAGGCAGAGAAACCCGAGAGAGGTCAAAGGCTCTCACGAAGCCCAGCAGGCCGGACGCACATGTCACAACACGCCTGGGTTCACGGCATCCCGTGACCCCGGAGTGCACCCTCCCCCCTCGGCCAGGGAGATTGACAGGCCCAGCGTGCACCGGGGCCCATCCAGAGAGCCGCTGCTAAACACATCACTGTGACATCAGCGCCTCGCTCCGCTAATGCGCCTCGACGCCCCTGACCGCTTGAACCGGCGCAGTTCAAATAAACAGTAGCATCAGCGAGGGCCTGAGATAGACGGTCGGCCTTCTACGCGCTTCGTGTTTGGAATTTGGCATGTGGGTCTGATTACCTTAGAGCAGTGGTTTTCAAACTTTTTAATGCCGAACCCCCACCCACCCAAGTGCGAAAAAAATAATTTCCCACCCCTCAACATTTTTCACAAATTATTCTATCACATTGGCAATGTATAACTATGTCTAGCCTTATTTAAACATTGCAGTTACGGTCTGTTACCTTTTTAAAAATACAATAATTGCTTTTCTGCTTAAAACAAAGCACTGCTATCTGCATAATGCTCCTTCGTGGCAGAGCATGGCGCCCCCGTTTTCAGACCCCTGCCTTAGAGAGAAGGCAGGTTCTGCAGAAAGGCTTGCAGGAAATGAGGCTGGGTGCTGTGAGGCGACTGACGGTGGGAAAGGCGGCTGTCGAGGTTTATCCAGAATGTAAAGATGAAACTACGGATACATAGCACACCGTCAAGTGGCTAAACAAGTGGCCCGGCCAAGTGGGCATTTGAGTTCTAATACTTGCAAGCACCACTTAAACCTATTGTGTGATCCTGGGCAATTCGCCATTTATCCCCGGACAGACGGTGTCTCAATTCCCCTGCTTGCCACAAAATGTGTCCTGTCTACGAGCAGATGAACTGCATTTGTAAAATATTTTGCTTTGTAAACGAATGCACAGTATGTAAAAAGACGTGCTCTTGTCTAGTGTATTATTAACATTTAGTTAAGGCTTAGAAATTTCAGAAGTTGCCATTTGTACGTAATATTTTTGTAAATGAGGAGATGTTGCTGTTTTCTGTATTGTTCATAAACAATTATAATGGGAGACAGAAAAACAGGCGCTGGTAATGCGAGGGCGGATGGTGATCTGTATGTGAAAGAAAGCGTAAAAGACAGGGTGGAATAAAAGAATTGTTAACGGGTGGATAGATTTTTATTGACCCCATCCTGCAGAATTCTGCAGTGGTGCTGGCAATTTACACTTGTGCCTGGCACCTTTTTATGAGTCTTGCACATGCTTATGGGCCTACTTGTGTGATACGTTGTGATTGAGCTGTCACTTGTGCAAATTTCAGCAAAATTACCGTTCACCAGTAGTACATTTTCCTCACACCGGTGCAAATTGCCCTGTAACAATGCTGAACTACCTGGCACCTGAGCAGTTTTTGTGGCATGGACACATTGGAAGGGCCAGGGCATAATTTTGTAAGTTTCCAGGAATTTCCCAGGCGACCCTACCCATATACCAGGCAGGTTGTATGTGTTGAAAATCGCACTTCAATTTTATTAAAATGAAAGTTAACCACTGGGAAAATATTTTCTACGAGAACAGACCCCTAGACTAACACCCCCCTTAAACTAGTGTATTTTGTTCTACGGCCCATCCCACTGTGAAAACGCACTTCCACCATTTGCACTAGTAGATTTTTGCGTGTTTTCACGGTGCGAAAACACACAGAAAATGTCTGTGTCGTAGCACTGTGCATGTGCAAGACCCTTCTTGTTTCTTGGCCGTGTAGCCTAACACAAGGACTACCCTATACGCCCACCAGGACTAGGGTCAACATATAATAAACACACAAATGTCCTGTAGGACTCATTCAAGGTGGGATAACTCTTCATAACTTAGAGCAGTGGTTCCCAACTTGTGGTCCGGGGGCCTCTGGGGGGTCCGCGAAGGCTCCTCAGAGGGTCCGTGACTGCTTTGAAAATGAACTAATATTAACAGATAAATAAAGTGCATATAACTAAAGTGGCTAAATGTAGTTGAAAATTTTAAAACATACTGTAAATGTCAAGGAATTCAAAATTGGAAGCTAAAAATTAAATTAGTATCCTTCGGTTAGTGTGTGGCAACAGCACAGGTGCATCAAACAGAATATAGTATGGACGATGTGTGGCTTCAACTGAATTTGGAAAAGCTCTAAGCTTCCTATTAAAGTTAAAAAATGTATTTATTTTTATTTTATTTGTTTGCAAATTATATCAAATGTGTTATTATTTGTGTATGTGTTTGACAAAATGCTTGTTTCTATATTTTTTGTGTATTGTATTGTGGTTCAAATCAGTGACAATGTTTAGGCTGGGGTTCCCGGCTTCCAGTAATGACTCAGTGGGAGGTTTCCTGATTCCAATAGTGATTCAGTGGGGGTCCCTGGGATCCAGTAATGATAAAGTGGGGGTCCACAGAAGTCAAAAGGTTGGAAAACACTGACTTAGAGGAATCCAATAATTAATAACAACACATTTCTCTATGCAGCAAATGTTTGTAAGACACTGGAGACCAAACTAAAAATAAATCCTGTTATTTCTGTCAATTGTAAATGTTAGATAAGATACATATTGTAATTCACATGCAGTCTAAGGTGAACTAAGTGCAGATGACGGAGAGCTCAAACGTGAAACAATATAATTATATATATATGACACTGTACAGTCCCCTGGTTTTACATTTGTTATAAAGACGTGGAGGTTGTGCCATACATCACAGTACCTCCTATTGCGATGATTTTGCTCAACAAAAACCAAGGGGAGGGTTTGTAGACGTTTCAACCGTGTGCTCGGTAAGTGGTCTCATCTGGTCCAAATCACCTGACCCTTCAGCCACCATGTAAATTGGGTTGAGCCTCTGACAACAGTTCAACAGTGATTTCTTTAATGTCCCAAAATTCTGTAAAGTGCGACCATCACTTTATTTTGTTTCCAAGCGGGCCAGGAATCATGTGACCAAACAATCTGCGAGCAGTAGATGCCTCTGCTTCACGATACACCTCCTGGTGTCTGCCGACGTTTCAAGCCCGTGCTAATTAAAGGGTCTCATCAGGACCAAGTCATCTGACCCTTCAACCACCATGTATATTGGGTTGAGCCTCTCACAACAATTCAACAGTAATCTCTTTAATGTCCAAAAATCTGTAAAGTGCGACAGTTACTGTATCTTGTTTCCAAGTGGGCCAAGAATCACCCAATGAGATGCTTTTCTCCTTTCATTGTGTGGAGAAATGTTTATTAATTATTGCAGTCCTCTAAGCCACAAAGAGGACTCTCACCTTGAATGAGTCCCATGGGACATGTGTGTGTTTATTAAATGGTTTGTTGGTAGCATGTGAAGTTTTTTGTGGTGTGACTGTCAATTCTTCGGTGGGATCGCCAAAGCCTCCCCTTCTGACTGTTTATGTGGCTGTAATTGGGCCTTCCCTCCAGTGGTGTCAGAGGATGCCACGTAACCTGTCTCCTTTGTGTGTGGGGCTCCTTTGTGTGTGGGGCTCTGTAGACCTCTGAGGATCTTGCTTCAATTATTATACCTCCACAGCACCCACCTTGGTGACAATTTGACCCATAATAATTTTTCTTCAGCTAGAGCTCTGGCACTTCATGGGAAGCCTGTTCTAACCAGTGACATGCCCATTGTTGAGTTTAGGGGCACCTGAAAGACATTCTTATCGTCACCTCCTTGCCTCAGTGATATTGATGATGAGAGGACCATGCTGAGATCAGTAATAATCATTAAACTCTAGCACAGTTAGAAGCGTTGATATAGTTATTTAATGTGATCATATTGGATGAGGTCACACTGTTGAAGGCTCTACAGTAGCGGTTGATAAACTGAAATTGAGAGAAGTGGATTTGGCACTTAGTGCAGACAACACAGAGAAAGGCTAAATGGAGCGGTTTATTGAAGGGATTGATAAATGAATGTCCCTTTAGGGGGATTGATGAAAACTGTGTTTATCATTGCACATGTGGTGCTCAAGCTTAGCTACAGTGCATAGATTTTCGTGTCACGCACAAAATTAAATTTTCGTATCTGGGCTCTTCCGTTCTCCTACCAGAAATACCTTTTTAAGGTTATTTGCTGCAGTCTTGCTCCCTCTTCTGGTCAACAGTCGTAACCGCATAAGGCCGCTGCTTTAAATGAGAGCTGACCGTTCAGGGCGTCAGAAAGTTATTACACTTTCAAGAGTTAATCAGGCAGCCCTGACTGCCCCACTCTCACCAGGAAGGAGCGCAGTGAAACCACAAAAGCTTCAGAGTTCAATGGTATGTTTTGTATTAATGGCGCGCAGCTTGGCCGCCTTCCTTCTGGCATTCCTTCCCGCCCCCACCCTGCAGCTCTTTCTCCAAGTCTCCCTCCGAATAACCACTTGTATTCTCTCTCCCTGAATAAAAGAGACTCTTAAACTCCTGACCTTCCTTCCAGCCTCTCTTCTGCTGAGATTACTTTGCGCACAGCTATGGATCACAAACAAGTGCTGCCCTTCCAGGGATATCACAATATTGATACAGATGTTCTGCAGCAATGACTTCTTTGTAAAACTCATTCTCAACATCTTAAGCAAAGACCTCAAGGCTTTTTATAGGACTTTGTAAAGTACACATTTTTTTGAATTGCAAGTTAATGTAAGACTGGTTGTAAGCAATGCTTGGGGTTGCCTGTGTATCTAGACTACACATGAACACATGCTTAATTTCCGCATTTTCTATATAGTTATGAATTACGCTTTGTGGTGTAGTACATCATTCTTATGTGATGGGTTTACTGTTTTACCTTTTTTTTAACTTACAAATCCTCTCCAGAAAAATATTGATAGGGTAATACATGTGCCATTAGGTTGATTAAATCACCTGGTCATCAATTTTAGTCTTTCTGTACTGCGTCTCCCCATCCTCTTCCTCGAACTAACAATGGACCCAAGTCATAACACCTAGGGAAGTTTCCATCATAGGTTTACTCCTGTATTTTATTTACTTTTTCAGAATTCTCAAGGGCTTCTAGTAGCACTGCTGGAATTCCTTTGTAAAATCTATTTTTGCACGAGGAAATATTCATGTGTTGCTAGAGTTCAATTGCTCCCATCATCAGGCCTTTAATTCACGGATTTCAAAAAGCTTTAGAGAAAATTGCTCAACTCCAAAGGGCCACTTCTGCAATGGTTTACAAAAGTGGTGATGTAACAATGTAGCAAAATATGTAAAATGCAATACCAGACATGTGCGCTCATATCATACATTAATTCAGAATAAGAAGAAGCTGAGCATGTCCTTAGACAGAATTATTTAAATCCCTTTCTGCATTTAGATTCCCAACTGCCCCATGCATTGTTCCCTCACAAGAACTCTGAAATCAAATAGCCTTAAATCCAGTCGCGGTTCGCACTGCATGGAAGGGGTGGGGCGGTGGGCCGTGGGGGGAGGGGATGGGGGGTGGGTCGGGTAAAAATTAAATTACAAAATAAATTAAAAAAAACACTTAACTCGCTGTGCGCCGCCCTCCCTCGTCACTCCAGGCAGGCACAGGCTCCTAGCCTGCCCTGCACCAATCCTGACACTGCTCAGAGCAGTGTCAGGATTGGCTCGGAGTGGGTGCTCCCAGGCAGACTGGGAGCCTATGCAGGCTCTCACCAGCCCAGCAACAAAGTTGCTGGGCTGGAGAGAGCACTGTGCGCATGTGTGTTTGGCCAGACCGAGACGGCGGGCCAAACACAGATGTGCTCTGAGTGCACAGCACTCCCCCATCAGTGCATGTCACCCCCGTGGCCCGCCCCTTTCAAAGAAAAGGATAATAAACATGGTTTATTATCCTTTTCTTTGAAAGGTTTTGCAGCTGCCGCTGCTGGCGGGGGGGCAACGCTCCTCCGCCCAAATGGAGGAGCCGCCCCTGCTTAAATCGTATTGAGAAAATGACCATAATCCATAAATATAGCTGAATGCCTGCATGCTGCCAATGATGCACATTTGGCGCAGCAAAACAATACATAATATAAGGTCACTCTAGAGTTCTTTAAACTTTTCGTTGTAGGCAGATTCCAACAGATGGTGAAAACCAGTAAAATCTCAAGTTTGCTTTCAGTGCTTATCCACCTCAGATTTTTAAAGATTTAGGGACAGATGTACAAAAATGAAATTTAGCATTTCTTAAATTGCTACTTCATAGAAATCACTATTTAAGAAATGCAAAATGCTATGTACAGGGATACCGATTTCCTAATAGCGTTTTCTGCGAAGTAGGAATCGCAACTAGGAAATCGCTATTAGGAAATCCCATTGCATTTTAGTCAATAGGCTGGTTTTGCATTTCCTAAATAACGATTTCTTATTAAGAAGTCGCTAATTGGGAAATGCAGATCCAGGGATGGCAAAAGGCAAAACACCCCCTGGGTGTATCCAAAAAATAGGGGTGCACCTGTAGAGCACACATAAACCTAAGGGGCTTAAGTGTGCTGTTCTGAAATTTTTTTAAAAAAGCACCCTGGGGTGCTTTTTTAAATTGCACCAGGTTACCACCAACTTCAAATCGGTGGTAATTGCATCTCCTAAATACACAAGTCGCATTTAGCAAATGCATGGTACATCAGAATATGAATCACAAAATAGAAATCCCTATTTGCGATTTCCTATTCTGGAAATCGCTAGAAATCGCAATTTACGATTCCTTAAATGCCTTTGTACATAAGAAAAGGCCGTAATACTGATTCCAACCGTTAAAAAAATGCAAAAGGGCTTTGTTCATCTGGCTCTTAGCCTCTCAAATACCTGTAGCTAGAGTGACCACTTCACTCCATTAGGAACACTGGCGCCAGTCCTGACCTTTTCACCAACAAATCATTATTTTCTGGTGTGCTAGAGGAATGAGCATAATGGAACTAAAACAAAACTACAACACCCAGAATGCATTAGGTTGTCAAACTAAAGTGCTGAACTAGATACTGTGTCCATAATAACCTGGAAGGAGGTGATCATCCTACCAGTAGTTAAAGTAATAGCAGGAGTTATAATCTCTGAAAGACTAGGAATTGTGCCTGTAGACGTGCAAAACACTTATTTTCCTCTTCTGAAGAAGCCCACTCCTGACCCTTCAGACATGATACATTTTTGGTGTATTTTAAATATTTCAAAAATACACAACACGTCAAGTTGCTTGATCGTGCTGTTCTGCTCCATGTGCAACCTTCTGTGAACTCAAAACTTTGTAGATGATGTCAGACTAGTTCTCTAGAGCAGTAGTTAAGGGTCCATTGAGCTCTTCTCAATGCATGGATGTGGCAAGCAGTAGAAATGGGCGAGCCACTGAAAGCTGAAGCCTGAAGCTTGGCTCAGGCACAGTTAGAGGCCCTGTCGAAACCTCAAGCTCACCCTGAGCCCAGCTTTCATGTGGCTTCTGCCTGCTTTCTTCCCTCTACACTGCATGTGGCCTTACAGCCAGAGCTGTCAGCTTTGGTACTGATGAAGCAGGTTCAAGTCTTGGCGTTTGCGTCTGTGATTTGGGACAAATCACTTAATTTCTCTGTGCCTACAAACAATGAACGGTGACCTTTTGTAATGTAACTGGTGCCTCCAATCGGGCTCGCACTATCTAACAAGTATTTGCAATGCAATAGGTCTCGCATATTTTGAACAAGTTAGTTATCATCTTTTGACAACAGCACCCACGAGCAGAAAGCAAAAACAAGTTAATTGTCATCTTTTGACAACAGCACCCACAAGCAAAAACAAAAGAAAACATGAGAAGAACCTGAGAAAAGATGACTTGGCAAAATGAAATAAAGTTTGCTTTAAAAAATAAAACTTTTACAATTTTGTTTTTCCTGCTGGGCACATTTTTTCCAGTCACAAGGCTTCTGTTTGCGGGGCACTTGAAGTTAAAAACGGACATGAGGGCCACATAGCTGACTGGAAGAGCTGCTCAGGCCTAACTTGAGGCAAATTCCTGTCTCTAATTCTTCATCTCACCAATCCCCCCCACCTCTCCTGCTGTTGGATCTCCCTTACATTTCTCTATCCTAATCCCTAATGGTCCATGCATCACATCTCTCTTCCATCATCCATTCTGGTACCCTCTCCATTTCTCCTTCCATTTCTTCTAATGCTTGAGCACCTGCGACTCTGTAGCGCCTTCTCTCTCTTTCCTCCTCACCATTTGTATTACCATATGACCCTGTGGGAATGAGACTGTAGCTTTTACAAATCATTGCATTCAGCTGTGAGCGAGTAATACAGGAGTATCCAGCATGGCTTAGGAAGGCCGGATATACACCACATGTTCTGGGTAACAACTGAATATGTATAGGAGTTCCATTTAAATCCCCGCTTGTAAATGCTATTTAATAATTTGTTATAGGTGTGCCCTGGTCCTCATTTATAATGGGGACCAGGATTCAGGGGCAACCCCAGTCTGGGCAAAGCGGCGAGCGGGGAGCACAAAAAAAATTACAAATTAAAAAATAATGAGGAAAAAACCTTACTTGCTGCCTCTGCTGTGCTGCTCCTCGGTCCTCACTCACAGCCTTCCCTGCAGCCAATCCTAACGCTGCTCTCATGCTGCTGGCTGCATGAAAGCAGCATTAGGATTGGCTGGAGCACCCTGGCTTGGCATTCTGAGGCAGGCTAGGAGCCTGTGCCTCCTGTCTCCAGCCCAGCAACACAGTAACGGGTTGGCGATTGCACAGTGCGCATGTGTGTTTGGCCGGCCCGAGACAGCTGGCCAAACACACATGCGCACTGAGGGGAGTGCACACCACTCCCCTCAGTGCTCGTCATCCCTATGTCCCTGCCCCTTGAAAAATAAAAACAATAATAAACATTGTTTATTATCGTTTTTATTTTTCAATTTGCAGCTGCTGCTGGTTTGGGAAGGGGGTGGCGGTGCTCCTCCGTTCTAGCGGAGGAGCCGCCGCGGCCAGGATTTATATTTCATGACCAGATTATGTCCCGGAGAAAAAGAGAGACAGCAGGAGAAACTGGAGAATGAAGAAGAGTAGAACAGCGACAAAGTAAAAAACACACTGTGAAGGCATAAAACAGGGATGGAAATAGAACTGACGGTGAGATAAAGAAACAAGAGTTGTAGAGTGGAGGAGGAAAGAGGCCTGAGGTGGAATCAAGACTAGGGTACTTTAGTATTGGGCAACCTCAGCATCTGACTCCTAAGAAAACTTTAGTTTAACTAAAGAAAAAGGTCTTTACAAATTAAGCACTGGGTGTAAAGATGTTGTCAGTAAAACTTTAGAAGTGGAAATGAAAAGTTCTTGTGACATGGAGTTGCATAGTAACCCTATCTTAGCTCTTCTTTCTTCTAAATCTCGCCGCTAATCTTCCATAACAGCCCTTTGGCGCTCACTGCTCAGGAGTCAAGCGGCTTCTACTGACGGGGCAAGTGACCCTTCACATACTGCTGGGCGTAGTGCAAAGCTAGACATACAGGAAGGATCTCAGTGCGTGGGCTTTGTGGCTAGGCTTCATTGTGCAGCGGCACAGCACCCTGGCAACACGCGCTGCCTCGCGCTGTTCACATTACTCGCCAGCGAGAAGGTTGCTGTCTTTCATTACTCTACTTATTAAGGTGTATTTGATGGATGACAAGTTTCTTAGTTAAGACTCCACCTCAAGTGAACAGGCTCATTAAGTGCCTGGAAAACATGCAATGCGCATGTGCACTGCGTATATTTTGAATTAATGTTCACATTAGCACATTCCACTTTGTTATTTCGTAATTGTTCCAAATGGCAAATCCTGGATTAAAATGGAGCTATGAATACGATTTTACCAAAGGAGTCTCTCAACTCAGTCCTTTGATGCAGAATGTATCAAAGAACAGCAAGATACTTCGTGAAAAGGATATGGACAAATAAGGAAGACTGACAACTTGGTGTGTATCCTTTTTTGTTTCAAGTACATGGACAATTAGAAGGAAGACACCATTTCTTTGGACTGAGCAGTCACACATCCTGGCGGATCTTTGCATTAAGGAAAAACCTCATCCCTGGGTGGACAGGAGCTCCTTGACTCCCAACAATTTCCTCTGCTTTATTGTCCATCGGATATAGGCCATCGGATCTCTGCTCTCTTGTTCCCTAGCACTGAACCATGGAATAATTTTAAGTGGTGTGCAGAGTTAAAATTCTGCTAAAAAAGAAATGCAAAGTTTACACCTTTGCAAACTAATAAGTTTGCCAAATTTGTCAAGTTCATCCAGCTGAGATTTCCTGGTAAGAGAGATTTTGACTGATATATTTTCTGCATTTGTTTGCCAGAGGATTCTCCCACAGAAATAAGCAGTGTAGGTTTTTTCTCCTGCAAAACCAACCTTTTTAAGAGTTTTTTTTACCTACCTTTTTTTACGTATGCCTTTTGTCAAGGATATGAAGAAAAAAATCAAATGCCGGCGGTGGGTTTTTTGGTCAGCCCTGCTCAAGAATTTGTTGCTTTGGGCTAGTCCCCTGCAGTCAATGCTTGAAAACAATCATATTTACATTTAGCATCAACCAAACATTCCTGATTATCATTTTTAGCTGCTAAGTTTATTTTTAAAACTTTGGCAGCTCCACAATTTGCCCGAAGTTAGCACATTTTAAGAACAAGCATTTGCAATGCAATAGGTCCCATGTTTGTGAGAGTTATAGCTATTGGCTTTGTAAATGACAATGTCTTTTACCTATGTGTTTTGGTTTGGAGTGTAGTGGATGTGTGCCACGTGCCACAGCAACCCTCCCAGGCCTGTCGCTGCAGGAGAGAAGACACAACAAGGCCGCCATCTTGGGAGTGTTTTTGCCTCATTCTTACAGACTGGCTGTGATACCCTAGAGATACAACCCTTTCTAGTGTGTTTACCTAAACGTTTAGAGCACCAAACAAGCCACAAAGAGGCACCTTTGTGGCTCTTAACCCTGAGAATGAGCAGGGTCAAAAGAGTTAATTGCTTAATCTCCAATTGCTACCAAAATTGAATGTGTTCTTGTGTAATGTAACCTGTGCTCAGGTAAAGCGCTGTAATACCTTTGTATCAAGTTTGTGCTATATAAAACCACCCAAAAAATAAATAAAGTGCTCCAATAACTTTGTGTCAAGGTCGCACTACATTAAACTGGAGAAAAAAAAAAAACCCCACAGACATCGCAAAGAAACAGCAAGATGCCCGAAATGAAGGAAGATGAAGAAACAACATACCACCATGAGCGTGAAGCATTGAGGCAAAAGAAAAAATAGTGCGCCGACACAAAGCTATCTGGCAGATCATGCAGTAATCCATGTAACAGGGCCAGTCTGCGACGGCGGTAACAAACTAGCATCAAGACGGGACAAGCGTAAAGCATTTATCAACAACATCAAGGGATTTTTTTAATGCAGGCCCTGGAACAAATGAAAGTGCTGGGCGTGAGATGGGTGTGGTTAAAGCCCATGGAATAGATTACAACAGGTCGAAAAGCAGCGCTTGCGTGCTGCTATGCTCAACTTTAAAAAAAGTCTGCATGTTGGACAAAACAATGTTTTGGAACTTGCACTCTCACAGTAATTTTGTTGTTTTATTGTCGAATACTTCTACATTTTTACATCTGACATACACTTTGCTTGGGAGAAATTAAACTGTGGTACAGGGTGACATCAGCCTAAATGGTAAGGACGGACTTGTATTGACTCGGAATGAATTGGCCCTGTACACTGAGCCTGTCCCCATAAGACACACAAATTTCACTGGTTCCCAACCTATGCCAGTGTTTGCCTTTTGTAAATATATCAAACAATTATAGGGGTCTCAGACTGATTCATTGTGGAGGTGCTATACCTCTTTAGGGGTTAGTACACCCCAACACAACTAATGCTTGATTAATGCAGGCCCTCAAGAAAATGAATTAATTTGTGTCTCAGCTGGGGGGGAGGGTGGATATGACGTAATGGCGGACAGAGCAGTTTAATTGGACTCCCTTGTAAAGAAGTGCCTTTGGTACTCCACAGATTTGGCTACTGTTTAGGGTGTCAATAGCTCCCGGATTCAGTATTAAGACACCCTCCAGTTTGTATCTTCTACTATGTACCAAAAGGTTAAATCTGACCATACTGGTTACTTTTCACTATTTTTGGCTCCTCGTAATCATCACTTGCTAAGTTCATTTTCCTCCCACTTTTTCCTTTTGCCTCTTCTCCCTTATTTTTTGCACAATTTTCTCTATTCTCTTTTTCTCGTTTCTCTTTTTCTATACATTTTTCTCTTCTTTCTAGTATTTTATCTCTTGTTTGCAGTCCTTTTACTATGTATCAAATTAGATGTTTGCAACTCTAGATAATGTTTGCCTTATGAACTGGCAATAAAAATTAATAGACAAAAGAAGATACTGTTCAGTGCCCACAATAAACACCACCCAAAAATCTTTTTAAAAGGTCAGGAAACACAAACGTTCCTCATCAGATCTAAGTGTATGACAGAGACTGAGTGTAATGTGTAAAAGCAGAAAGGTTTGGGGACTGAAAAGCCAAAATCAAACTTGGCAGCATGAACCATGAAGAAATGCTACATCTTTAGGCTCTGGTGACATTTCTAAACTGCCCAACCTTAGCTCATGGTTTGTGATGTTCCCAAAACCTCTCGATGTCAAACATTATGTGAGGTTTGCATCACTCGTTTGTTAAGTCAGCTTGAGAAAGGAGTTTTGTTTCATAGAGGGAAAGGTTTATTGAGAACAGTAAATTAAATACTGGGCAATACTGTCTGGTTGTGGGTGTGAAAAAGAGGAATAAAATACAGTTTATGTAAGAAGTTCATATTTCAGAAAAAAACTTGCTTTGCTTTGTTAAAGAACACACACTGTCTCTAGAAGGAAGAGATTCTTTAAGCTACTGTCTGCAAGGTGCATCTAACAATGCTCACAGTTGGGAATTAGACTGGTAAGGCTTTGTTTACCATACATGAAGAACGTGTAGATTAGATAATGGTCAGAGGTAAAGCTCTGCAGATGGGTTTTGGGCTGTCTACATAATGATGAAACCCATTTTTCTTAAAGACCTGTGAAGTAATCCTCATTTCATGGGTCACTGAGAAATATAGCTTTTTATACCATTGCATTTCATGAAAAAAAAGCGCCCAAGCACCTAAAAGGAGCGGTGATAGTGTCATACATACTGTGGGTGGAGTCAGCAGCCATTTAAACGGAACCACGCTTTTAGGTAGGCAGAACAGGCGCACGTGTTAGGCGTTCCCAATTCTCATGAAGGAAACCTTCAAAGGGATTGCTATTGACTTTTGCAATTCTGATCTCATCCTGGGAATTTGGAGTGGATATGGCTTTGAAATGTTGCAGCTCTGACTATCTCTTGGAATCTAGCCTGGTCCTTTCTGTGAGCATTAATGAATCAAGGGCTGCTCGAAGACAGGACAGAGCGCTGCCTTAGCCCTCACAATATGGCATACCATACTGAGAGCGCGAATCCATCTCCCAGAATGGCCTTAAGATCCCAGATATTATCTGCCATCCACATCCGGCATGCAACAATGCACCATTCATCATGGCTGCCTTCTTGTTGAAATAACCACCGCGAGCACCCCCGCAAGGCTGTGGACCCCCTCAGGACCTTGTCATTGAGCGAGACCCTAAGGGGGCCATGAAAGGTACTCCCGCTAGCCACATTCACTAGGTTGACGCTTGGTTCTACTCAATGTGTGGAGTGCTGTTTTTTTATTGCGCTTCAGCGCAGTAAACCAGTCTACTGACTGCAAGGCTCGGTGACAAGAACTATTGTGTGACCTGGCTTAGGCCACTGTTGTAAAGGGGGCAGACCGGTGTTCCTGGATGAGATATCTCTTCGCCCAGTGATAACTGGCCTGGTTTTCCTGGGTAGGGCGGATCGATTTCACTGCTTGGTAAAATCACAGGAGTCCCTGCCTGACCACCTTCCTTGGCGCGGAGAAGTATGGAAGGCCCCGCTGCCAGCTCACAGCCGCTGCTGTGCTCCCATGCCATCCCACCCTGCACTAGCATGGCTGCTTCCATTTATCACCTGCTCCAAGAAGGTGGTAGAGGGCAGAGTATTTTTCGCTGGAATGGAAAACCCGCTTGCGAATTTGGACTCAGTAATTTTGGGTTTGCGTGCTATTTCACGTTCTGGGATTTATGTGCGGCAATAGCAGCCAGAAACAGCAGTTCCGGTGACACAACATCCCCTCATATACATCCAGCCACCTTGTAATCAGGACTGATGTTACTCATGCAGTTTCGATGTAAGGTTCTATGGGTTTTGGAAGCTATCCAGAATTAGGATTTGGTGCTCAGGGCCCCCTTACCCTCTGCAGCCAGAGTTCTCTGGTGGCCATTGGTGTTGGCACCCTAAGATGGCTACTAAAGTGACCTTAATGTAGCCCCAAACCACCTCTACCTCAACTATATGAAACCACTGAGTTCCAGTTTATTCTCTCTGTTAGAATTTCTGTATATTGTTTGCATCTATCGTGTACTTCTTAGGAACAGTGGCAACATATACATCCGACATCCCCCCATTCAGTCAGTCAAAGTTACGTCATTGATCTGTTCATATGTACAAAATTGCACAGCACAAGTACAATCCATGTAATACAGCCATTACATACAGAATTGTATGGCCAATGAGTGGTGCGTGACTTCATGTGACGTTTACTTAAGTTCCAACACTTGAACCACATCTGAAACTCACCTGCATTGCTTTGTTACAGATCACTTTGTCCAAATTATCAAGAAAACTCATTTTAACCTAAAATGTTAACCTAGATATAATTTTGTGTAAGGAGAAAAAAAGTCAGCAATGTCATTCATCTTATTACAGGGTAGGGATTAATATCACTGCATTTAATTTAAATTAATCTTGTTAGCATTAAGGGTTCAGGTTTATGTCAGAACACTATTACTTATTACAGTAAGAATATTTAATTTAAAACAGTACAATAATATTTACAGTTAGGATTAGCACTGGAGTAATAAAATGAAAACACAGATGTACTTATCTAAACGTTAACGTAGGGTTAGCATTACATTGACAGTTGTTTAATTTAATTACATGTAATTCAGGTTGCGGTGACAGATCGTTTATAAATTCATTTGATAAGATTCCGAGCAGGTGTATCTCTACGGTGCTCTGAAAGGACGGAAATTGGCGATCGATCTTGGATATTCAGAAGAGAGTTGAATAGATTAAACTTTGAGCAGTAACCCCAGCAGGTGTCTCATCAAGCTGTTCGGAAAGGACAGCAGGCTGGTGTTGAGTCTTAGGTTATCCAGAAGATGGCTCCAGATTCTCAGTGTTTGGCAAGATCATTGTTTTGTTGTCTTGCACGGTTTCTTTTTCCGAATTTGCAGCACTAGGTGAGATTTAGTTAGTGATTAGAAGTGCTTAATTTGTAAATAAAAACGTGCCTGGTGCCCAAAGCTCTCCTTTGAAACACGCAGCTGCTGCAATTAAATGTTCGAGCACTGAATACTGAGGGAGCGTAATCCTGAAGCCATCTCGGGCCTCTTTAATCCATTTATAGCCTCTTGGTGCCCTTCAGCTCAGTCTAGCAGCTTTCTGCTTTCTCCCTTTGTGACGCTTTTTCGTTTTTCTCTTCCTCCGTCTTTCCCAAACGTGTCTTTTGCTCGCCGTAAATGCTTGAGGCAGAAAAATAGGTACCGCCCCCTTAAAATAAGTACCGGTTCCCTCCACCGGAAACCACCGGCTCAAATTAAGCATTTAATTATTGTGTTTCTCCTTGACATTAAATTAGTTTGTCCTAGAATTGGCTTTTGTATGATACTAGACATCATGAAGTAAATGTGTGCTTCTATGAGCAGCCAGAGGAGATCTGTGGTGATTTCCTGTGGCAAGGCTACCGTCTGTGTGAAGTATAGCAGTGAAAGTTGCTGTAGTTGACTTAATTGGCGCACTGCTCAAGTAGCAGATTGGTCACTGATGTGACAGTGATGGCCGGGTTCCCTCCTTTTTACTGTGGGTGCCCTGTCACTTACACCCCCTTGCCACCTAGAACTTCCTGATTGATGCTGTGCCCTCATCAGAGAACAGGGTGCAAACACATAAGTAACATGCTAAGTTAATTGCAATTCCACTGCTTTATGAATCTCAGACAGATGACCTTTGACTCAGTGCTGTGTTTTTAAATGTTATTTTTGTGGCTAAGAGTTCTTCATGTGATTCACGCATCCAGACCACATCTATATAAGTGTAAAGATTCTCATCTATACTAATATTTGGTCTGAATTTCTGTACATGTGTCCTACAGTGGCAGCTCTGTGCAAAACTTCCACGGTGAGTATATTTGAGAGGCTGCATTAATCTAGTATTTTGTACTGGGGTGCACTAATGCCCAAAGGGGAACAACACCCCCACCATGAGCCACTCCAAGACCTGTGTAATTGTTCGACATGTTTACAAAAGTCCAGATCATTGTGTTTTTGGTTTCACATTTCCACCAAGCTTTTGGCCAAACACACAAGTGCTCACGTTTTTGCATTGGGTGCATTCTGATCCTCATTGCCACTTCTACTCTTGACAGGGAGCATCGGTCTCTCGAAATTGCTTTCCCTTTTCCCCTGATACAGCTTCTAGGTACAAGAGCTTCTGCAGGCAGTGACATCATGTCACGCGCCTGTCCATCACAAACACACACTCTTTCTCACTGTTCTACAATCCTCTTTTGATAATCTGATTTATGATAAACCTATTTGTAATCTTTTTACATATTTTATAATCCTCCACTGTTTTGTACTGTCCTTATCTAATTAAAAGAAGATGCAAGTTTCATCCACAGCATCATTGTTGACTTACATGATGAAACACATTGGTTATTTTACGGTTCTTTAGACCAGTTTATAATGCACCAGTTTATGAAAAAAAGACGTTAGTCTGAATAACAATCTTTGTGAGCAATTATGAATACAGCTAGAGTTGTCAAAGGAAAGATTAGAGATGAAAGAAGATAGCAATTTAATCTCTACACAAAGAAGGGATTACTTACTGGCCCAGTGGCTTATGGAATTAATTACTATTTCTTCTTCATCATAGTGAGCAGGACTTTGTGTATGCAGGTTTGTTTAGCACCATATTGATATTACAACAAACCTCAGCCAGTTTCTTGTAGTATAGAAGTGTTGCAGAACTCTGCTACAGCCGGGCTCTGGTTTAGAGGCGTGGCTTACCCATGTTCTGTAACTCGAAGTGTAGCGATAATTTGCATGGGTGACATTGATTGTTCAAGAGCATGCAAGAAAGCAGGACCATACCTCCCCATACTCTGTACATCCGTGCGGAGGAGGCGGGTGAGACCGACACAGATGCACATGTTCATGTTGTTGGTGGTTGAGTTGGGGTACAACGAAGGTGAACTGTGCAAGCGTGTAGTGTATTACACTGCAGCGTTGACCGTTGATAGCTGGTTGGATATTCTGTGGGTTGTTGCAGGGGCCATACCCGCGGATTGGACGTTTAAGGCATGGCGGCACTCCAGTTTATCTGTAACCACAAAACCCAGTGGGCTGTAAGCCATCTCTCAGGGGAGGGGAGAGCTAACATTTATTTTAGGGAATAGGATAGCGTTCTCCCTTTCTCTAAATCCACAAACACCTAAAGGTATCCCAACATATCTAGTAAAACACATTGGTTTTGAAAATCAGTGCGTGTCACCATATGCAATGAAAACAAAACCAATTTTTTTTTTGTTAGACCCTCCTCAATTCTAATAGTGGCGTGCTTCATCATTGGGTCTCATCCTGGTCCCTAAAAACCAAGATTAATTTCACCATATTCCAGGGAGCACTTTTAATAAAATTGCAACCGGGGTCTTCTCTGATTAAAAATACCCAGAACAACCAAGGTATTCCTTTTGTTAGTCGTTGCTTAGGTATGATTAAAAACACCAATAGGTAGGAGTAAACTCTAGGGTATAATGTTCCTGTTACCCTGTCAAGTTTGTTTCCATATTTCAGCACCATGAAAAGGCCTCTGAAGGTCCAGGGCTATAATCAAGACAAAAAAGAGCCCTGGGAAAATTGTTTGGTTACTAACAGTCCATCTTTCCTAATTGAGGGGGGACAAGCACACATGCAACACACAAATCCATGCATGTAAAGGCTTACTAGCCCGCTTAATAATGGGAATGTTCAAACTTGATTCCCTGTTGTGGAATCTCTTAAGGCAGCATGGGAGGAGGGGGACACCTAGTCCTTAGGGCGATATTGTCCCGGGAGGGGGGCTACATGCCCACCTCCCTATTTACAATATGGCCAGGCCACGGGAGATGGGGTCCCTGGAGCTGAAATTAGCCCAGAGAGGGGTCTGCGTGCCCCCTCCTCCATAAATCCAGTGGTGGGCCAAAAATGGCCTGGGGAGGGGGTCTACACACCCCTCCCCTAAAAGAAAATGCAATGGGGGATGGGGTCAGGAGGGGTGCTGTGTGCCTCCATCCTGGGTTGTCTGCCTTTGGGGGTCAGCCACGGGGCCAGGCCTTGTGGCCACCCTCCTGCTGCACATGGCCAAAGGCCGTGCACGGCGGCCCGGCCCTGCGGCCAACCTCTGGCCATCCAAAGGCCATGCGCAGCGTGGGGTTGGCTACATGCAAGGGGTTGGCCGCAGTAGTGGTTAGATTAACGTATGGTAATTAATTATTACTTTATGATAAAACCCTAGAAATTCACTGAAAAAAGCAAAGGTTGCAGGGACCTTATAATTATGAAATAGCATTAAAAACAGTAGAATTCACTGAAAAAAACAAAGGTTGCAGGGACCTTATAGTTAGGTTTAGATTTTACACACACACAACCATAGAAAGTTAGCAGTTATAGTTAGAGTTATCTCAAGTAAGTCTAGGTTGTTCTGTGAGGTAACTATAACTCCCACCCTCGCCATCACTGCTTATTTCCATACATATTACATCAGTCATGACACCTTCTGTGGCATCATTGATAATATCACTGCAACATTTGCAATAAAATTACTGATGAGAAATCTGTGCATGCCATGGGGGCGAGTTCTAGTTACGTTAGTGCATGAGTTATAGTTACTTGAAGTAACTATAACCGTGGAACTTCTATGGTGTAGTTTGTGTAAAATCTGAACCTAACTATAACATCCCTGTAAGCTTTGTTACCTCTTGCCTCTGGGTTCTGGCCCCTCTGGCAATTTCCCAGTCTGCTTTAATGGGTCTATCAGATGTTGATGAGCATTTTTTGTAAATGTTTATGCAGATTTGTGAAAAGCCGTCAAAGGTATGAACAATTAAAAAAGCTATTTTCTTGTGCATTGCTCAGATATTACTGGTTGGTCGCAGGGGTTGTGGTGTTGTGGAGAGGTGTGGAGATAAGTTATACAGGAATCTAAAAACTTGTGTTTTGAATTTAAAAAATCTAATATCATTTTTTTCTCACAGTTCACAGGAAAGCTACTAGGCATCCTTACATCAGACTTTGCCAGAAGAATAGTCTAGACCATAATTAGGTGTGAGTTAACAGCACAGCTGCTGTGATCAACCTTTAAAAAGGAGCTTTCAGAAGCACTGCAGAGAGGGGCTCTGGCTCTGCCCACACACAGGTTGACAGGAGCACATGTTTTGATTGGGCAGAAGTTATGTACTTACGCAGAAAAAACTGCTTCCCCGTTCTGCAGCTGTGATTCTTTTGTTAGTTTCTCCAGCAGCAGTATGGCTTCCTAGTCAAGGCTCACTAACTTGCATAAAGTATCAGGCTTTCAATTGAGTGGTGCTTGCCCTTTCAGGGGTGCACACATGGCACTGTAGTGCTCTGAAGGTTTCTTAGACAAGTAGATATTTTACATGTTTGCTTTTGTCTGTCAGCAGTACAGATGGGAAGTGAGTGATCATGAGGAATGTATTGCTGTTTTCCAGTCCCAGCACTCCTCCTTCCCATCAGTAAATTTAAACTTCAGAGTGCAGTTGTGTGTTTGAGAGGAGCATGGGATGCCCAAAGCTACTCTAATCTACTTGAATTTCTAGGTCTGGCTTGCGATAACAGCTGTCTCCTGACTTAGTTAAGCAACAAAAAAGAGCCTTTCATGTACTACTGAGAGAGGGGCTTTAGGCTCCACCACGTTTTGGTTCCCATGAAGACAGGATTCGATTGGACCAAACTTATGTCGTTCTACTGACAAGAGTGCTTGTGTTGCACTTTTTGGCTATGGGCTAAGCTTATGCCCGGTACAGCAGGACAGAGATTTGCATGACGACAAGTCCATAATCTTACCTAGTGTCCTGGATATTATAAAGTGTTAGGCCAAAGGCAGTAGGTCTTCATATTTATTGTGATAAGCTTAGGTTAGCATCAATCCATGTAAGCCTGCAGAGAAGAACTTTTTACATGGAGTCTATCAGATTACTGTCATAGGCAAGGGTTTTGGTAGTGGCTACCACCTGTGACGAACTGTGGATATAGAAGATTTTGCTTTGGAAAAGTCCTCATTACCGCCCCTCCCCCTTAGTAGTTTGCTTAACATACTGTAATTTTGTACACCTTTGTGATTTAATGATTGTGTGACTGGTGTTTGCCTTATGAGAGCACAAACAGTAGGTCTGAGGTGGTTAAAGGTATCAGACAAGCTGTAGAACTGGCAAACTGAGAACAATTAAGTCTGATGCAATTGATCTGTTCTTTTTATTATGATATTCCGTGTGCAATCTTTAGCAACAGTGAACAGTGGTGACTACTGTGCTGTAAAAGTAGGAGACACCTCTCGTATTCAATCAAGATGGGGAAACTGGATAGTCATACCAGTGGCGCAAGCTTCTCATCACAGGTGTGCTCCTATACGTTCAAATGTGGGTGACTGGCCATCTGAAATTCAGTCAACCTAGCAAAGTAAATAATTCCAATATTAATATTCAGTGCCTTGGAGTTTAGTCATGTCAAGTCCCTTCTCAGCTGTCAGTCCTGTTCAGAATGTCTTAGAAACCACCATACTTTACTGCATGAGGTAACTGGCACATGTTACCACCTGTTAATTACATCTGGCCAGCGTGTTTCATTGCTTCACATACTGGTTTCAATTTTGTCAGGGCCAGAGGACCATTGAACTGCCCACTGAACACTGCAAACGATCTGTTCACGAGGCGAAAGCCTACCTGTGGACACGATACTCATTTGTAAGGGACCAGCTTGTGGCAACGGCCTGAAGAAACACAATATACCTATATATCTATATATCTACATGCATATATATCTCAAAAGGCCATTGCGGCTTGCACCATTTACTGTCCCTGCTAGCACTGACACTACCTGCTACCCATCACATTCCGACAAATGTGACAATTTGGAATATTGCAGGTAAAACTTTAAGAATGGCCTGGGTGCGCTGGTATCATTATTTTTTCTAATATATTAAATTTTTAAACTCTAATGCTCCCTTTGAAAATAGATGGACAGCACCACCTTGTGCTAAAATGTCATAAAGACATGCTAGTGTTAAAAGGTAAGTGCCTGCTTCAAGCCCTGGCAAACACCGACACAAATTAAGCACTGGGTAGGCAGGTTCCCTCTCCTTGTCAAAAGGTGAGGCATTAAGGGCCTTGATCTCTTCGCCTTCCATGAGGGTGGGAGGGTGTATTGTTACGGTCCTCCACACTCCACCTTAGGGCAGGGTGCATTTTATTATTTGCTCCTCATGATGCCCAGTGGTGAAGGGTGTTTGCTTCCTCGTGGGGGTTGGCACATTTTCCTCTTGCTTTAACCAAAGGTGGAGGGGGTTATTTAGAGTCAGTGAATCATCCAGCAATGTTGTCATTTTCTCTGGTGCATTTTAGATAGGTGGCCCTGGTTCAGCTGCCACGGCCCGTTGGTCCACATAATAATGTGGGCCAGGATGGACAGGGTCGGCTGTCTTCTCTCCAGGGCCACCTTCACCATCATTTCTGTGGAGGGTGAAGACGGCTGTGAACAGCTGGTAGTTGTCTCAGTGCTCTTTTGGCAAATAAGAACAGAGCACTGGGCAGCTGTCGGCTCTTCCTGCCCAGCGTAATGCTCTGGGGGGTACGGAGGGTGTTTGGGTGCAACTGACAGCTGTAGCCAGTGGCCCAGGGAACAGTCCACTCCAGCAGCTTAAGTGGGGGCAGATGAGCTGAATCTCACTTGGAGGTTAATGCTGTCAAAACAGTCAGGGAATTAATACCATGTTAAAAGGATTGTGGCTGTGCAAAGAGAAATAATTAAAATACAAGAAAAAAACAGAGAAAGGGACAAATAGAAAAAATGAGCATGCTAGAGAAATGCAAAAAAGAAAAAAGTAAGAGAGACAAATGATTGGTAGATAGAGAAGGGATGGAAAGAATGGAAGGAGGGAAGCAAGGGTGACGGCCGGGGCGGCTCCTCCATTAGGGCGGAGGAGCATCACGACCCTGCCAGCAGCAGGAGCTGGAAACCTTTAAAAATATACTATAATAAACTGTGTTTATTATAGCATTATTTTTAAATCGGGTGGGGCAATGGGGTGACGAGCACAGAGGGGAGTGCACAGAGCAAACACACATGCCCACAAGGGCCATCTCCAACCCGGCACTGTTTAGCCGAGTTGGAGTGAGCCGTCCCAGGCTCCCAGTCTGCGTTGGAGCGCCCAGCCAGGACGCTCCAGCCAATCATAACGCTGCTTTGAGCAGCGTCATGATTGACCACAGGGCAGGCTGGGAGCCTGCAGTGCAGCAGAGAGCGGCGGCGACGACGTCCAGGTAAGGTTTTTTTTTTTGGGGGGGCGATAATTTATATTTTATTTTATTTTTATCCTTCCTACCCCCGCCCCACTACTTTTCCAAGTCGCCAGCCGCGACTGGTCACAGCAAATACAGAAGTGTCAAAGTAAAGGGAAAATGGTGGAAGGTAGGATGGAAGGGCTAAGGAAAGATTGAATGGAAGGGTTTAGATCGGCATGAAGAGTGAGAGGATCAATCAGTGAAAGGGGGGCTAAAACGGCAGAAAAATGAACAGGTGGCACAGTGGGTAGATTGATGAATAACTGGATATTGTTGGATGTATAATATCTTGAAAGGACATATGGCTGCCTGGATGAAAAAGAATATCCTTTAGTAAGGGATGGGTGGGCAGGTGGATGATAAGATGAAGTGAGGACAGATGGATGAATAGATTGAATGGTGAATGGACGGATAGATGAGAAGGAACGGATGTGAGGACCTCTTCTAAGAAGGGTCAGGCTTACTTGGTGGGATTAGAGGTTGGTTCAAGCGGGGCTATTTTCATTTTCTGGCTACTCCCCTGCCTACATCAAAATACAAATGATCTCGCTTAACATGTATAAAGACTTTCTATCAAGTGATGTAGTCTGTGATATAGGTCTGTCCCCAGGTACAGGATACAGGTCTGTTCCATTGTAAAGAAGGAACAGGTTAAGAGGGATCATTTGTACTTTGATGTTCATAATTTCCCACGTTCCCGAACTGAAATATATGTAAATAAATGTTCTTGCAGGTACCTCTGGGTTTTTTATACTCTCTTGCCTACAACCTAGTCTCAAACCACTTGCTTGTCCTGGGCCTCCTTCATCTGCAAAAAATGAGGGAGAAAGAGACAGGGGTCATGTGACAGCTTCCCTCGAGCGGTGTTTGCAACAGTAGGCCTAGTGCGGGGCACCTGTCAGGTGCCTTGGTTCTCTGGCCCACAGATGTTTCAGGCTAAGAGGGACAATCACCCTCCTTCCCCCTGAGGCAAGACTGTTGGGATTGGGTCTAAAAACAAGACCACAACATTTGGGGTGGCTAGGTGCGTGATGACGTGTCAGCACCCCCAGCCCCCGCCAAAGGTCAGCGCACAGTCACAGAGCAGTGCGTGCACCACCACTTCAGACAGTGAGCTCGGCTGTGCAGGTGCATGGAAGTACTGCCCTTGCACCAGAGAAGGGGTCTCTCATGAGGAATCAAGCGCACTGAGTACTGGCGCACCCCTCGCGTGCAAGCCGCCAATCCTGCTGAGCCCTTTAATGAGGCCCTAGCAGTCTGTCTTCTCAAGGCAAGGCAGCAGGGTATTGTTGAATACTGTGTAAAACTAGATGCCAAGCTTAACTCTCTGAAGAACCCTACTGAGAACTGGTGTCGGATCCCATCCTTTCAGTCAAGGTTTTTGTGTGTTTTCTTTAAAAACATTTTCTTTAGCAAAGAAAATTTCCTGCAGTGTTGTTAGAGACATTTGATGGCTTGTCAGGGGGAGACAAGATCGCTGAAGTCATAACATTTGTGCTTTTACTTGGGAAGGGAAAGAAAAGGAAAAATGCTCTGTGGGATCCAGTTACTCTGTGGATCTTGGTGTAACCCAAGAGGGGGCGCTGCACCAGCACTGCTCTGGTGTACAGTGGCCCGGGAGGCTCAAATGATTTTACAGAGTGTGTATGGCGGCTTTAAAATCCTCCACCTGTGGACTGCGTGCCCAGCGACTTAAGCGGTGTTACCCCTGTCCCTCAGAGTTCCCCTCTAAGCAGTCAGCATAAAGAGACATTCGGTAAAAACTGATAAATTAACAAAAACACCCAATTTACATATGGAAGAATAAATGGTTGCAAGTAAACGCAGATTGGGTTAACCTAGGGGCGAGCCTGGTGTTTATGTCACCTCCTTCATAGCAAACCAGAACAGGTTAGGTTTTCATTATTTTGATAAATGTCTTTCTTCAGAGGACGTCCTGTCTTACAACACAATTTGAAATAAATTCTCCTGTACGACTATAACACCATCAGTCCCAGAATAGCCCATAATCTAGTTCAGAAGTGGGCACTGTGTATTGAAGAGTTGATGCCACCTCTGTGCAATGCAGCTCACTGGTTACTCAAGATGTGTGTTTTTTAACTGACCAGAGGAGGACGTTTGGATGGAAAAATCAGTGAATAATGGAGACGCTTCTCTCTCCCTATTCTTTTGGCCTTGTCAGAAGACCATTGTGCTTTTAGTATAACTGGACCCAGAATTTGATGAGAACATCAGTGTGGCGTTGCCGTACTTGATCCCCCCCTTGGCCCAAGTTACTCACACCATCTCATCCCCATCCATGTAGCTCATTAGGCGTACAATGATGTGGTGTGGGGTAGGGCTGCCAGTGGTAGGCTGGGGAGTGAGCCACTGATGAGGTCTTTCCACAGGAAGTGTGTGAGTAGATGTACTCATTCATCCTATGCATCTCCACCTCGGTGCAGTCTACGTATGTGCGCATTGTTGCATCGACAGTGGCCCTAGAGGTGCCCAGCCCCACCAGTACCATGCTAAAGATTCTTTCCCAATCTCTAGTGAGTAGTGTTGCCATCACAAACTCATCCTCCAGCACCTTTGCTCTTTCCTCCGTCTGTCTTAAATGACTTGTGTTACCTGCTAAACTGAATTGGATGCCATTCACCCTCATCGCCACTGTCATTCTTGTTGGATGTAGCCGAGTCGTCCAACTTGATTTTGGACAGGATATATTGGAATTTTGCATCCTCAGCATCAATTCCAACACATCCTGCCCATCTGCAGAGATGGACTACCAGAGCGACAAAGCTCAAATGATTTCATCTTGGACTGTGTGACTGAAGTTTCGCTTGGGCTTATTCTTTACTTAGGGCAGTTTGGAGGTCCCATCCGATCACCAGAATGTGGCGCAATCCCAACCATTCTGAAGGTGGAGAACGCTAAACTAAGAACTATTCATCAAGGTATCCTGGCATCAGAGAGGGAATCCAAGGCCCTCCTGAGATGCTGAAATATGCCTGCCTCGTCAGCTGTGGTGAACCTGTCACTGGGAGCACCAGAAGAAAGTAGCGAGCACTCCTTCCACGCTGGCCACGTGCAGAAAGTTCTGGGTGATGAGAGAAGTCAGATCTGTTAGCAAACAGAGCACTCCTGAGGCGGTGGACATGCTGGACACTGGCAGCAATGCAAAAAAAAGAGTAGCGTCCTGAACCACCTACAGGGATCCGCTCTCAATCAAAGGGATCCACATGCAGCCCCAGTGCAATGGGGGAAGTCCACAGATTACAGCCTCAGTCAACACAGTTCACATGTCTAAGCAAACCCGAGTTCTCTCCACCTCCGAGACAGCAAAAGGGGCATAAGGCAAACCGTCCAACAGCGCAGCCCCTGCCCGAACCTCCTCGCCAGCTACCATTCATTAAAAATATCAGTGTCTCTCTTTGGGGCTGAAGGATGTCTGTAGATGAGGCTTCCCATTGGAGGAATTCCCACTCAGCTCAGTCCTATGGCCAGTGCCGTGCAACTTCAGACTGTGGATGTCACCACACAAATGGAATAAATAGCACAACAAGAAAGTAACATAGTGTATCATATTCGCAAGACGTTGCACACTCTGTGTGTGTGTGTGTGTGTGTGTGTGTGTGTGTGTGTGTGTGTGTATGTGTATATATATGTATATATATATATATATATATATGTGTGTGTGTATATTTATACATATATATATATATATGTATAAATATACATATATATATATATAAATATAAATATATATATATATATATATAACAACAATGGTGGTCACATGGCAGTGTGCCTAACTGCTGGTGCAAACGGCGGGGATTGACCAGCCCCAATAATACTACCACAAAAAAATGCCGCTGCACTCCCGGGAAGAGTTAATCCTTCTTTATTTAGAAATAGTCTCCATACATTGCATTTTCATCCATCTATATCACCTCTTTATCTACAACGCGCTTTGACGATATGTCTTTCTCAAGTGGATTTTAAAAAGGCACAAATCAGTCTGTCAGTCATGCTGTACTATTTATAATCCATCAAGGAGCACTCTGGGAGTTGTAGTGTAGTCCAATTACGCTGATATACTATACTGGACACAATATCATAATGGCTTTCCCACGAAGTATAGCCTTCATTATGCATGATTTCAAATTGCTGAGACTCATAATCAGCTAAATACCTGCAGCTTCTGAATGTTCTTTCAATCTGTGCCATTTCCAGTTAGCGTTTGTTTTTCAACCGTTGTGGTGGAGTGACCCGTCTGTCGACTTCCAAATCAGGCCCTAAATCTGAAAGTGAAATACTGACCTGGCAAAGGCATGAAAAGTATCTAACCAACAAGAGGATTTTCCTGGACGCAAAATGTAAAGGTTTCCTGCCAAAAACCAAAGGCTTCAGCATAACCTACTCCAACAGCTATTAAGCTTCGAGAGGACTTCTCGGATCCAGCATGTAACATTGCCCTGGTGGAGAATTCCAACTTCCATTTCAAAGACCTAGTCCAAAGGTAAAATCTTTGATTGGGTCTAACCTGCTTGGTTTATCTGTCCCACACTCCATTACGGTTGGCCTGAAACTGCACCTAAGTCCTGGTTTGATTTCACCTTTACCTTCTGTTAGCTTTTCTTGCCTCAAATATATATATATATATATATATATATATATACATATATATATATATATATATATATATATATATATATATATATATATATATATATATATATAAAAAACAATATCTCTTGGTCCCCTTCTTCGAATTCTTAATGTTTTGATGTTGTTTTGTTTAATACGTTTTACTCTATTTTTCTAAATTAGAGTGGGGTTTTATTGGGTTTTGTTTATTGAGTTTCTGTTTTGGTACTTCTAAATCATTTACACATTTTCTCTAAGTTAAGGCTTTCTGCTCTGTGTCACAGCTACAGTGGTCTAAGCCGGAGATGGTATCTCTCAGCCCCAGCCTGCAGAGGAGCACTCACCACAGTTTCGGCAGTACCATCTAGTCCTGATGCCTCTGGCTGATGATCACCCTCACATCCATCAGATGTGACACCATTCTTTTCTAGACACTCGCCTCGAGATGTTGTGATCTCCAGTTCTGGGGTGGTGAGGCAACTATCCCCTGACTCTAGGCCATCAGAGTCAGTGGGTGGTGGCAAAACATCAGTAGCTGTAGTGGCAGTGGCAGATCGGTACTGTTTGAGGAACGATATATTGCAAGTCATCGACTCATCGCCCTTTTGGGCAGTGACCAGGGTGCCTCTGATCCTCACAACAGTCCACGACGTCATCTCAAACGGGAGTCTAAACTTCCCACCTGGATATCTATTCCGAACCAACACCCGGTCACCCACTTGCAGAGGCACTGATCTCGCTCGTCTCCTCCTTGACACTTGATCATTGGCGGCTTTAAGTTATCACAATCTTTCACTCGCTTGCTCCTGCAGGGCTGTGGATACCTCACATTGCGGAATGGTGTCTTCTACCTGTCTGTTCATGCACAGAGCACTAGGGGATATCTTTGTGGTAGTATGAGGGGTGAGTCTATACTCTCTTAGGAATGCATACAAAGCACAGTCAACATTGTGGACGTTAGCCACTGTTATCCTAAATCCTTTATTCAAGGTTCGCCTGAAGTGTTCGGCCTCCCCATTGGCCTCAGGTCAGCAGGGTGTAATTTTCCTATGGACAACACCATGCCTCACGAGGTATTCTGCAAATTCTTCCCTAGAAAAAAGCAGGCCATTGTCCGTTCTGAGTTCCTGAATGAGACCATGAGTGGCCATGACTTTTTCCAAATGAGGGATGACCTGCCCAGCCGTAGTCGTGTCCAGTATTTCCACTTTAGAATATTTGGAAAAGTCATCAATGGCCACCAGCATGTGCGGCCCATCAGGCAAAATACCCAAGTCTGCACTGGCGTGCTTCCACGGCCTGGATGGAATTAGTTCAGTGATTATAGGTGCTGGAGGCTCAGATGGCCCCACGACCTGACAGATGTGACAAAGGTGCACCACTCTCCCAACTTGGTGTTCCAGTCCTGGGAACCACACTTTACAACGAAGTCTGGCTTTCGTCTTGACTACTCCTTGATGAGCGTCAGTAGCCAACTCCACTATATGGGATTGTAAGGACCGGGGAACCACCAGTCGCAGCCCCTGGAGCAGACATCCCTCTAGTGATACCGACAGCTCATTCCAGACCTGATGCAGGGCAGCCAGAGTATGTCCGGCCTCTTACGTCCGCCTGGATAGATTGTGTGTCATTTCATGCCATCTCCCTGTGTGAACGGCTCTTATAGCAAGTTGGAGACATTCATCCTGCATTGACACTAGTAATGGTCTGGATCGCTCGGCCACCAGTGGAACGTATTTTTCCACGGCTTCTGCCTCATCCTCCTCGTGTGCTGAAGCCGGTCTGGCATGTATTGACAGGAAGTCCCGCAGGGTTTTGGGACCCTGGGCTATAAATCACTGTGAATTGATAGTCTTGTAGTTGGAGAATCCACTTTTCTATCCGAGGAGGAGAAGGGGAAGTGGGTCTGTTGAAAAGCGGAACAAGGGGATTGTGGTCTGTCACCACCGTGAACGACTGGTCGTATAGATAGAGGGGAAAATGGTGACAGCCCCAGTGAACCGTGATGGCCTTTTTTTCAATGTGTGAATATCTTTGTTCTGTCTCTGTTTAGGGCTCTGCTGGCGTATGCCACCTGGGCCCACTCCCCTTGTTCACCACGTTGAGACAGAATGGTGCCCAGCCCCACCGGGCTCGCATCCACCGCCAGTTCAGACTCTTTGGCTGGATCGAAGTACCTCAACGTAGTATGAGCTGACAGTGTGTCCTTGGTGACACAGAAAGCATCTTCCTGGGCGGATCCCCACTCCCAGG
Organism: Pleurodeles waltl; assembly: GCF_031143425.1. Lineage (NCBI taxonomy): Eukaryota > Metazoa > Chordata > Amphibia > Caudata > Salamandridae > Pleurodeles > Pleurodeles waltl. Next base: position 46,498,948 of record NC_090448.1, on the reverse strand, counting down.
GGGTGTTGGTCTTTGTTAGTTCGCGGAGAGGAGCCGTGATAGATGCCAGATTCTGGATGAATCTGACATAGTTCGTGACCATACCAAGAAAGCTACGGACACCTGTGACTGAGGTGGGGGCAGACGCCATCTGAATATCACGTACCTTCTCTGGATCAGGAATTACCCCTTTATCAGAAAAATGGTAGCCAAAGAAAGCAATGTGATTCTGAAGAAACTCACATTTTTCTCTGTGCAGTGTGAGACCATGTTCTTGGAGTCGCTTGAATGTGGCTCACAGTCAGTTGAGATGTCCTTCCAGGGTGGGGGCGTGTACCCCAATCCTGCTAGTACCCCTCTGATAGTGTCCTGAAAAACCTCTGCAGCACTGGAGATTCCAAAGCTGAGGCGGGTGTACCTCTGGAGCCCCACGTGGGTCGTAAATGTGGTTATTGCTCGGGACTCAGGGTCAAGCATGAGTTGATGATAGCCTGCCCTCATGTCCATCTTTGAGAACCACCTCGATCCACTCACTTCGGCCACAATATCATCAATGGTTGGTGTTAGGTGGCGTTCACGACGGATGGCCGCATTGGGTAGCCTCATATCAACACAAATTCTCACTTCCCCGGGCTGTTTGGTCTTCCGGGTAACCACAATCAGTGAGACCCAAGGAGAGGGTCCCTCTACTCTCTCAATGATGCCAGCTGTTTCCAGTTTTCGCAACTCCTCCTCCACTTTGGGGCGTAGATGGAAAGTGACCATGCGGTGTTTTAAGGCCACTGGCTGTATGGATTTGTCAATGTGAAGATGTATCAGTCTCTCTTTCAGACACCCAATTCCATTGAACAGCTTGGCATATTCAGCTATCAACCCTTCAATGTTTTCTTGATGCACGCTGAATGCAAACGACACCAGACCCAGCTGCTCTGCTGTCCGCAGCTCAACAGCATGCCTGACCCGGCCTTGGTGACGTAGATGTTGGTGCTAACCGTTTGAGCCTCGTGCGCAATGTCAGTTGTGAACACTCCTGCTAGAGGAAGCGGAATGGGTGACCCAAACGCAAACACCTTGGTGGTGTGGAGTATCGGTTTAAATTGAAGGTTCTTCATCACCCGGAGAGCCATGATGTTGATGGAGGCTCCTGTGTCTTTTAGCGCCACCACTGGCTTGCCTCCCACCACTATACTGCATTTAGGGATGCGTTTCCTAGGACTGCCTCCCGGTTGCATAGCATGTATTACGTGTATGACGCCTTCTGATTCATCGTCATGCATATCCCCATCACCTTCGTCAGATACGTGCATTTGTGCCGCCTGCACTGTCTTGGGTTGGTTTGACTTCTTGGAGGAAGCGGATCTGCACACCTTGGCAAAGTGGTTTGGTTTGTTACAATTTGTACACCGTTTCCCCTGGGCAGGGCACTGTCCTTGATAGGGGTAAGACCCTCCGCATATATAGCATGCCCGGCACTGGACTCATGCATGACTTCTTTCAATTTGCCAGGGCCGTTGTGACCACGTTCACTGGTTCAGTCTGTATCGGTTTTTGCAGGGCTGCCTCTATATGAGCTGCGCAAGCTTTTGATAACTCCTTGGATCTCCCTAGTGTGAGCATATTAGCCATGAACATTCCCGGGACTTGTAAAATGTTCTCCCTCAGCTTGATCTAGTGACAGCCTTTTATAAATTGAGCCCGAATCTCGTCCTCCGCATCTGGCAGGGTACAGGTGCTTGCCAATTCTCAAAGTCTTGCGTACAAGGTATCCACCGACTCCTCAGGAAGTTGTCAAGCTTGACGTAGAAGGAACCTTTTGTAATCTGGGTTGGCTAGCGGCTCAGAATGGGCTGTGAGGGTTCTCTTTAGCGATTGGTACGTGAAGGGTGGCCCCTCTTCTGTGAAGGACTTACGGATCTTGTGTATGGGCGCCCCTCCTAGATGGAAGAGCATGGGATGGCGTTAGTCATTGTCCAGGGCAACGGCTGCAAAGTAAGTTTCCAGTCTCTCCACCCATTCTTTCCACTTAGCCGCCTGGGCTGACAGTGGGCCGTCAATTATGAAGGGTTCCAGTGTCAGTATGGACGACATAATGCAGGACAGGTGATGACCGCACCCCTCCTAGTGGCTTGCCCTGCACCTAACGTTCTGCGCACCCTGAAGTGATGTCCTTGTGCGCTACCAGTGATGGGCAGGGGCCTCTTTGGGAGCCCACAGCAGGGTAGGTGGTGTTAGATGGTAGGAGAGTGTCCTTTCATGACACAAATGATAGTTCTCTTGCTCCTTGATGTGCCCAACAGTCTTGGTGCACGGTGGGGAAACAGCAGCTCAGCCTGTACCTTCCGGCCGACAGACAGGAGATCCCCAGCACATTCCAGCACGCAATGCTGCTATAGTCAGGGCAGCTGTGTTGAGGCCCAGGAGAGAAAAGAAGAGCCTCCTCGCATGTGGACGTGATGGGGTAGGGCCATCACTCATTCAGCTGCGCGCGCCCAGCCCCTAAGCAGGTCGACGTGCCCCCAGGCCAGCCAACACAGAGGCCAAGAACGCGCTGGAGACAGCGTCCAGCAGGGCCATCCACAGCGCTGCCACGCGAGGTGTGTAAGCAGGCACCCGCCGCAGCCGTGACAGCCACGAGGACACACCGTGCGATGATGGAGGGTGGGGACGCCCACCCTCATCGCCAATTTTTTGGTATTTCCTGCCCGACGGTAGGCACGGGAAATGCACTTGAATAGCAACAGGACACCAAGCTGGGTTTCTTACTGCCGGCGCGAAAAGCCAGAGTCACCTTTATTCCCTCACCCCTTTCGTCAGGGGACCACACCACTTGTAACCCACAGGCAGGGGTAAACGCAGCATGGAGGATCCCTCTCCCAGTTAGACCAGTCCACGCTGCAACATAACACAAGGGTGGAGCTGAACCTAACAAGTTAGCTATTCATGGGCGTAGCTCTTTATAGTTCAGCAGGTGCACTGGCACCACTAGTTTGAGCAGCCTACTTACTATACCCAGTTCTATGAGTTTTTCATGTCTGCTTGATGGGAGCCTAATTTCCTTTCTTGTGTCAGAACCCATGACATCCCGCGGCGCTTTAACTGTTTATTACCACAAGGAACAAGCGCACATTTCCCACTTTCTGCATGGCAAGGTGAAAAGAAATCCTATTTTTTCCTGCACCTACAAAAGTGGACTTTTTACGTTGGAGAAATGTTTGCCTTTTTGGAGAAAAAAAATATCTTATAACAAAAATCCAAGCTCGTTTCTTTTTTCAGATGAAAGTGCCCCGCTCTATCCACACTGGCAGCGAGCAGGAAGTTCTGGGCAAAGTGTTGCTTTCGTTTACGACACCGAATTTCTTAAGAATCTTTACACCAAGCAAGACGTACTGATGCATCTCAGGGGAATGTAATAGAATTAGAAAAGCTGAAAACCACACAAGACCTACACATGGCTTCAGTTATTCAAATGTCTCTGACCTTCGTGAACCCGCCCAGGGAGCGGAAGAAAGGCAAATCCTGACAGCTCCGGTGCTTTCCAAGAGTGTATAACCAAGAAGCCCAGCAGATGGCGCCAGAGACTTGTAGAAAAGCTCCAATATGTCTCGATCTTAACACGTTTCGCTCACCTTGGTTTGTAGAGCGTTGATACAAACTGTGTTTTATAGACTTAAGGTTTGAGGCCTCCTACTAGGTTCTGCCCTTAAGGGATTTTGCACAGCCTGGGGATGAAAAGCAAGCACACACTTCACTCCAAAAGAGAAACAAGCATTGGCAAAGTCATCGAGTATGGCCTTGGCAGGCCGGTGGATGCATATTTTTAAAAAAATGTTTTTATTGATTGCATATGCCACAGAAATGAGTAGAAAAAATATGCGGCCACTTGAACAGGGCCAGCCTACGTTTGCAATAAAATGTTACATTAAAAGAATTATCTAGTTGTGCGGCTGTTTATCTAGTGATCTTTTTTTAAACAAGTCCTCCACTGCTTTATGCACACTTTTTAGTATTATTGTTTGTGACTGAAACAATCGTAAATCACAACCGAACCGAGCACTCAAACCACAGGCAGCTACAATGTTATTTCATTTTATTTTTGGGCAATTTTATGCTCTGCAGATTTGGCCCAAAGGCATTGGAGTATGTTGTTAAATGTCACCTAAACCTTTTACAACAACAACTTAAAATAGCAGAGGTAAAATACATCGGTATTTAACTGGGTATCTAAAGTGCAGGCAAAATATAAAGCGGCATTAAATGTTTTTTTTTTTTTTAAACCCACTTTGGATGAGCTTCATCACTGAAAAGAGAATCAATTTTAAGGCGGATGTGAACAATGTGCCCAGGCTTTGTGCAATCACTCAAAGTGAAGAGAGTCTATCAGTAAAGTGGGCTGATCCATTGCCCCATACTGTATGCTGTGGTGGGCAGAAGCAAAATAACTTACCAATGGATGACGTCTGGTGACTAAACCCCCCGTCTGTATACATATTATGCATTCGTTTTTTGGGAAAAGACAGGCCTGGCAGGAATGCTAAAGCTATAGGCTGGGAACATTGGTTCTAAAGATACATGAGCATAGAGAGACTGCATTCTAAATTAACTAACTTACTGATATGTCAGATTACAATATTATATTTTTCTTCCTCTGAAAAGGAAAGTGTAAACAATATAATGATGTCGATATATGACGTATTCTGAGCATTTGAGTATTTAAATAAAAAGAGTTTAAAAAAAAGAATGCTAAAGCTATCTTAAGGGCTAGACCTAAAAAGAGCTTGCCCTTTAAGTGTAGCAGAGAGATTGTAAAAATCTCAGATCCCAGCCTATCCTTCACTGGCTTATTCAGCCCTTGATTTTAATTTGTATTCCGGTGCTCGAAGTACAGCTTTTATAATGTGATAAACTGGATTACAAGTTGCAGTAGGAAAGACATTATTGACTGTATTGAGTCCCTTGTACATAGACCTGGGAAACTTTATAGCCCTGAATTAGACATGCAATCCAAGTAGAGTGACATTGTCTGTAGTGTCTCTTTCTTGTCCAGGGGAAGTCTTACAAATCCAAAATTGACATTTGGAAGCATTTGCTAAGACCCGGGTTTGGGCATTTAAAATAATAATAAAATTGTCTTGTTTTATATATATTTAAAGCACTTCTATGATAAAATGTGCCTCCCCAAGTAGGAACAGTGGAAGTATTTTCTAAGCCTGTGCTAATTTTTTTGGTACAATTTCATGTCACAAAAAATACACACAATTTTGGAAACTACACGAGTGGAAAATTCCACACAATTTTTGCTGCAGATAACTGGTTCTATCAAAAAACATTTTGTGGGAAAATGTTCTCTGTGAACCAGTCTGATTCCTGTTATCTCAAGTAATTTTGTATACAAGGTATGGCCTCCTGTTTTCCCTTTAGATACACCAAAGAGCATGCGTTTAATTTACACATAATTTTCCTGTCATTTTGTGATGTACTTTTTTCTTCACCACGATTGTGTGCTTCAAATCCGCTCTACAAAAAACCTATAATATATTTGCTGTTTCCGGTGCCATCTGCTGCGTTGTATGGCTTCGTACGTTGCTTTATGGTAGACCCAGGGGGTCATTATGACTTCTATCCGCCGAAGTCAGGTTGTTGCCAGTGCGGCTGCCTTCCCGCGGGCCCCATTAAGAGTTCTCCTCTGGGTCAGCGGGTGGAAACAGTGTTTCCGTCAGGTAGCCCAGTGGGGATCAGCCTACACCATTCACGCCAATGCTGTAGGGCGTAGGGTGCACCAGCACCCGTCGCGATACTTCGCGACTGGGTTGGCAAGGGAGGCCTATGCATTGCCCATGCCAAGTGCATGGGCAGTGCAGGCCCCCCCCCCCGGGGCACCCTGCACCCCGTCTCAGCCTGCCTTTACATGGCGGTGCTACCGCAGTGTAAAAGTTGGCGGAGAGGGGGGGGGTCATAATCCATAGGGTTGCACTGCTTGCAGCACTGCCCTGGTGGATTAGGACCGTCAGTCCCTCCTGTGGCGGTGCTGGTCGTCCCACTGCGGCACGACCGCCACGTTCATAATGTGGCGGTCAGACCACCGCTAAAGCGGTCAGACAACTGCTTTGGCGGCGATCAGACCACAACCGTGACCCTGGTGGTCTGAAGACCGCCAGGGTCATAATGATTACTCCCCCACCAGTGTCCAAAGGTTGTCTGCAAAGAAGTAGAGTTTTTAAATCCAAAACTGTCCACCCAGGACCACAGCACTATCATATCAGTCACACATCTACTTGCGATCCACAAAATAACATGCAGGATTTTGCTCAATGTAAATAATCCCGTTTTGATCACAGTACAGATGTTTTGTATGTGCACTGCTCTGAGAATACCCAGTTGTGATTTCTAGTACATGCCAAGTGTGCTGGATTTTTAAGTACATCATTAGTTGGGCAACGGTGTGTACCCGCTACCTTTGTTTTGCTTGTAGCTGCTGTGGACTACTTTAGCATCACCATGAATTAACCAATATGAATACTATTGTTTTAAAAGTAAATATTTATCGATTGTGAGATTTAGTAGGCAGGTTTTGTGCTGATCAGTGATCACTGTTTATTAACTGGCTGCAGCTTTAGCTTTTCAATAAAGAACCTTAAAAAATACAGGTACCCGTTATTGTGATGACAGGTCATGGGGGGATACCTCTGGCCATAGTGATGAAGGCCAAGTAATGTCACTTCTGTTATCCCTGTGATTTCGAAGAAATGTTGCCTACTGGTATTTTCACAGTGGGAAAGTAGGCTCACCAGTTATTATTTCTGAAACTCAAACATTCAGAAAGTTAATAGACATTTTTGTATAATAGATATCATATAATTCTAAAATAAAATGTACAAATTAATTATTTTGGAGCAATGGCATCCTCGCACAATCAGTCTCACCATAGCCCATGTAATATGTTCATCACCCAAATTATTTTCTTGTTAGATTTCATCACATAGTGAACCCTACATTTTGTGCTTTGTAACGTATGCTAAAAAAAGGTCTGTAATAATAATAAAATACGTTATATGATCCTTATAATGTGTGTACTATTGTGATTCTTGTTGTGTAGATATTGGTGCCTCCAAACTATTTCATTTGTATACTTTACTGTCTGGTAGGCCATGGATGGGACCTGGTGTTTTGTGAGTTCACCGCTTGTGTTCATTCTAAAATATTTTTGTTTTATTCCAAACAATACTTTACAATTTAAACTATTATTGACAGTTCCATAACACCACACGCTGTCGCGAGAATTCATTACACACAGCTACAATTCAGTTAAAACCGATTTATGGCATTGATAAAATGTTCTTTATGAGAACAGACTCATTTTGGAGTACCACGAAATAGGCAAAATAATTATTTGACGTATAAGTGTATAATATTTTCGCTGTAAAAACATGCAAACTTTCTTACACGATGACCCGCATTGTTTGCTTGTGACATTTTAAGCATTGATATAATGATAACGTTGTTAAGATTGGTAGTTATTTAAAAGCTGGGCTTCATCACCGAGTACATCTCTTTACAATGCAACTTTCTGGAATATTAAAGCCAGACTGTGCCCTACTGACGGTGCACGAGTGGGTCTTCTTTCTGCCAGGAAAATGCAAATTTAATTACTAATTCGAGAGTACGTAATTACCCTAATCGATTTGACTTTATTCTTAAGTTTTTTTTTTTATGTTTCGGATCTATTTCACCGGCCTCACCTTTGTTTATTTCATACTTGCACTCGATTGCAGGGAATAAAGCGTCTGATATTTTTAAATGTTCTGTCATTTCTTACAAACGCTGCTAAGGAGGTGCAGTGTTCTTCGATGTAACCATCTGGCGCTCGTGTGTTTACCCGGAAGCAGGAACGGTGTCGCTTTCAGATATAGGAAGATGTAGCGCTTGGATAAGTCCTCGTGGCACACGCGTGATGTCATTACGCAGCGAGGCGCAGGCACTGGCCGGTGCAGGGCTGGATGTCAGGTCCCTGCTAGATTGCACTTCGCTGCTCAATGTTCTGGCTATGGTATTGTTGTTTTATAACATATACAACTCGATAGTCTGCAGTATATTTGGTGGTCTTTGCTGCCTTTGGCAACCTGTCATTCTGCTGTCCGTCTCCCATAGCACAGGGTCGACATTTGCTGCCCAGAGGGTCAGTTGAGTTCTTAGGACTGGCCCTGTCCATCAACTGGATGGGGTGAATCCGAACTAGCTTGGCTGTGAGCAATACAAAAATGTATTCATGCTCACCCTTCAGAAGTACTGGACTGAGGTAAGAGCACGGGCCCGGCTGTTTGTCTGTCCTTACCTATAAGGAAACTACTTACTCCCAACTATCTGCAGAAAATACATTTTTTGTTTTTTGTTTTAGCTTGTTAATGTTTTTGTAAAGTGCAAACTTTACTATTGTTTTCATAGTACTGAACAACCGATGGCAGATTACTATGTATCAATAAAAAAACATAACAGTATACTGTCTGTGTGTGTGTGTGTGTGTGTATATATATATATATATCACAGATTTACACACAAACGTGGTTGTGTATATGTGTGTTTCTATAGATACACATTTATAGTGTGTGTATTTATTTAAAACAATCACACATATATTTTAGAAATTGCCATTTTAAAAGATTAGTTATTGTTGTTATTGATACATAGCAATACACACAGACACACGCTCACACACATTGTTTATATAATATATATAAACAAAACAAAACATAGATATGGATCGGGTAAGATTGTGTTTCTTCCTCAACTGACACTGCCATTAATTAAGTTTACGCAACGGTTGAAAAATAATGAAAAAAAAAAAAAAAGAATATTTGAATCTAGCGTTACACAAGTCTAACTCAAAATTTTACTCAATTTGAATTCATAATAATCCTCAAGTTTGTATATAAATAACAAAAAACACAAAAGTTCCAGGTACAGCAGAGAGAAACACACATGCTTCTATTGTTCTGCTACCAGAAGAGCATTCTTTAATGCAAGTAATGAGAATGTAACCTAATATTAAACTTTTTCATCTTTTAATCTCTCTCAGGACATAACCTTTTTATATTTACTACCTACGAGGATATCGTAGACCCAGGCTTCCACTTCTGGACTACCACAAAATGTGCTCTTTTATGAAAATAGATTGTTGAAATGTTCAGGCAAATGGATGCTACAAGGAACTAGGAAATAAATAGAGATCCTTTAATGTTGGCTTTAAATATACATATTATCCTAAAGCAAGCATTGTTTCATTACTAACTCTGCACATTTCTTCTCTGCCAGCGTTGCTTAGCTTGCTTTGAGGACAATCATCGTGCCAAGACTTTGTGGCCTGTGGTCTGGCATTGTGTGTGGTCGCGTTCCACTTATGGAAAAACTGACCAGCGATGGCTAGACTTCCTCCCAGTGCAGTGACGGTCCTTAGCGTGCCGCACTCGTGGCACTTACAGACTCATTTTTTTTATCAGCCGGTTCTTGAGTGATGACTTGGTACCTGTAACCTTCTCTCACTTTGTTCACTAAAATGGCTAACAAATGTGCTCCACTTCCAAACATGAAACCTGCTTTTGAGATCCATCCTCGTCATAAAAGACCATTTTATTTTTGATGCTATATTGTCAGGGGGCACCATCATGAATTATTACAAGCTACACCTGGCACTGGAGAGAAGCAAATGTTATTGGTCATTTTGAGCAATTTTGTGGTTGACAGCAGGCAGCGCAGATTGGATCACAGACAAAAAATGTTCCACCATGCTGCCAGTAAAAGCGAAAAAAAAAAAAAAAGAAGCAGCAACAGAGCGGATATTGATTACTAAATGTAGGGCATGTTTCACTGAGAAATTTGTGCAAATTCCCTGATCATAATTTACAGATATAGTGAAATTCCCTGATCATAATTTACAGATATAGGATCAAAAGAAATTTATGGTCTCGGATCTGGCTTACCTTGGTGCATGGTCCATTGAAAAGAAATTGGATGTTCCGTTCTAGCAATTCTCTGAATTTTGGGAAGAACACGGGGCATGTCGGGAAGAGTTATTGGGATAGGTGACACTGCCGTTTAACTCCACTGCAAAAGTTAATAGCCACAAACATGTTTCCATCCTAGTAAGTTACCTCTTCAAAGAAAACATTTTAATGTCTTTCCAGGGTGAGAAAGGGTACCCTTGTTAATTCAGAGAAAGATGGCAGAAATCTTTCTCTACAGGCAAAATGGGAAAGAATGTTTTTTTCACACATTTCCGCTCTCTCTCCTTCAGTGGAGGGTCTGCCACACCAAAAAGGGATGTTCTGCAAAATAAGCAATTTGTGTTTATTCCCAGGAAAATTTTCAAGGAAGCCCCTTAATTCTCTGTAGTGGGTATGTCCATTCATTTAGTAGACTTAAATCTGCAAAACGCAGATTACAAATCCCACTAAAAGGCACTTGCCTTTTGTACTACAATTATTCCATTGAGGATTTTTTACTGGTGTTGTCACATTGCCCTTACTTCCTTCTGAAAATATTCATAGATTATCCAGCTTCTTGTCAGAGGATCTTCTAATTATGATCTGTGCACTGCTGGTTTTGCTTCTCAGAACTGCTTTTGAACCATGGAGCACACACAGCTTCTGAAATGGACATGCTGCTAAAAAATGAGGTCTTAAGATGGTTCATGTATTTTCCCGTTCAGCACCCTCTCGTGCCCATTGCCACAGTTATTGACGTGTGGTCAATAACTAATCCCAGGCTTTGCAGTTGGATGCCCTTGACTATAGCAAGTCCTCTTTGGAGTCCTCTAAGGCCTTTCTTTTCTACTCGTCATAGCTTTTTTTTTATTTTCGCTCTCACATTTAACCTGCTCTTCTTGCTGACTTACCAAACTTCTTAGGCTCTTGGAGGGGATCTGATATGATAAGGTAAATCCCTCTTTCCCATTTGGTAAGCCTCAAATTCCCATTCCCGTTCAGTAGTGCATGACTGTACTGTAAACCGGCTTGAATATCAAATGCCTTCTCTCCGACACGATGACAGTTCTTGGCACCTCCTCCTAGTAAGTCTGCTTTCCTGTCTAGCCCTTGTGCAATGTTCCTAAATATTAATGCTAACACCTGTTACATCTTTCAGAAATTGTTCAGTTCCCAAAATATAATTGAATTACCATGCTGCTGCCACCGTTGCTAACTGCTCCTTAATTCCAGTACAAAAACATTGAGAGTCAAGTTGGCCAACTGGCCAATCTCAAACTTAACGAAGGATAAAATTGGTAATCATCCTCTGTATGGACAGCCAGCCCATCAGGATGTTGCAGGCTTTCTTGTAACAATAGTTAGGATTGATGCCTGCATCCAGGCATCCCGACACCCAACCGCACTGAACTCTCAAAAGGAACGTACCCTAGTAGTCCAGATGGAGCTCGGAGATATTTAATTTCAAACACTGGCCTTTGTATTTGTGGACTTTGGATTTGCTATGCCCAGTTTTCCAGACTTTTTCAAGAATGCTGTCTGGTTTTAACCCCCTAATGCTGATTTTCAGTGCATCAGAATAAGACCGCTGTACCTTCTGTTTTACAAATATGGTACTTAAAGCCCGATCCCACAAAAAAAAAAAAAATCCAACGCTCCCAATTCTGCCTATAAGTTTACAGTGTAGACGATTGTATGTGGGAAATTAACACCATGTGGTAGACAAGACCGCACGATTTTACATTTTACTTTAAATAAGAAAATAAAATTCAGAAATTGATGGTGCAGTCCATCAAAAGCACATATAAACTTGCTCATACTTACTTAAATAGCATGAAAACATGAATCCGACCAGCGTGCACCTAACTATTGAATTAATATGATGCGATGGATGTTAATGTCTGTGTTTGCAGGAATGCATCTATTTATTGATACTTGTACACAGAGTGACCTCGTAACAATACCAACATCAGTTACGCTGTATGCAGCTACATAGCGGTGGAGCACAAATTGAAGCAAACCGTACACTTATTTGGAAAACATTTTATTACACTTAGAAATGCGGAAGGACTTTGAAACAATACTGCGTTTTAGCTGACCCTGAAGGGATAGTCTTCCTCGGGATGTCTGGCCACCTGAATATAAACTGTAATGGAGACATACTGTATTGCAACACCGTCCCAAATAGATAAACAAATACATTATATGTGCAAACAAGTAAATGAAAATGTCATGCATATCAACATAACCACACCTAAAGGATATATACGTCCCCCAAATATTGAAATACAGCACTATTACAATGGATTCAAGTGTACCACAAAGTAGTACTACACATTATCAAAGGCTCAATTTCTTTGAAGTTACAATGGGCTGATCCATAAAAAAAAGGTCTGAAAAAATACGAGCACTGATCTCCACATCTGCCTTAATGTACTTTTCCTAATTCTTTTATTCACAAACTATTCCTAATAGTGAACCTAGAAACCTTTTTTAGACACGAGACGGGCATGCAGCTTTTCATTTGGCCTTCTATTCCAGCTGTCCTGAGGCCTGCATAGTGGAGAACTCAGCACATCTGGATCAAAGGCCACATGTGCAAAAGGTTTAAGCAGTTGTAAATAGAGAATCGGCCTTTTTGTAACTGCTAAAAAGCCCTTTTTACATGTACTAGCCCTATTTTGCGAGTTGGGAACCTATTACCGACTTGCAAAATAGGGTTTACGATTCGTTATGAGGAAGGGGCATTTTAAGGGCGTCCCTTCCTAATAGCGACTTCAAGGTAGTATGTGTGAATGTTTTGCACCCGGGTTGTGGTTGCAAAACATTTATATTTTAGCAGCTCCATGAAAGAGGTGGTAACCCATTCTCAAACGGTGAAGGGTCCCCAAGAGAGCCTTCCTCTTTGTGAATGTGGGAGCAAACATTTTTTAGAGCAGGCAGTGGTCCCATGGACCACGGCCTACTTTTAAAAAATGTAAAGAAAACATTTAATTTATTTTTTTAAACACATCCTGTTACCTTTAATGATAATGGGTTGCATTTAAAAAAAAAAAAAAGAAAAAGAAATGGCTTTGTTTAAAAAAGCAGTAACAGATATGGTGGTCTGCTGACCCCAACAGGCCACCATCCCTGTGATATCAGGGGCCATTTCGAACGGGTCACAAATTGTGACCTGCCTCATGAATATTGATGAAGCAGTTCCATTTGCGACCCACGGGGAATCGCTAAATGTGTCTGAGACACATTTGTAGATCACAGGTTGCGACTTCCGAATTGTGTGTCGCAAAAAGTAGCAATTAGGAAGTCGCAAAGCAATTTCTACATATATTTGGTCCTAGGATCTTGTGTGCAAATCCACTTTTTTCCCCTCTGTGGTGATATTTTATTCCCCATGGAGAAAGTCATTTCCCTACACCTTCGGCAAATCTGAGTTACACCAGGCTTGTACTAGAGAAAATGTCCGACCCCTTTCTAGGGTAGAAAAGATATGGAATGGAGTCTGGGAAGACCCACTAACATATATTTGTGCCAAATTCCAATGGTAAACCAGTTTCCCACCCCTTGAGTAGGATTTGGCTACGGAGATCTCCACACATGGCAGAGACCCTTGACCCCCCCAGAAATGGGTTTATGCTTGCCAAAAATCACTTTCGATTTTCTTGCTTGCGTAAAAGAGATTAATTTGGTCATAAACATACATTCATGGCCGAATTTACCTTTGTGAATGGGCCTCAATGTGACGTAAGCTTATACATATTTTTTTTTGCTTTCTCTAAGAAAAATAAACCTGTACGACCCCATGTAGCCCACTGATTGAACCAGCATCACAAATGTATTCATGTCACAAGAACTATTTATAGAATAAGACATAAAGAGTTTCAGTACAAACGCAACAAAAGTTTTTTTTTTTTTTTTTTAAACCATGTTGTCATGTTACTCTTCTAAAGACCAAACTCTTTGCCAGGATCCAAAAGAAAAAGCATGAATGTAAAAGTAAAAAATCAGTATGAAAATATTCACAATCCTGATAGAATAACGGTGTGTCTAAAGTAATAGTTCACAACTCAGGTAACTAAATCTCCAAATTACTACTCCTTTGATTTTTTGGTAATAAAGAACTTGCCCAATATCAAGCAATGAACACACACTCTAAGTTCATAGACAAACCTACAGAATTGTCAGCAGGCGTTTTAGGGAATTTTATCCATCAGATCGTGGCAGGCAATCCAAATAATGCCTTCCCATTTGCCCTCACGCCCTTTGAATCCAATGCACATAAAAGACACTTGGACACAGAACAATGAAGTCATACTGATTATGTCGATTAGTGGCTTAAAGTAGTATAATATTCCAAACATGGGTCTTCAATTTAACAATATAACAGCCAAATGTAAAGCGAGTTAGATCCAGAAATGCAACTAGCAGCACTGTGCTATTCACTTGAAAAAAAAAAAAAAAGTTGCATTCTAAAGATCAGTGAACCTGGTCCAGCCCTGCTCAGCCTAACGAACAAGATGCCACCATGCACTGAGTACAGTAAGTTCAAATGTGACACCCAGAGCCATCTGGGTAAACAAGGGAACACCAGATTTCCCAAAACAAGTGAGAAAGAGGCAAATTGGGTGGGTGGAGAGCGCAACATGTGACCATAACATACCCATTACGTGCTGCATTTGATTCTAAAAAAACACATCTCCTATTTCTTTCCCCAGCCCCTGACAATGTTATTTTAGGGGAGCAGTTGCACACCAGGAATGTTTTGTATTTGTGAGGCAAGCCACTGTGTATTATAAGCAAGGTCACTGGAACTATGCAATGCTGCGGCTTTAGTGTATTCCACTTAATTATTGATTTACCACACTTACATCATAATCCACCATCTATTGCAAACTTTCAGATTTTCACAAGAAAAATGTTTTAAGTGCAGGCGGATCAAAAGTTAGAAAAGAACGCACCACAATTGGAGCCCTGCAACAGCAAATCCTTTGCTAAAGTTAACTTGTTACCTTTCGGTTGCTGGTGGCTTTTTTCAGGTGTTAAACTGTTACTAATATGGTGAAACCTTTGCTCAGACAGTATGAGTGTGTTTTAATGTCAAAATAGCAACATTATACTACTGTCGTCACATTATGGATTTCTTCTTACTTATTTTAGTCAACTCTGTCTCTTAATTTGATCCGTCATTGGTGCATATTGTCATGACACTGATTGTTAGGAATAAAGTGGCCTCTCTCTGTTCAGTCAGAATATAGCAATTGCGCTTTTAAAAATGCTTGTGGACTCTTTAACACATTAATTCATATATACCTTGGTGACTACCTTTATTCTGATTATGTGCTTCTAGGGGTCCTTTCTCAACGAGTATTACATATGAGTTAGACATATGCTATATTGATACAAACTTAGGGCCTGATTTAGAGGTTACCCTGTCACAAACGTGACGGATATCCTGTCCGCCTTGTTACGATTCTATTATGTCCTATGGATATCGTGATATGGCAGACCAGATATCTGTCACGTTTGTGATGGAGTAACCTGTCTGCCAAACTCTAAATCAGGCCCTTAATGTTTTATGTGACATTATTTGAGCTATGCACTAATATCAACAGCCTCACCATCATCCATGAACCAGCACATTTTGTTTAAAGAACAGTTACTATATTGAAATTTCGATTTAGCCAATCTAAATATTTCCAGACTGTTTAGAATATATCTGTGTGGTCTTGAAAATGTAGCACAAAATGGGTGATACATGTGGGGTCATTGTGGATTGAAGTATGCGCTATTAATTCATTTGGAGTGGCGAGGTCAGCGAGACGTGTCCTGTCATCCATCTCTTTTGTATTTGATCATTTTGTAAAATAAAAAAAATAGAACCTCCAAAACAGAAGGATTGTCGTTAAACCCCAAAACCTCTACTTTATTGCTACGATTTTTCCTGCAGCTCCTGCGAACCATGACTTGATTTCTGTGCCCCTGGGCTTCTTCCACTAAGTCGAGATGATGTTCCAGGGCCAAAAAAGCTCTGCTACATTCCTGTAGTGAGATCCATGCAACCACAGAGAACATGTGTGGGGGCAGCACACAGTCCACACCTGTGTCAACATAACAAATTCACTTAAAAGAGCATTACATGGAGAATTAAAGGGATGCCGTATTTGTGCCAATGTGTTGTACATTGTCCTTCAAACTGTCAGGCTTGGAAGTACTGGGGTCAAACTGCATTTCTTATTCTTTCAGCCAAACAGCATTTCCTATTCCTAGGTCTGAAATCCAGGTTCACTGGTGGTATCTCTGCTTTTCAATAGTATTGCTGTTTGATTATATAGAATGTTTTAATTCAGGGGTAATCCTTCATTGGATTGTTGAAATAGCCCCTTTCGACTTTTGGTTTAGGCCAATAACTTAGTCTTGCTCTCAAAATCACACATTGACTTGATTTGTAGCCAGAAGGACCAGAAATCAGAATATACTCTAACAATATGTTTCAGCCCCAATCAGGTTTGTTCGGCACATTCCCAAATGAAGATAAACATCCCACTACACTTGCTGCAATTCATTCCACTAAATTGATATCATTGTTGGGATCTCAAGTTATGTGCCCTAAAATCTCTAGGATAATGTTCGTACAAGCCTAGTACAAAAGAAAGTTTGGTAGCTATTGTTTTGTACGATGGTCTGTATGGCTCAGTTGGTTATAAGTGATTCTAATTTGCGTTGGGCATGTCATCTACTAGGGTTGCCATCTTCCCTATGAAAAACATAATGATAGTTTCTGTTTTGGGGATCCGGGGAGGACCAAGAGCTGCTACTCGAATAACTGCTTGTTGTTTCAAATCCTCTTTATCAGTGTTGCTTAGTCTTTTGACTTCTGTGGGCCTCCACTTAATAATCAATAGAATCCGGAAACCTCCACTGAATCGTATTTGGAAACCGCGGACCCCGACTGAGATGCCAGACTGAGCAATTTTGATGCTTTGACCCTCAAAAACAATACACAAAAATACAGGAACAAAGCATTCCTCAAACAAAAACAATGACCGTTGTTATGTAATACACAAACACACATAAAAAAAAATATCAACATTTTAATTTTAAGGGGAAGGTTGGAGATTTTCTAAATTCAATTGAGGCCACCCATCGTCCATACTATCTTCTGTTTGATGCCCTTTCACTACGTCTAATAAGCAATCTGGGGATATCAACTTACTTTTTAGCCTTCATACACTTTATTAATATGTTGATATTATTTAATTTTCTAAGCAGTGGTGGACCCCCTCAGGTGTTGCGGATCAGCAGGGGGTGCCTAGACCAGAGGTTAAGAAATGCTGCTCTGTATATTTTCTAAACACAGCAATTCTGCTTCAATTTGTTTAAATGACCATTTCGGAATATTCTAGACCATATTACATTTCTTTTGAAGTGTTTTCATCTTGTTCTTGTTTGTTCTCCGTTTATTTTTCAAAGGGTAAAAATACCAGAATGTTACCATTGTCCTGATTTTTGTTTTTTAACCTGCCTTACCCATAAAATAACCTCCAGAACAGTACATTACTGGTCAGGTGGCAATCCGACATGTAGCTCGTAGGACGCTACATTGTGTGTTTTGTGATTGCAGAAGGGTGACTGCTTCCTTGAGACCTGGATTTAGTTCTTGGCTCCAAGTTGTGCAGGATGTCGGTATTGCCACTGTTTCATAGGATGGGGGATTGCATTGTTATAGCGCACTGCCGAGGCTGTGTCTTCCCGTGCATTGATGGTTACGAATAAACAGATTTCGAAAGTATGGAAATCTGGTTCATGTCCAATGATAACAGATCTAGATTTTGGACCTCGTCTCCATAGCTAAATACCGGAAAGGTCAGGTGTCACAGGATGAAATGGGCAGACAAGTACGTACAGACCCATACATTCAATTTAAGTGGGAACTCGCAGTACATAAAGGCAAAAATAAAGTTATTATAGCTTTCTCCCGTTTAAAACGCCCCCTTCCCTAACCTAAGTCAATGTGGAAATTATTACCCTATTTTTTTCATTTGAACCTTCCTCTTAGGCGTTCTCAAATGTTGGCATGAATGCAAACCCGTGGTTAGCATTTAATAAACTGTATACTGGAGATGGCTTTCTTTTGCTGTTTCATTTTTTCTCCTTGTATCTTTTATCAAATAAAGCAAAACGGGGGCAAACTGTATTAACCCCGGTTTCTCATTGTGTCCTGTTTACAAAAAATGAAATCTGACAAGGAATTATTATGGCTGGTGGTTTGTGCATTGTGTGGGCTATATTTGTTGATCGTAATCCGCTAATTTTGTACTTTACTTTTCCTGTAACTGCCCTCAAGGTTTATGAAAATATGTTTAAAAAACACACAAAAGAGCACATCTCCTCCCCAGAGCTGTTTCTGCGCGTCCCTTGCCTCTCATTGCATTGCGCGGTGTGGGACGTTGGTTCGGCGCGCCTCAGTGCTTCCGGGTCACGCCTTGCGTGGTGTGTGTCCCGCGCGCTCAGTGACCCCCCGGGCGCCCTTGGCAGCGCCTCGCGCTCACTCTGTGCGCGAGAGCGAAAGGTACAGCCGCGCGGTGCGGGCGGCCCGCGAGGAGGCCTCGCGCCGCTGCCCAGACTGCACAGTCCGAGGCCTGTTTTGGATGAACTTTGCTCGGCTCCGGTTTAGACTTTATAAATACCAGTGTTCAGCGTAAAAACCACCCCGGGAGTGGAGGGCAAGGGCTGGCTTGGCACTCAAAGAGAGGAATGCTTCAGTTAATGAGGAACAGTTGAAAGACCGGCCATTTTGCGCGCTCACGGTGGGGTTTGTCAGGCAGCGCTACCATGAGGCTTCAGTGACTGATGTGGGATTTGTTAAACGGCTATTGTTTAGTCAAATTACTGCTTCCCCCAAACCTCTCCTGTGTGTGGAAAAGGCAGAATGTGATATTCACTATGCTATTTATATTTTTTGACGTCTGTGACCGAGCTCCAAGTTGCAGCAGCTTAAACCAAGAACCGACTTATTGTAGCAGGAGTAACTATAAAAAGCACTTTTATATAGTGCTTCAAACCATATTTCTGTGTTCCTTTGCGCTGCCAACAAAAATAGGAATTATAACTCAATTTAACAATGATGAATTTAGCAATTTAGGAAGGACATATGTCAAGTGTCTGCGGTATACGTTTAAGTGACATTCCCTCAATTATGATCTATCATTTATAGATAGATAATATTGCTGGACTTCTCAGCTACCTTCCATCCAGTCGACCGTCCCACCCGCATATGCTTTCTTGATTCAGTGCTGATGTCTTTCACTGGTTCTACATTTTCATTCCAGGCAACTTTGTCCAGATGGCCTCTTCCAGGTCCCAGAAGATCCCTATCATTTATGTGGTGTCACTCAGGGGTCCTTACTGTCCCCTTCAACCTCTAAAAGAAGCCACTTGGTGTTCTACTCATAGACAACAGCACCAAGATTCACCAATATGCCGATAATGCACAACTCAACTTGAAAGTGCCCTCTCCTTCAGACATCCAGCACTTCATACACTGCCTGCATGTCGTGGATGTCCAGAGCCTACCTGAAGCTCAACCCAACCAAGACAGAATTCCTATTTGCCAAGAACAAGAAACAGCACAAATCTGGCTCAGTGACATGAACCATGATGGCCTTGAAACCTAGATTACACTGACTGCCACATCACCTGGATATACTCTGGACACCAACCCCATCCGCAACTAATACATTGCCAAAAAAACAAAGACGATCGGGTATCCGCTCTCTCTTCTAGATAGAGCCAAATAATTTCTTCCAAAAAGAAATTCTAGAACTGCTGTCCAAGCCATCATCGTCTCACATCTAGACGGTAACACCCTGCTTCAGTGCCTCCCAGACTCTACACTGAAAGTTAATCCTACAAGCTGCTCCTCATCTCACCAAGGGCTTGAGGAAATATGACCACATCACCTCCATCCTGACAGAACTCCATTTATTCACCTTGTAACCCCGCACCATTTTTAAACACAGTTGTATCACTTACAAAGCCATCACAACCAGCATCTCTTCTTAAGCTCACTGTCTAGTGGCAGGTCACCATCAGACTGCAGAATAAAGAGTGTAAAAAAGAACAAAAAAATGAGGAAGCAGGTCTTTTCTATGTATGAAGTTAGGATTTGGAAAAACATTCCAGTACCATAGAGGGCTGCCACAATGCTGCTCCAATTTAGGAAAACATTGAAGATGTACCCCTTTAACCCCTTAGCTGCTGGGCCTTTTCCCCCCCAGTGCTGAGCCCTTTTTTGGCTATTTGGGGTAGTTCGCGCTTAGGGCTTCATAACTTTTTGTCCACATAAGCGAACCACGCCAAATTTGCGTCCTTTTTTTCTAACATCCTAGGGATTCTAATGGTACCCAGAGTTTGTGGTTTCCCCTGGAGAAGACCAAGAAAATAGCCAAAATACAGTGAAAATTTAGTTTTTTCCAAAAAAATGGGAAAAAAGGGCTGCCAAAGAAGGCTTGTGGTTTTTTCCCTGAAAATGCCATCAACAAAGGGTTTCTGGTGCTGAAATCACTATCTTCCCACCTTTCAGGAACGGGCAGACTTGAATCAGAAAACCACATTACTATATTTGGTGCTTTCATCCTCCTTCCAGTTAGTGACAGGAATGGGTGTGAAACCAATGCTGGATCCCGGAATGCTAAACATTTCTGAAAACTAGACAAAATTCTAAATTCAGCAAGGGGTCATTTGTGTAGATCCTACAAGGTTTTCCTACAGAAAATAACAGCTGAAATAAAAAAATATTGAAATTGAGCTGAAAACAATAGCCATTTTTCTTTATGTTTTACTCTGTAACTTTTTCCTGCGATGTCAGATTTCTGAAAGCAATATACCGTTTTGTCTGCTGGACTCTTCTGGTTGCGGGGATATAAAGGGCTTGTAGGTTCATCAAGAACCCTAGGTACCCAGAGCCAATAAATGAGCTGCACCCTGCAGTTGGTTTTCATTCTATACTGGGTATACAGCAATTCATTTGCTGAAATATGAAGAGTGAAAAAGAGGTATCAAGAAAACCTTTGCATTTCCAAAATGGGATCAAGATAAGGTTTTGAGGAGCAGTGGTTATTTGCACATCGCTGAATTCCGAGGTGCCCATTCTAGCATGTGAATTGCAGGGCATTTCTCAAATAGACGTCTTTTTTACACACACTCTTATATTTGTAAGGAAAAAATGTAGAGAAAGATAAGGGGCAATAACACTTGTTTTGCTATTCTATGTTCCCCCAAGTCTCCCGATAAAAATGATACCTCACTTGTGTGGGTAGGCCTAGTGCCCGCGACAGGAAATGCCCCAAAACACAACATGGACACATCCTATTTTTTTTATAGAAAACACAGCTGTTTTTTCCAAAGTGCCTACCTGTAGATTTTGGCCTCTAGCTCAGCCGGCACATAGGGAAACCTACCAAACCTGTGCATTTTTGAAAACTAGAGACCTAGGGGAATCCAAGATGGGGTGACTCGTGGGGCTCTGACCAGGTTATGTTACCCAGAATCCTTTGCAAACCTCAAAAAGTGGCTAAAAAAACAAGTTTTCCTAACATTTCGGTGACAGAAAGTTCTGGAATCTGAGAGGAGCCTCAAATTTCCTTCCACCCAGCGTTCCCCCAAGTCTCCCGATAAAAATGATACCTCACTTGTGTGGGTAGGCCTAGCGACTGCGACAGGAAACGCCCCAAAGTGCAACGTGGACACATCCACATTTTTGGAAGAAAACAGAGGTGTTTTTTGCGAAGTGCCTACCTGTAGATTTTGGCCTCTAGCTCAGCCGGCACCTAGGGAAACCTACCAAACCTGTGCATTTCTGAAAACTAGAGACCTAGGGGAATCCAAGGAGGGGTGACTTGCGGGACTCGGACCAGGTTCTGTTACCCAGAATCCTTTGCAAACCTCAAAATTTGGCTAAAAAAACACATGTTCCTCACATTTCTGTGGCAGAACGTTCTGGAATCTGAGAGGAGCCACAAATTTCCTTCCACCCAGCGTTCCCCCAAGTCTCCAGATAAAAATGATACCTCACTTGTGTGGGTAGGCCTAGCGCCTGCGACAGGAAACGCCCCAAAGCGCAACGTGGACACATCCAAATTTTTGGAAGAAAACAGAGGTGTTTTTTGCGAAGTGCCTACCTGTAGATTTTGGCCTCTAGCTCAGCCGGCACCTAGGGAAACCTACCAAACCTGTGCATTTCTGAAAACTAGAGACCTAGAGGAATCCAAGGAGGGGTGACTTGCGGGGCTCGGACCAGGTTCTGTTACCCAGAATCCTTTGCAAACCTCAAAAAGTGGCTAAAAAAACAAGTTTTCCTCACATTTCGGTGACAGAAAGTTCTGGAATCTGAGAGGAGCCTCAAATTTCCTTACACCCAGCGTTCCCCCAAGTCTCCCAATAAAAATGATACCTCACTTGTGTGGGTAGGCCTAGCGCCCGCAACAGGAAACGCCCCAAAGCGCAACGTGGACACATCCACATTTTTGGAAGAAAACAGAGGTGTTTTTTGCGAAGTGCCTACCTGTAGATTTTGGCCTCTAGCTCAGCCGGCACATAGGGAAACCTACCAAACCTGTTCATTTCTGAAAACTAGAGACCTAGGGGAATCCAAGGAGGGGTGACTTGTGGGGCTCAGACCAGGTTCTGTTACCCAGAATCCTTTGCAAACCTCAAAAAGTGGCTAAAAAAACAAGTTTTCCTCACATTTCGGTGACAGAAAGTTCTGGAATCTGAGAGGAGCCACAAATTTCCTTCCACCCAGCGTTCCCCCAAGTCTCCCGATAAAAATGATACCTCACTTGTGTGGGTAGGCCTAGCGCCCGCGACAGGAAATGCCCCAAAACACAACGTGGACACATCACATTTTTTCATAGAAAACAGTGCCTACCTGTGGATTTTGGCCTCTAGCTCAGCCGGCACCTGGGGAAACCTAGCAAACCAGCACATTTTTGAAAACTAGAAACCCAGGGGAATCCAAGATGAGGTGACTTGTGGGGCTCGGACCAGGTTCTGTTACCCAGAATCCTTTGCAAACCTCAAAATGTGGCTAAAATAACACGTTTTCCTCACATTTCGGTGACAGAAAGTTCTGGAATCTGAGAGGAGCCACAAATTTCCTTCCACCCAGCGTTCCCCCAAGTCTCCCGATAAATATGATACCTCACTTGTGTGGTTAGGCCTGGTGCCTGCGACAGGAATAGATCACACAACGGTCAATGTTGGTCCTTACGTGAGGCAGCTGTTGACCCTGGGGTGATCCATTCCTGACTCAGGCACTAGGTGTAGGCACTCAAGTGGGGTAGTGTTTTTATCAGGACAGGTGAGGAGTCACTGGGTGGTAGGAATGTTGTGGATCCCGGCATATTCCTGTAGTTTGTGTGACAGAAATGCGAGAAAAATTGAGTTTTTTTTTTAACATTTCAGCTTTGCAGGGTATTCTGGGTAAGAAAACTTTGGGGAATCCACACAAGTCACACCTCTGTGGACTCCCCCGAATGTCTAGTTTCCAGAAATGTTTGGGTTTAGTGTGTTTCTCTATATGGCCGCCGAATCCAGGACCAAAAACACAGGTGCCTGCCTTACAAAACCAGTTTGTTTTGCCATAGACAATTTTGATGTCTCCACAATATGATTTGGGTGGTGGAATTTGGGGCTGAACTAAATTGGGGAGCTCCCAAGAGAGCACTCTCTCTCTGCTTGCCGCCGCATTCACCTGCTCTCTGGGTTGGCCTAACCCACTATTACCCAGTTGCACGAACAGCTTGCGAAGGGACAGCAGGACTGTCCTCATCACCTCCCTCATAATGTACTGGAAGAGGAGTTATCGAATGGGACTCCTCTGACTGAAAAATCACTCCCAGAGTCTGCGCCATTGTCCTATCCCTCAGATGCTGTCTCAGTATCTGATGTTTCAGTCTCTGATCCTATGTCAGAGCGGTCCTCTATAACCCGAGTGCAGGCAGCAGTCATCCATCAAGATGCCATCTCTGCTATTGGCTAAACTGTTGCTCTAAAACACTAGCCTACGTAGACAGTCACAAAATCGATGGTGTGTGTGAGATACGTGCAACAGTAGAGGCCACCTTACCTGCGCTTCTTCCCTCAATCAGCACGTACTTTCAAGACACTCAAAAAACACCTTGTCACATACCATTCGTCACAGTCTTTAGCACCTCCTGCGCCCAGTCCAACAATCATTATTGGTGCTCCCACTCCCTCCTCCTCGGATTCCCTCATTACCACCCAGCAAAAGTGCCCTTCATCTCTCCATAGACTTTACTAATGTACTCAGCTATTTACATAAAATACAGATTTGCTCTTTGCAGTAGGCATATAAACCTTCTGCGCTTCTTTATGGCACTAAAACTGCCACTAGACAAGTCGGACCCTTTCCCCCCCAGGGAAACCACACACATATTGACAAAAAAGTGATATATATATGACAGCCAACCACCTGAAACTCAACTCAAGCAAAACCGAAATAATCCTCTTTGGCCCACACAAAAACACCTGGGTCCCCTCATGGTGGCCCACCACGCTAGGCCCTGCACCCACCCCCGCCAACCACGCACGCAACCTCAGCATCATCCTAGACTCCTCCCTCTCGATGACCCAACAAATCAACGCTCTTACCTCCTCATGCTTCAACACACTCCGTATACCGAAAAACATTCAAATGGATCCCCACAGAGACCAGAAAAACTGTCACTCACGCACTCATCAGCAGCAGGCTTGATTACGGAAACGCCCTCTACGCCGGCACCACTCTAAAACTCAAGCGCAAACTACACGCATCTAGAACTCAGCAGCACGACTCATCCTCGACCTCCGCCGACACAAACACATCTCTCCACACCTCAAATCCCTCCACTGGCTCCCCATTGACAAAAGGATCACCTTCAAGATCCTCATCCTCGCACACAAATCACTCCACAACACAGGCCCTGCCTACCTCAACGAGAGTCACCTTCCACACCCCCACACGAAACGTCCGCTCAGCTGACCCCTCTCTCGCCTCTGTCCCCCGCATCAAACACACCACCACCGGGGGCAGATCCTTCTCCTACCTTGCACCCAAAACCTGGAACGCCCTCACAACCCACCTTCGCAAGACCCAAAACCTACTTCTTTTCAGGAAGGGCCTCAAAACCTGGCTTTTCGAACAGTGAACCTCCCAGCCCCTTTCCCTCCCCCCATCCCCCCCCCAGCGCCTTGAGACCCTCACGGATGAGTAGCGCGCTTTATAAATCTCTTTGATTGATATAGATCTACCTCTATATATATATATATATCTATCTACATAGATATATCTATAGATATATCCATGTACCTAGATATATCTATCTACATACATATATATAGATCTATATATACATCTATTTTTTTTAGTTGTTGTATGGTTTCCTTGGGGGCCAAAATGGCCCCCAGGGAAACCCTACAACATCTAAAAAAAAATATTGCCCCCACAGGGGATCACCCTGCCCACGGGCGACCCCCTGTCATTTTATTTTATTTATTTATTTTTTTAAAAAAAAAAATCCCCTGGGGGGGGGCGCGATCGCGTCCCCCCCCCCCCCCCCCCAGGGGGCACCTACCTTTTTTTTTTTTTTTAATAAAAATTATGCCGGGGGGGGCGGCCCGTTTTCCGGGGGGGCCGCCCCCCCAAAGTGAAATCCCTGGTGTCTAGTGGTGTTTCCTGGCCCCCGATCGCAGCTGTGCTGCGATCGGGGGCCAGGAAACAGTTTCAGAAGGCCTCGTAAGAAAGGGGAGAGTCTCCCCTTTCTTACGAGGCCTTTTCAAAGTGTTTCCTGGCCCCCCGATCGCAGCTGTGCTGCGATCGGGGGGCCAGGAAGCATTCAACAGGTTCAAGAACACTACATCACAATGCATTAACAGATCCCAAATCAGGCCAATACATTATCCACTAGTGGACCTTGTTGTATAGTTGTAATACAGTGCTATAGGTAAACCCTATGTAGCAAGGACACTTTTCTTCTGCTTCGCTTCAGACTGCGAGGGAACGAAGTAAAAGGAATGCAAAGAATGCAGCACTCTTAGCCTGAGTAATGAATTTACTAAGGCACTTCCCACTTTACACGAAGATAATAACAGGAGCACTTAGTGTGAATGCAGCAACAAAGTGCAACTCAAAATAATCACACCAATGGAATAATAATCAGAGAAAATGCAGTACATCAACAATGATTATATATATATATATTTATATATATATATATATATGTTCGATGGCATGTGTAGCTGCAGATACACATGCTGTGCACAGTCCGCCATCTGGTGTTGGGCTCGGAGTGTTACAAGTTGTTTTTCTTCGAAGAAGTCTTTTCGAGTCACGAGACCGAGGGACTCCTCCCATTTCGACTCCATTGCGCATGGGCGTCGACTCCATCTTAGATTGTTTTTTTTCCGCCATCGGGTTCGGACGTGTGCCTTTTCGCTACGTGTTTCGGGTCGGAAAGTTAGTTAGAATCTCGGAAAAAATAGGCAGTATTGTTTGCGTTCGGTATCGGGTTAGTTAGAACAAATCGACACCGAATTTTGAAGAGCTCCGGTGGCCCTTTGGGTTTTTTTCGATCCCCCGTCGGGGCCTGGTCGGCCCGGCCACGTGCGACTTCAAGGCTGATGGAACGGACCCCATTCCGCTTCTGCCCAAAATGCCATAACAAGTATCCGTATACGGATCAGCATCTGGTCTGTAACTTGTGCTTGTCCCCCGAGCACAAGGAGGATACTTGTGAAGCCTGTCGAGCGTTTCGGTCGAGGAAGACGCTGAGAGACCGAAGAGCCAGGAGACTACAAATGGCGTCTACGCCGACAGGTCAAGAACATTTCGAGGAGGAAGAAGAAGCTTTCTCCGTCCACGAGTCGGATTCTGAAGAACTCGACGCCGAAGAAACAACCCAAACCGTGAGTAAGACGTCGAAAATCAAGACTCACGAGAAGTCCACAAAAGCCCAGGGGACGCCACCGCCAACAGGCCATGGCTTAACCCGAAAACTAGGTGACCGAT
This sequence comes from Pleurodeles waltl, assembly GCF_031143425.1. NCBI lineage: Eukaryota > Metazoa > Chordata > Amphibia > Caudata > Salamandridae > Pleurodeles > Pleurodeles waltl. The sequence goes on along the minus strand of NC_090448.1, from coordinate 46,471,927 downwards.
CCAAGGCACCGAAAAAGGGCATGCTGGTGTCGAAGTCATCCGTCTCCGGTCGAGATACCGCCACACAGCAACCTCGGAGCCGAGACAGCGGCTCCGAGAAACTTCGGCACAGAGACAGCGGCACCGAAGAATTTCGGCACCGAGACACCACGCCGAAAACAAAGAAGGTTTCTTCGGAGCCTAAAAAGACTTCTGAAAAGGTTTCGGTTCCGAAACATCCAGCCTCGGAGCCGAAAACTAGTTCCTATACAGAGGAACAAGGATTAACCTCCCAATTACATAGATTTGGAGAGGAGCTTCAAGCTGTAGAGCCTGACTACACGCAAAGAAGGCTTCATATTCATGAGGACACAGGGAAGATAACCACTCTTCCCCCAATCAAAATAAAAAGGAAACTTGCCTTTCAACAAAAGGACAAGCAACCACAGGCAAAAGTGGCAAGGAAAACAACCCCACCACCGTCTCCACCACCATCAATACATGCATCACCAGCAACAACTCCACCACTGATGCACTCACCAGCTCATACTACAATGAGTCAGGATGATCCCGATGCATGGGACCTTTACGATGCTCCAGTGTCTGACAACAGTACAGACTCCTATCCTACAAAACCGTCACCACCTGAGGACAGTACATCCTACACACAGGTGGTCGCAAGGGCAGCCGAATTTCACAACGTCACCTTACATTCTGAACCAATTGAGGATGACTTTCTGTTTAACACCCTATCCTCCACCCATAGCCAGTACCAAAGCCTTCCCATGCTCCCAGGAATGCTAAGACATTCAAAACAAATATTTCAGGATCCAGTTAAAGGCAGAGCCATAACTCCAAGGGTGGAGAAAAAGTACAAGCCACCGCCAACAGATCCAATCTATATTACAACACAACTAACACCAGACTCAGTAGTTGTCTGGGCAGCTCGTAAGAGAGCCAACTCTCATACCTCAGGAGACGCACCACCTCCAGACAAAGAGAGCCGCAAATTTGATGCTGCGGGAAAAAGGGTTGCAGCACAAGCAGCAAATCAATGGCGTATTGCCAATTCACAAGCACTTTTGGCAAGATACGACAGAGCTCATTGGGATGAAATGCAACATTTCATCGAACACTTACCCAAGGAGTTCCAAAAAAGAGCGCAACAGGTGCTAGAAGAGGGACAAAGTATCTCAAATAATCAGATACGGTCTTCCATGGATGCAGCAGATACAGCTGCAAGGACAAATAAACACTGCAATCACGATACGAAGGCACGCATGGCTGCGCACTTCAGGGTTCAAGCCGGAAATCCAACAAGCTGTGCTCAATATGCCATTTAATGAACAGCAATTGTTTGGGCCGGAGGTAGACACTGCCATTGAGAAACTCAAAAAAGACACCGATACACCCAAAGCCATGGGCGCACTCTACTCCCGCAGAGCAGAGGCACATTTCGAAAAACACCTTTTAGGGGAGGGTTTCGAGGTCAACTCACAGAAACCACAACCTCACAAACAAGGCCTACTTACGAGGGTCAATATCAGAGGCGAGGTTTTCGGGGGCAATATAGAGGGGGCCAATTCCCAAGAAATCTAGGAAAATTCCAAGGCCCCAAAACTCCTCAAAATAAACAGTGACTCACAAGTCACTCATGGCCCTCATCCTCCTGGACCTCTCTGCAGCCTTCGACACGGTATGCCACCGTACCCTGATACGCCGCCTCAGCAACGCCGGCATCAGAGGCAAGGCCCTGGAATGGATCATCTCCTTCCTCTCCGGAAGAACTCAGAGAGTCCGCCTCCCCCCCTTCAGATCCACAGCCACGGAGATCATCTGCGGCGTCCCTCAAGGATCCTCCCTCAGCCCCACCCTCTTCAACATCTACATGACCCCCCTGGCGAACATCGCACGAAAACACGGACTCAACCTCATATCCTACGCCGACGACACCCAGCTCATCTTATCCCTCACCAACAACCCCACCTCAGCAAGAGCCAGACTACACGAAGGCATGAAGGAAGTAGCGAACTGGATGACAGACAGCCGGCTTAAACTGAATACAGAGAAGACGGAGGTCCTCATCCTCGGCCCTACACCAACCGCCTGGGACGACTCCTGGTGGCCTCCCGCCCTAGGCAGCACTCCCCAACCCACCGACCACGCACGCAACCTCGGCTTCATCCTGGACTCTTCCCTCTCCATGACCAGACAGGTCAACTCTGTGACCTCGGCATGCTTCAACACCCTCCGCATGCTCCGCAAGATCTTCCGCTGGATCCCCACCGACACCAGGAAGACCGTCACCCACGCCCTCGTCACCAGTCGCTTGGACTATGGGAACGCTCTGTACGCCAGCATCACCATCAAGCTGCAGAGGAAACTTCAACGAATCCAGAACGCTGCTGCACGACTCATCCTGAACATACCCCGCCACCACCACATCTCCAGACACCTGAAGAAACTTCACTGGCTACCAGTCAACAAGAGGATCACCTTCAGACTCCTCACCCACGCACACAAAGCCCTGCACAACCTCGTACCAAAACTCATCAACCACCGCGTCTCCTTCTACACTCCTCCGCGCACCCTACGCTCGACCGGACAAGCCCTGGCAGCCGTACCCCGCATCCGCAAAACCACCGCCGGAGGAAGATCCTTTTCTTTCCTGGCAGCGAAGACCTGGGACTCTCTTCCCAGCCATCTTCGCGCCATACAGGACCACCTCTCCTTCAGAAGGCAGCTCAAGACCTGGCTCTTCGAGCACTGACTCCCCCCACCCCCCCAGCGCCTTGAGACCCTTACGGGTGAGTAGCGCGCTTTATAAATGTGATTGATTGATTGAAGTCACACAACCCCATCACATAACACCTGTGGGGGGAAGACTAAGCCAATTTTACAAACTTTGGGAGGAAATAACAACAGACACTTGGGTCTTAGCAATTATCCAGCATGGTTATTGCATAGAATTTCGCCAATTCCCTCCAAACGTCCCACCGAAAACACACAATATGTCAAAACAACATATAGATCTTCTGGGACTAGAAGTTCAAGCATTGCTACAAAAGGACGCAATAGAATTAGTACCAAATCTACAAAAAAACACAGGAGTTTACTCACTGTACTTTCTAATACCCAAAAAGGACAAAACTCTGAGACCAATACTAGATCTCAGAACACTAAATACCTACATCAAATCAGACCACTTTCACATGGTCACGTTACAAGACGTAATCCCACTGCTCAAACAGCAAGATTACATGACAACATTAGACCTAAAAGATGCGTATTTCCATAAACCAATACATCCTTCACACAGGAAATACCTAAGGTTCGTATTCCAAGGAATACATTACCAATTCAAAGTGTTGCCATTCGGAATAACAACTGCGCCAAGAGTTTTTACAAAATGCCTGGCAGTAGTAGCTGCACATATCAGAAGGCAGCAAATACATGTGTTCCCGTACTTAGACGACTGGTTAATCAAAACCAACACGCTAAGACAGTGTTCACAGCACACAAAATATGTCATACAGACCCTTCACAGGCTAGGTTTCTCCATCAACTATGCGAAGTCACACCTTTTGCCGTGTCAGACACCGCAATACTTAGGAACGACAATCAACACAGCAAAAGGGATTGCCACTCCAAGTCCACAAAGGGTTCAAACATTTCACAAGGTAATACAGGCCATGTATCCAACACAAAAGATACAAGTCAAAATGGTTATGAAACTCCTAGGCATGATGTCTTCATGCATAGCCATTGTCCCAAACGCAAGATTGCACATGCGGCCCTTACAACAGTGCCTAGCATCACAATGGTCACAAGCACAGGGTCAACTTCTAGATCTGCTGTTGATAGACCGCCAAACATATATCTCGCTTCTATGGTGGAACAGTACAAATTTAAACCGAGGGCGGCCTTTCCAAGACCCAGTGCCACAATACGTCATAACGACGGATGCTTCATTGACAGGGTGGGGAGCACACCTCAATCAACACAGCATCCAAGGACAATGGGACATACATCAGAAGCAGTTTCACATAAATCACTTAGAACTGTTAGCAGTATTTCTAGCGCTGAAAGCATTTCAACCCATAATAACCCCAAAATACATTCTTGTCAAAACAGACAACATGACAACAATGTATTATCTAAACAAACAAGGAGGGACACACTCGACACAGTTGTGCCTCCTAACACAAGAAATATGGCATTGGGCGATTCACAACCACATTCGCCTAATAGCACAATTTATTCCAGGGATTCAGAACCAGTTGGCAGACAATCTCTCTCGAGATCACCAACAAACCCACGAATGGGAAATTCACCCCCAAATACTAAACAATTACTTTCAAATTTGGGGAACACCTCAAATAGATCTATTTGCAACAAAGGAAAACTCAAAATGCCAAAACTTCGCATCCAGGTACCCACAAGATCAATCCCAAGGGAATGCTCTATCGATGAACTGGTCAGGGATATTTGCGTACGCTTTTCCCCCTCTCCCTCTCCTTCCATATCTAGTAAACAGGTTGAGTCAAAACAAACTCAAACTCATACTAATAGCACCAACATGGGCAAGGCAACCTTGGTACACAACACTACTAGACCTTTCAGTAGTACCTCATGTCAAACTACCCAACAGACCAGATCTGTTAACACAACACAAACAACAGATCAGACATCCAAATCCAGCATCGTTGAATCTAGCAATTTGGCTCCTGAAATCCTAGAATTCGGGCACTTAGACCTCACACAGGAATGTATGGAGGTCATAAAACAAGTTAGAAAACCTACCACTAGACACTGCTATGCAAATAAGTGGAAAAGATTTGTTTATTACTGCCATAATAATCAAATTCAACCTTTACACGCATCTGCAAAAGAAATAGTAGGATACTTACTACATTTGCAAAAATCTAACCTAGCTTTCTCTTCCATTAAAATACATCTTACGGCAATTTCTGCTTACCTACAAATTACGCACTCAATTTCATTGTTTAGGATACCAGTCATAAAGGCGTTTATGGAAGGCCTAAAGAGAATTATACCACCAAGAACACCACCAGTTCCTTCATGGAACCTCAACATTGTCCTAACACGACTCATGGGTCCACCTTTTGAGCCCATGCACTCTTGTGAAATGCAATACTTAACGTGGAAAGTTGAATTTTTTAATTGCCATCACATCTCTAAGAAGAGTGAGTGAAATTCAAGCATTTACCATTCAAGAACCATTTATTCAAATACACAAAAATAAAGTTGTTCTACGGACCAATCCTAAATTTTTACCAAAAGTAATCTCACCGTTCCACTTAAATCAAACGGTAGAATTACCAGTGTTCTTCCCACAGCCAGATTCTGTAGCCTAAAGAGCACTACATACATTAGACATCAAAAGAGCACTAATGTACTACATTGACAGAACAAAACTAATTCGAAAGACAAAACAACTATTTATCGCCTTTCAAAAACCTCATACAGGAAATCCAATTTCAAAACAAGGCATTGCTAGATGGATAGTTGAGTGCATTCAAACCTGCTATCTTAAAGCTAAAAGAGAACTGCCTATTACACCAAAGGCACACTCAACCAGAAAGAAAGGTGCTACCATGGCCTTTCTAGGAAATATTCCAATGAACGAAATATGTAAGGCAGCAACATGGTCTACGCCTCATACATTTACCAAGCACTACTGTGTAGATGTGCTAACTGCACAACAAGCAACAGTAGGTCAAGCTGTATTAAGAACATTATTTCAAACTACTTCAACTCCTACAGGCTGAACCACCGCTTTTGGGGAGATAACTGCTTACTAGTCTATGCACAGCATGTGTATCTGCAGCTACACATGCCATCGAACGGAAAATGTCACTTACCCAGTGTACATCTGTTCGTGACATTAGTCGCTGCAGATTCACATGCGCCCACCCGCCTCCCCGGGAGCCTGTAGCCGTTTAGAAGTAGATCTTAAACATTTGTACATTTGTAAATATATTACTTAAAACTTTATTATGTACATACGCATTCACTCCATTGCATGGGCACTATTACTAGCATACACAACTCCTACCTCACCCTCTGCGGGCAAAACAATCTAAGATGGAGTCGACGCCAATGCGCAATGGTGTCGAAATGGGAGGAGTCCCTCGGTCTCGTGACTCGAAAAGACTTCTTCGAAGAAAAACAACTTGTAACACTCCGAGCCCAACACCAGATGGCGGACTGTGCACAGCATGTGAATCTGCAGCGACTAATGCCACGAACAGATGTACACTGGGTAAGTGACATTTTCCATATATGTATATATACATATAGTGACTACGTATATTTATGCATGCACACAATAAAGCTAGATATTAAGAATTAAAAATGCATCACCATGGGGCTTGAATCCAATATCATCCTTTGTCTGCCAGCATCAAGCTGTGGAACCTGTGACAACTGACACAAAAGAAAACAACCTCAATAGGAGTACTCTGAGCAATGTGTCCACCCTCAGAGATGAGTTCCTTCTCCCTCAGGGAGAAGCTTCTCCAACTTATATACTTCAAACAAACTTAAGAGGAAGGTTCTAGAAACCCCCATCCCTTTGAGTAAATTGTGAAATTCAAGCGCTGGCCATACCAGGTCAGTGTTGAAAAAACACGCTAGAGTCTGGCCAGATCTCAAGGTGTATTTCCAAGACCGAGCTCTACCTTTCTCTACCCTAAACCTTGTCAACCTGGTACATTCTTATCAGATTTCTTCCCCCATATTATGTTCCCTTCCCTGGTGTGTAGTGTAGTTTACCAGACTAAGGAGGGTTGTCCTTATTGCCTCACACAAAGTATATTTTCTGTGGCAAATGTATATCTATTAACCACACAACTTAACAGTGCGGGTCAATGTATAGTCTTTAAAGTGAGTAATCTCTTTAAGGTGCATGGAAAATTGTTCACAGGTGTAGTGTGTTGAATTACTTCAAGGCCACAAACTTTATAGGATGAAGTCACAATGGTTATATGATTAATTGGTGATGTCATCAGTGCTGTCATCAATGATGTGATTTAAAACGTTATGAATGATATAATATGTGAGAGCCTAAACAGTGTGTGGCAGGGGCGCAAGTTCTAGTTAGCTCATTAAACTATACCTTTTTTTGGTTCTTGGAAGTCAGTTTTTGTATTTTCAACTCCTAACTATAAAATAATTTTTAGCTTTGTTTTTTTTTAGTGTATTCCTAGGATATGTTTTAAACATAAGCTAATATCTTACTGGCTTACCTCACTATAAGGTCACTTAACCTTTGTTTCTTCTGTGAATTTCTGAGGATATTTTAATGTAAAGTAAAATCTTGTTAACATTTCTACATATAAAGTAACTTTAACCTTTGTGTTTTTCAGTGATTTTCAGTTTTTTTTTTTATTCATCCAGCTCTCCCACTGATCACAGCTTTTGGGTGTGCAGAGCAATGGATTGGACACAGGGTCTCCCCTCTGGCCAGGCCCCCTATGCCCAGCTCTGCGGCTGGTCGTTGCCCCGCCACATGTAGCCTTCATCCCATTGCATGGTGAGGCGGTTGGATGCAGGGCCCAACCTGTTGCGGGTGGTAATCCACCCCGTGGCGACAGTCACTGGCTGCGCACAGCCTTTGGCCATGTGCATTTTGGGGGTGGCTGCAGGCCCTGCACTCATCCTCCTTGGATGGTCAGCAAGTCCCCAGCAGCACATGGCCTTCACCCATCTCTGGCAGGGGGACGGATGCTGGGCCTAAGCCCGGCAGGTGGCCATCCCCTGCAGCCTCAGCCTTTGGTTGTTCTCTTAGCCTGAGGTAGACTGCAGGGCCTGACTTGCGTCAGGCCCTGTGGACAACCCTTTGCAGGTAGCCAGCCCTCAGCTATGCATGGCAGGGATGGCCACAGAGCTTAGCCTGTGGCTAGATCCTGGGCCCAACACCCTACCAACAGCCAACATCCTCACCCATATGACTCCTCGAATCCTGTAATGTCCTGTAACGATGGCTGCAACATTATCCTTCAGGTTGCTGTCAGCCAATCAGATCACTCATTCCTTTGGGTACAGAATGGCTGACTGGGAAATAAAGGTCTCTCTACCAATCAGATTACTCTTTAAGAAAAAAAAAAAAAAAATTCGGTGCAGCAGGAGTTGCGGGACCAACCATCCAGCTATACCAATGTTTTCAACCCCTTCATGACCACCCAAGCACCACTTAAAATGCACATTTCGCAACAGCAATTCAATACATTTACATCAAATAATTAAAAGCATGCTTCCTGATTAAAGTTCTAACTTTCTGCCAAATTTGATGTCATTCTGGTTGGCTGTTTTTTTTCTGTATCATTTCCTGTGAGAGTTAACATGGGAAAATGGCATCTAGGAATTTTTTTTTTTTGCTCTCACTTGACTGGTCACCCCAAAACATTCCTTTAAGGAGTTGAGGCCTTGGAAAGTATTTTGAAGATTTGTCAAATGGCACCATAATTCTATAGTTATTAACAAAATAAAAAAAACGCTCTTGCTATAGAAATTCTGACCTACCATTAACTAAACAGTGGTGACCCCCACTGTGTAATTATTAAATATATTAGTGACAGAGAGGGGCACATAAATGTGGTTTGTCAGGATCAGTACACATTTGCCATTACGGATAATCTCTGTCTATTAGACTGTCTATGGTAACTTTTCTTGCCTATGATGCCTATAAACGTAAAAAGTACATAAAAGTACTACCAATTGCATGCATTTGTTCCTGGCATAGTACCCGGTTTGTGCCATATTTTATACATCATCAGTTTCTTCTCACAGAAGAGGCTTCAACAATAATGGTGGCCCAGGAGTATTGTGAACATGACTGAAGTGATTCTGGCTATCCCAGGTATAACACGGTCATTCTAACTATAGTGATGATATGGTTAGTATAATGGTGGCCACCTGTAGTATACTGGTGGTTGTGACAGAAGGGGCCTATTATTGGTATATTGTTGGTGTTCCTTGCATTAGAATAATCAATTCTTGCAAACTGGTAACACTGGCATTAGTTGGTTGTGTGAAGATAGCAAACAGAACCCTAACTCCATCTTGTGAAGAGACTCAATTTTGTGCCACTCAACCGAATGAGCCTGCAGAGAACAAACCTATAAAGTATGTCCTATGCCCTGATTTCCAGTACGTAGATTACTTACAAGGCATCGGCAGAAAAAGTACACAGAATGGGATATCTTATCTAAAAGTAGCAGAGCACCCTCCACCCATGGAGCGTAGGGCGTCACTTACAAAATAGATAGAGGCTCAGAGAGAACTTACATGACTAACAGATGTGCTTGCTGGATTGTAACATATGCATCAGCTTTTGTATTCAATGCCTGTTGAAGTGTATAAATGTCGGACGCAATCAGATTATCTTTGAGATTCCCCTTTGTACGTGACTTTGCATGCAGCACTACAATTTGTCCCCTGGCCATGAAATAAAGTTTATCCTGAGAACCCAAGACGGAAGGCTGTGATAATTTGTAAGGACAGAGGGAGGAAAATTGTTCGGAGTTGACATTGGGGAAGCCAACCAGGAGACCGCTTGCGGTTGGACTCGGGCCCCTCCCGTCGTCTCCATCCAGTGATTAGCACGCACACACGTAAGCAGATGCCAGCGTTTATCTGCCATTGGAGAGGGTGTGCGGGACCCCGAGGCACAAATATACAGGTGAGCCCAGGGCGGTCTCAAGAGTATTAAAAATGCCCATATTTTCCCTTCCCTCTTGAGGGTCTTAGAAAGGACATAAGGTACGGATTTTGAGGCGGACTACGAATCTGTCATACTTGTTTTAATCAAAAACATCCAAGTTTCTGTATTAAGTTTAACAGTAGAAAGTAAACCATTTCATGCCATTGAGGTTCGGCGAGAATAAAGTGCTGCTAGCAGTTGTGGCAGTAGGGGCTTCCTCATCTGAGCCTCTTCTGCCATTCAATGAAGCCCTCACTGATGTCCTGTTGGGTACTTGGTCCAGACCCAACACGGGCTCCTGTGAACAGGACTATCGCACTCTGCCATCGCCCCACCCCGAACGACCCTAAATTCCTGTCCCAACACCCCACGCCTGAGAGTCTTGTCATCCAGGCATCCTCATCCTTGGGCGCATTCCCTTCCGCACCCCCAGATAGGGAATCAAAAAGGCTGGAACAATTTGGGAAGAAGATGTTTTCTTCCTCTAGTCTAGCGCTGCAGTCCGTGAACACTGCATGCCTTTTGGGCAGCTATACCCACTCTCTGTGGGATAAGGTCGCACAGGTTCTGCAGCAAATACTGGAGGAGGCCTGTGCTATAGTCTCCCAAGCTGTCACCGATGGGAGAGAAGCGGCAAAGTTCACAATCAGATTTGGGTTGGACACAACTGACTCTCTAGGTAGATCGGTTGCAACGACGGTGGCCTTGAGGCGCCACGTCTGGTTGCGTACATCTGGTTTTTTGGGGGATGTCCAACAGACTCTTATGGACATGCCCTTTGATGGCTCCCGTCTCTTTGGAGACAAGGTGGACTCTGCTTTGGAGAGGTTCAAGGACTCCCGGGCTACGGCTCGGTCCGTCGGCCTTTCCACCTCCTCTTGCCCCCAACAGTCTGCCTTTCACCCCTTTCGTGTCCCTATCCCAGTCACCATGCCACCCATGCTGTTCAGCCACTGTATGGCCAGGGACGCGGAATCCCACGTGGGCGTGGAACAGGAAACCAGAGGTCTGCCCAGTCCACCCCTGACCCCCCTGCAGCCTCCAAACCCTCCTAGTCCATCCCCTCACTCCGGTCCAGTTGGCGCAGGATTCGCCATCACCTGCCCCACTGGGAATCCATCACTTCGGACAGGTGGGTTTTGCAGATCGTTCGAAGGGGCTACTCCCTCCTTTATGAATCTGCCCCACCAGCCATGCCTCCATCAGTCAGCCATATTCCAGAGGATCATTTGGCACTTCTCTGCCAGGAAGTTGCAGCTCTCTTGGCCAAGGGAGCCATAGAGAAGGTCCCTGTGCCAGAAGTAGGTTGTGGTTGTTATTCCCGCTACTTTCTGGTGCCCCAAAAAGATAAGGGCTTTGGGTCCTCAATCTCTTCCTCAAGAAGGAGAAATTCAAAATGATCACCCTGGCTCAGGTCCTGGCTGCCTTGGACCCAGGAGTCTGGATGATAGCGTTGGACTTGCAGGACGCTTATTTCCACATTCCCATGCTACCTGCCCACAGACGTTACCTACGATTTGTGGTAGGTCACAAGCACTTTCAATTTACAGTGCTCCCCTTCGGCCTTATCAGCGCCCCTCGGGTGTTAACAAAAGTAATGGCAGTGGTTGCAGCTCATCTGCACAGGTTGGGAGTTTCAGTCTTCCCCTACCTTGACAACTGGCTTTTGAAGGCGGACTCGCCCCAGAAAGTCCTCTACCACCTTCAGACTATGGCAAACCTCCTGCACACCCTGGGGTTTACTATAAACGTGCCGAATTCATACCTGACTCCCTCTCTGATGCTCCCTTTCATGTGAGCTGTTCTGGACACAGTGCAGTTTCGGGCCTATCCTCCCAAAAAGCGAGTCCAAGATATTCAGGCTATGATTCCGATCTTTCAGCCTCTGTCTTGGGTTTTGGTGAGACTGACTCTGAGGCTGCTGGGCCTCATGGCCTCCTGCATCCTGCACATGTCAGATGGCATATGCGGGCTCTGCAGTGGGATTTGAAGTTCCAGTGGGCGCAGCATCAGGGAAATCTCTCCGATATGGTCCATATCTCGGAGGGGACAGCGAAAGACCTGCAGTGGTGGCTTTCGAATCTGCATTGGGTCCACAGCAGATAGCTCTCCCTTCCCAGACAGATCTATCCATAGTGACAGATGCGTCACTTCTTGGCTGGGGCGGCCACATGGGAGAGGTGGGGATCAGAGGCTTCTGGTCTCCGGCGGAGTATAGGCTCCATATCAATCTTCTGGAGCTCCGGGTGATCAGGCTTGTGTTGAAAGCATTTTTTCCCTTTCTCAAAGGGAAAGTAGTGCAAGTGTTTATGTGGTACTGGAACAAACAGGGCAGAGTACGGTCCTGGAACCTTTGTCAGGAGGCACTGCGCCTCTGGACATGGCTGGAACATCAGGACATTACCCTGGGGGTTCAACACGTGGCGGGGTCTCTGAACGCCAGAGCAGACGAACTCAGCTGTCGATGCATAGCCGATCACGAACGGCGTCTCCATCCGGAGGTAGTGCAAGGTCCCTTTCAGCAGTGGGGAGAGCCTTGGTTAGATCTGTTCGCCTCTGCAGAGAACACACAATGTCAGCTGTTTTGCGCATTGGAGTGTCTAAGGCGTCACTCGCTCTGAGACGCTTTTTATCTCAAGTGGAACTCCGGCTGCCTTTCCACCTTTCTCACTTCTGCCCAGAGTTCTCAAGAAGATCAGAAACGACCGGGCCCAAGTTATCTTGGTAGCTCCGGACTGGGCACGGAGAGTATGGTATCCTGAGCTATTAAGCATGGCCACGGATCCTCCACTCAGACTGCCTCTTCGGGAGGATCTTCTGTCGCAGCAGCAGGGGATGGTTCTCCACCCGAACCTGCCCAATCTCTGCCTTCATACGTGGAGATTGAGCAGCGGCAGTTGACGGCTTTTGACCTTCCACCCGAAGTCTGTGACGTTATCTCGACAGCCAGGCATCCCTCCACTAAAACGGTATACGCCTGTCATTGCCATAAATTTGTGGCTTGGTGTACGAACAAATCTGTCTGTTGACCACCCCCTCTCTGCTCCTCTTTTGTTCGTTCTTTCTTTAGCCCAACATGGCTCTGCTTTGGGCACCCTTAAAGGGTATTTATCGGCTATTTCGGCCTTTCTTCGGTTACCTGATCAGCCTTCACTCTTGTCAGTCGATTCCTTAAAGTTCCCTCCCATTTGTTTCCTCCCACTCCATATATCATGCTTCAGTGGGACCTCAATCTTGTCCTTACTTTCTTAATGTGTACTCCATTCGAGCCAATGCACAATTGTCCATTATAGCTCCTTACTTTCAAGACTGTTTTTCTTGTTGCCATCACTTCTGCTCGTAGAGTGAGTGAGCTTTAGGCTCTTTCTTCAAAGCCCCCATACTTGTCTGTGCACCCTGACAAAGTGGTATTGTGCACTAAGGCTTTCTTCCTTCTCAAGGTCGTAATGCCTTTTCATGTAGGCCAGTCCATCACCTTGCCTGCTTTTTACGCACCCCCACATCCTTCTCATTAGGAGTAGGGACTCTACCGTCTGGACCCAAAAAGAGTGTTTGCACTCTATCTAAGTAGTACTAAAAATTTCCAGGTGGACGATCAACTCTTTGTTGGATATGTGGGTGCGAAGAAAGGGAATGCGGTGCAAAAACGTACTATCTCTCGATGGGTGCTTCTTTGCATCAAGATGTGCTACTCTTTAGCCAAGAAGCAACCCCCTGAGGGCTTGCGTGTGCTCATTCCACCAGAGCAACTGCTGCTTCCACTGCGTTAGCACACAGAGTTCCTGTCCTGGATATCTGCCAGGGTGCTATGTGGGCATCCTTGCACACATTTGCTAAACATTACTGCCTGGACAGTCAGGTCAGTCAGGACGGCTACTTTGGTTGTTCGGTCCTGCAGGACTTTCTAGTATGATCTTGGTTCGCAGCCCACCTCTGAGGATGGCATTGCTTGCGTATCTATTCTAAGATGAGGAATCTGCAACGAGAAGTCTCTATCAGATGTACAAATGACTTACCTTCCTTCGGTAACGAGTTATCTGGTAGAGACATATTCTAGTTCAGATTCCTTACCGGCCCACCCATCCTCCCCGCTTGCAAACTGATTTCTAGGGACAGGGATTCCCTTTTCAGGGCCTTAGCTCTGGGGCACCAGTCTCAGTGTTCTTCACAGCTGTGCGCTTTGGCGTGGAAAGTCGTGAAAAGAAACTGAGATCACTGCGCTGAGGCGGCATCTATGTACTACTCCCGACGTCATCACGGCGACTACGACGCCTGCAGAAGTGACTGACGCCACGTACCGACACGCAAGGGTATTGCTCGAAGAAAAAATCTCCAGATCCAATCTGACGCCTGGGGGAAAATTCTAAGGTAAGGAATCTGCAACTAGAATATGTCTCCACCAAATATGTTGTTACCGAAGTTAAGCAACTTCTACTTTTGAGACGAATAATCACAGTGCCTTCTGCATTACAACAGGTGTCAAATGTATTAATAAGGGGACTCAAATAGAGTTTCTAAACATTGTGAGGATTGGCATCAGGGTACATGTAACAGTTCACAACCATGACCAAAGGAGGGAACATTTGATTCAGTGACAGTCACTTACAAACCTATCTTTAATGGGCCTACAAGGGTAGAAAATGAAGGAAAAGGATTGTGACTTTAAATATGTGGCAGGCATTTCAGCCTGATCAGGTGCAGCAGGGGTCGGAAGATTCATGGTCCCTGCCTCCTACAGCACCTCCCCCTTATGGGAACACAAAAGAATGTGAAAACCTATTTAAGGAGATAAAGTGCGTATTAAAGACCACAGTAGTGGGCATGCACACTTTAGGGAAGGAAGCAGGACCCCCAAGGTTCCCTATAGAAGAAACACTTGTGCTTCCACTCTTTCTGTGTTAGACAACATTAGTAGTGTAGATACTAATTTGGACAACGTTTCTGTAAAAACCAGACGTCACACAAAACAATGGTCTGATCAAGAGGAGGATGATGGATAAGTGAAGAAATATGCAAGACATATTGAAGTCACATTCACTCTAAAATTAGATGTCTGCAACAGAAAATTCAAATCGCAGTTGCAGACACAGTCACATCAAGTTACACACCTTTACGAGAAGAATAAAAGTCAGGTGCAGGATTTCATGTCATGTCATATTACACAACGTCACCCATATTCTACACAACAAGGGCCCATGTTGGAGGCCACCCATAAGACGTTATGGCCCCCTCCAATGTTGCAAGGATATGGGGGAGACACCCACTTTGATGGGGACGGAGTGGCCTCACCTTTTATGATCTGTTGAGAAGGTATGAATACCATGGGATTGGAAGGTGAGCGCCTACCAACACAAGCATTGACTTGAGAAGATATATTCCCGACAAATGATGTGAGGTACAATCTTATAAGTAGGTAATCTATTTCTAGGCACAATGACGGTCGGGACCTGAGACCCTAATGTGCCCAATTGTATCTAGAACTTTACTATCAGGATTGCCACAGGGGCCACAAAGTCATGCACCAGAGGTCCAAGATTGCTGCTTTCAAATAAATCTATGAACGCAAAGGGCTTCTCAGGTGAAATAATGACAGTACCAGATACCTGTGACGTTCCAGTCCAAATTGAGGGTACAATCATTTCCTAATCATTGTTATATGCCCCTCAGGCCCCTCAAATTTATTGGGCAGAGACATCTTGCATAAATGCAACATGACAATAACATTTCGTCCACATGGATCGATGCTTTGCTCTGCTCCTAGGGTACCATTAACAGGCATGAGCCTCAGAACAGCACCAGAGAAACAGGACCCGCAAATAAGAGGGGTCCCACTGAATATGCCCCTTATGCAAGCAGGGATAGAACATTTTACAATGCCTGAACCAATATTGACAGGCAAGTGGTTAGAGCTACCATCCAAAATTCTGTTCAGATCAGAATACCCCAAAGCAGGGGTCTTCAACCTTTTCTGCTTATGTTCAATGAAAATTATCCTGCACTACTAATGTTATTATTGTTGTAATGGTGACGGCATGAGAGCATGATCATACTCTTGGCCACCCTTTGCAAGATTGCGAACAGTGATCACCATAGTTTATCAGACAGGGTTGCTTGCAACAATGTAAAAAACAAGCCTTTGACAATGTGAAATGATACTACGTTGTTAATACATAACAGCCATGACTGCAGTTACCTTGGTATCAAGGCAGCAGTATTAGTAATAAGTCTCTACAGCTCTGCATGATTGATCTATCAATGTCAGCTTTAAATTTGGGAAAATTAACTAATTTTCTCCAAACGTCAGATAATGAGTTCTGAAATTGCATATATTTTCATCTCAGATACATGCTTTCCATTTTTGGTACAGATCTGTTAACTCAACCAAGCAAAGCTTCCAATTTACTAGGTTGGGTTTAACACTGGAGAGCTGCTTACAAGCTCATGAGCTACTCGTTGGAGACACCTGCCCCAAAGCTAAAGCAGGAGAGGTATTAGTACTCTCACTGTTGGGCATAGGGATGACAAGCAAATTTGGCGTATGGTAAGCAGTAGATCAATGTCCGGAGAGATAGTCAGCTATTGTTTTCACCATCCCATGGACAGGAGTATCAGACATAACATATGGCATATTGCTTAATTATGATTTGAGATCCACAGAGATTGTGTTTGAAGAAGAAGCAGACACAGAAATACAGGTGGAGACACTGCCCTCGAATTGCCAAGGATCACAGTAGAGGATGTGAATGCCTGTCTTGCTGGCATACTATCCCAGCTATGGTCCTTGGATCAGAATGATGTAGGACTAATATTAAGTACAGAACTGTTTAAAATATGCAATTACATAGAGTAAGACAGTACCTGATCTCTAGTGAAGCCCAGTAAGGAATAAGAGTAACCATACAAGCCTTGGTTAGACAATGGGTTTTGTATCCTTCTTCTTCACCATGTAATACACCAATGTTTTCTGTGTGCAAAGTGAATGGGAATTCCTGGAGCATAGTACAGGATTTCCGACCTTTGAATGCCATTGTGGAGCATGAATTTCCAGTAGTCCCTGATTCCTCAGTAATCCTTACAAACATATCCAAGGATGCTTAGTATTGTTCTGCCATAGGCTTGAAAAATGCATTTCTATGGTGTGCCATTACATCCAGAGAGGACATTTTCCTTTTGAGCAGTCCATAGCAGCAGCAGCCTTTGTAATAACAGCCGGTAGCCCCACCACATTGTATGTCAAACATGCTACTTTTGCAGTTTTCAAGAAAGCTAAGAACACACTTAACTCAAAGGGCATCCAGATATGAAGTGATATTTTCCAGTGCTGCTGTTAAAACACTGTGTGTTCACTCTGTCAAACCCACACAATGTCCAGTAGAATCCTTAAAAGACACAAATCATGATTGTGCCACACATGAGGAACAAACTGTTGCCCTAGCTCAAGAGATGCCAGTTGAGGTAAACAGAGTACTATATACTGATGGATCCTCTATGATAGATCAGGAGACAGGAATTAGACACACAGGGGCAGCCATAGTGGAACAAACAGGTACCTTACCTAATGTGATATACTCGGGAGTTCTTGGCCCACGCAGCTGAACTACATGCCCTGGTATAGACATTACAATTGGTGTATCCAGATGATATTACAGTACATACGGACTCAGCATATGTAGCTTTTACTGTCCATTCTGGGATAACAAGGTGGCAGACAGGTTTCCAGAAGAGTGATGATACCCTTTAGCTCATGGCCCCCTCTTACAACAACTAATAGAACTGCAAAGAAAGGGGAGTAAAGCAGTGGCAAAATCCCAAGTGCACAGGGGAGGGGGTGGCAACAGGGCAACAACATATCCGACCACCGAGCTGAGGAGGCTAGGCAGATGGGTAATACCATATGTACAGTGTAGACATGTGATACGGGGGGGTGATGGCCCCTATATGACATTAGCAACATCCCACCTTCAGGACATTCAAGAAATGGCGCCTCCTGAGGAAAAGGAGGTTTGGGATCAGAGAGAATATAGGATAGCCACTGATTTTCTGAATGCACATAGAGATACAGGTAAACTAAAATTAGTGATGCCCCAGAGACTGCTCCATTTAGCATTAACACAATTACACTTACCAATACATGTCTGTAAAAAGACATTGTTAGACACCATATCAGTAGACTTGCTTGTTCCAGACCTTCTGAAACGAATTGATTGTTTTTTACGTCACTGTCTTATATGTAAACAATACAGTTCATCACCATCATTACCACCATCATTCATACCTAGGCCAAAGAGTCCTTTCAAAGAATTACACATTGACTTTGTACATATAGTCAACATATGTAACACCATGAGGTACATGATAGTGGTAATTTGTCGTTTCTCTAGGTGGACAGAAGCAGTCCCATGCCAAACTGCAGATGCAAAAAGCATGGATAAATTCCTTCTAAAATAAGTAGTAACCAGATGGGGCATTCCTAAGGCCATTCGCTTGGGACAATGCCACACACTTTGTTTATAAGATCTTTGAATGGATTCCCCAAATGCTGGGCATACAGCACACCCTTGTCTCTGCCTAACACCCCCAAAGTAATGGAACAGTGAAATGCCTGAATGGCACCCTAAAAGATAAAATAAGGAAGGTATCAGTAGCTCTGCATAGAATTTGGCTATATATTTAGCCCCTGGTATTTCTGCCCTTAGGAATGCTTCCTCCTCTGCCCATCACCTAAAGTCACACAAGATAGTCACAGGCAGAATAATATCAATGGGAGATGTCCCACATAGTAAAAATATGGATGCAGATAAAACTGTTGATGTAGTATGGCAGGAGGTGACAGCATATATGTCTGCCCTAACAAGCGCTGTGAACGTTTTTTCTAAACAGGTTCAACTACAACAAGCGAGCACCGCAGCGCCACCTGTGGTAAAACAACAACACCTTATCCCGGGCTCCCAAGTATTTGTTAAGAATTCATTCTACAATGGAAGGATCAGCACTTCTTGGGACCCTACACAGTAGTTACAGCTGTCATAGGTCCACAAGCTGAAACATTGGATACACAGGACAGATATTAGACCAGCTCAGCACAACGTCCTTCCTCCTTGCTAGGAGTAAGGAGAGGGGGGGTATGTACTCCAATTTAAGAGACTTAAAAAGCTTTTTTCATATTTGTGTTGCTGGTGTTTAACCTCTTAAAGGACAAACACCTGCTAGGTAGTCATTCTGAAGTGTTGCTGATGCCTTCCTCCTTCAGAGAGACGGATCTGCTAGGTAGCCAAATGTTGCAGACCCCCACCTGAAGAGACAAGGGTCTGCCAGGTAGTCTGATGAATGAAACACTGCAAGCACCAGTATCCACTTGGGAACTTACAGATGCCACTGTCAAATTATTAAGGTCAAAAATAGAAATTTCTCAGCACTCTATGCATTCCTTGTGGTGCCAGAGCATGTGGTACAAAAGTTTACAAACAACAGTTGCAGCACATTTAACACTGATGTCATGTTACATGAAAGGATGAGTGTAATTTCATGGGTTGAGCTTTTTTCCTCACCAGAGTGGAATTCCACATCAATATTAGAGGAACGAGCTCAATCAGTGTTTCAGCATCTTAGCCAGTTTGAAAAGTCAGGAATTCTCAGACAACCAAAATACACACTTAAAACAGTGGAAGACGCAGGGCTGAAGACTAAGAAATGTAATAACGAGAGTGACTTCACCTGTAAACAATGGCGTCAGTTAACACTCCAGGCTCAGGCTTATGTGGGCGGGCAGTGGCGAGGAAATATGATGATGGACTGGGCCTCGAGGGTGTTAAAGAAAAGGTATAATGATGATAGAGCACATAATCACATATGTATGAATTCTACCCATACATGGGATTCCAATGTATTCTCATACATCTTTTTTGGATCCAGTTCCTCCCCTTACACACATTTTTGCCTTCCAAAGAATACTCTGTGTGTTTTAGAAGAAACGGGACACATACAGTAGGAATGAATAAGAACTGCAAACAGATAATAAATATGACATCCATACAAGAGGGCCTTGCAGCATTGATTGATACCTATTGGATATGTGGTACGTTATCATATGTCCAGTTGCCATATAGCTGGGAGGACCTGTGCTCTGTTGCCAAATTGGTGTCACGGATATTGATAGCTTCACTACATGACAATATAGCAGTGGAAGATATCTATGTGCATGCACAGGAGCGACAACATGTACTAGTGCATAGATGGAAGATGATGTACGTCAATACTTAGCCCTAGATGTGCAGTTAGTGGTGGATGAGTAGATGAGTACAGATTGTGGAATGGAGCTGAGGTATGGTTTGGTAGCATCTTTTTGGGAGGATTGATGCCTTCCCCACAATCCATAGCCAATGTCCGTTGGTTCCAATTGACCAGATATGAATTAATGCTACTAGTACATGGCATAGAAAATGGATTCAATTCCATCAAAGAAGAGCCTTAGGTTATGTGCATTGCCATTATGCAAAACAGGACAGTGGATCTTACTGTTGTATGTTCATTACAGGAAATGAGGAAGAAAATGGAACATTGACCAAGGCTATTCAAGCCCTACATACTTCAAGGGACACACAGGTGGGGGAGCAGAAAGCCCCCAGAGATTGGTTTTGTGGGTGGTTCTCGTGGCTACCATCCTGGCTATCAGGTCCATTAAAAGCCTTATTGCCAATAATAATACTTATTATGCTGCTGCTGCTTCCCAACAATACTGCAATGCTGCCAGAAAGGAGTAAACACAGATAGGCACCCTAGGAAAGAACATCATAGGGGACATAAGGCTAGATCACAAGGATATAAGTGTTAAGGCTCAACAAGAGGGGAGAATGTGAAGATAGGAAACCAAAACTTAACTCCATCTTGTGAAGATGCTCCGTTTTGTGCCACTCAACCAAATGAGCCTGCAGAAGACAAACCCATAAAGTATGTCCTATGCTGTGAGTTTCAGTACATACATTAGTTACAAGGAGTAGGCAGAGCAAGAACAAAAACAGGTCCAAGAAACAGAATGGGTTATCTTATGTATAAGTAGCAGGACACCCCAGCCCACGGAATGTAGGGCGTCACTTACAAAAAAGATAGAGGCTGCGAGAGAACTCACGTGACTAACAGATGTGCTTCCTAGATTGTTACATATGCATCAGCTATTGTATTCAAAGCCTTTTGAAGTGTAAAAATATTGGAAGCAGTCAGATTATCTTTGAGACTCCCTTGTACATGACTTTGAATGCACTACAGTGGGTTTCCTGGCCATGAAATAAAGTTTATCCTGAGAACCCAAGAAGGAAGGCTGTGATAATTTCTAAGGGCGGAGGGAGGAAAATTGTCTAGCGTTGACAGTTTCCTTGGCATTATGGTGGACATACCTGGTATAATGATGGTTGTAACCTGACAAAGGGTGTGGTTATCCCTGGCATAATGGGGCACCAGCTTGCATTATTGTGGTTTGGTCGAAGTATGGCTTTCACTGGCATATGGCTCCATTCATTGCTTCTCACATGAATCCCTGGCATACAGTGGGGATCCCTGACATCTTGTGGCTACTCATTACCTATGGTATGCATTCTGGCACATGTGCCATAGGACTCCAAAGTAGTACATGTGATTATTTGATGAAAAAGCTGATATTTGGGGACGAAATTCTTGCATTTACTAAAAATGAAAGCTTGAACATGTATTTGGTGAGACAGAGTTATTTTCTGACATTCAGTTTCTTTGAGGAATTCTGTTAATGTACTGAAAATGCAAAGGTTTGGGAAGAAAATGTATGCATTTTAATACGTTTGTGTATGAGAAAAAAGTGTTTTGTTTAACAAAAACGAAAACCTGTTTGTGGGGTTTACATGTGTTTTAAGATGGTATATAAACACAAATAAAGTGACAGCATTTCCTTAGTATATTTCACTTTGATTTGAGTGATAATTCCTGCTGAATATGAGAAACTTTGCGCTGGTGTTATTTGCTTGGTGCCAGCAGGTGCTTGCTGCTCCAAGGCTGTTATTTTATGACTTATGTGGATTAGCTCATTATCTATATTAATACAGTGTTTTAACATTATCATTGTCACCATTCCCTAAACCTACAATATTAGGGTAACCTAAGGGACATGTCTGCTATCTCAGCTTTTACCTGTAACCTCTACTGAGTGAGCTTTTGAGATGTATTGCTTGAAGGGTAGTTCTGTTGTCCAAAAGAAGGTGAGCAAAAGAACGATGGATTAAACCCAGATCTATGACTGGGGGTGAGTGTTTGACAATGTTCAGCATTCCGTCCATCACTTGTTGTTTTTGCTTTGTCACCCTAAGTGGGAAGGGTATGCCCAGACGTGGGTCTCGTGCTTCCCATGCCACTGGATTCAAGCTAGCCTGGCTGATGAGGGGTGAAACCCCGAAACCGGTCCCAGGATGCTTGTTTCCGGTCCAGTGAGGACCTGGCTTGGCAGTTCGGTCTGGACTGTTCCCATGAGGAACAGGGTCAAGACTGATTTGCATATGGCTGGGTCCAAACTGGGGTGGCATGGTGAGCAAAAGAACGATGGATTAAACCCAGATCTATGACTGGGGGTGAGTGTTTGACAATGTTCAGCATTCCGTCCATCACTTGTTGTTTTTGCTAGTTCTGTTGTCCACCTTTCTTGGGCGAGTTTGCGCTCTACAAGTCTGCAAGAATAAGAAAAGCAAGCAACTACAGTGGAACGAGGAGGGGCAAGTATCAATGAAGAAAACTAGTACCTCAGTCATGTCTGGAGCAGCTGACGAGCACAGATTAACTTAAATCAGTCTGTTCTTGGTCCCTGCTCCTCAGAAAAGAAGGGAAATTATGTTTCACTGTATCAGCGAATTAAGGGCTCTACAAAGAAGACTGATGTGAAGTCAACGAACTGTAAAGCAATGGGCGGGCTCCAAACCCTTTTTGTGTACAACAGTGTCGCACTAGCGCATGCACTTGCAGCCTCGACTCTAAAATTAAAGGAAAATGAAAAGTGGAAGTCAATAGATTTGCTGTTGAAAAGGAGAGACGACCATGTCAAACCACACACCAAGATTATTTGAAATGCCTGTACAATCTACTGCTCTTTAAACAGTTTTCAGGAAAATTGGATTGACAAAACACACTATTTTTCCATCATGTTTTCAAAAGTACCCTGGGGGTTTCTGCCCACACCCCAACCAACATGCTGTGGAGGGTTTGGATTGCTCGACAACAGTACTGAAATATTTGATGTACACCTAATCGAACCCGCTTGTACAACTTCATAGTGGGTTTATTTGAAAATTGAGCAGTAAAATGTGTCATTTTGTCCCTAAAAAAAATGTAAAGAGAAGAACCCAAATCTCCTACTTCCTCGATGTACTGACAGGCTCTGTGCAATTTTTGGCTGCTATTTTACAATTTTTTCAAAGTTCACTAGCCACCGCTCATGAGAGATCTTTCTTGAGTACTGTGTAATTCCCGATTCGACCGAAAATGTTGTTTCAGGTAAACCCAGGGGTAACAAGGAATGCTGGAATACCACAATCTGGTAATTCACGATGCTGAACATTTCACCTGCTAAAAACTGGTGGAATCTCCAGGTGAGAATAGGTCCAGAAATCTGGTATTACCCTGGGAATCGGATGTGGCATTTCGTATTTCTTTGATAATTTACAATTTCTCAGGGGACTTTTGAGTGGCAGAATTGTAATCCCAGGGTATTTCTTTATGCCAAGATTAAAGATAAGTAGTTATTGTTAACTTCAGTTTTGGGAAACCGGAGGTGGTATTTCCAGGGGACTTTTAAAGGGACCCTGGATTTAAATTGGTGACAATACTGATGCACTTGGTGCTCATGCTTAATTTCTTTTAACCTTTTAATTAATACTAGTTTTCATTGTCACATAATCGAACCGCAACCACCTTGCAAGGCATGTTTATCACATAAATATCTGAAATATCACAATCTATTCATTGTTTGGTGTGTATGTTTAAAGATGCATTCACTGCCGCCCTCCACAAGTCACAAATGAAAGTTTCGACAAACTCAAAGGTATTTTGACATGTTGTCACCTAAGGCTGAGACAAAAAAGTGTCAAAAAACATAATATCTGGCGCTCAGTAAAAAAAGACATCCTGCCCTTCAGCAAGATTTTTTAACTGAAGTGAGTAAAACCCTACACAGGGTGATATTCAAATAAGCAATATCTGACAGGCAGGTTTCTGTATATTTTCGTTTTTCAAACCTTTACATGGTTCGGGGTATTATAAAAGGAAATGTTTGTTATGATAGAAGTGCAGTATTTCAGTGCACCAAAATGATTTTCCCATTCACACAAATGTTTAAACTACCGTGTTGTCTCAACCTTTCCATGAACAAGTTACATTTTTTATTGCATTTTCTCAAATCATGCAAGTAAGTGCTGGAATCTCTCTGGAAGGAGCTTAGAGCAGTGGTTCCCAACCTGTGGGCCGCGGAGGGGGTCCGCGGCTGCTTAAAATTTTAATAATATTAGGTCCCCGGTATCAGTAATGACTCCTTGGGGGTCCCCGTGTTCCAATAATAATTCAGTGGGGGTCCCCGGGCTCCAGTACTGATAAAATGGGGGTCCACAGAAGTCAAAAGGTTGGGAACCACTGGCCTAGAGGAACCAGAGGCGGACTCGGAAAAAGGAGGAGTTTGTTACTGTTGTCATTTCCTCTTTAAAAAGATGCTCTTGGCGTCTGAATGGTGTCCTTGGACCTGCAAGGCATGCGTTTTTATATACCCATCTGGCAGTTCCGTAGACTTTATCAGAGTGGTGCCTGCTTGAGCCCAATTGATTCAGCAAACTGGTGGTGGGTACAGACTCATCCTTCCAGGTCTGGGAAAGTCATCTGGTAACCTGGTTCCGCATCCATTTGCTGGAGTTGAGGGCCATTCACTTGGTTCTGTAGGCCTTCCTCCCATCCATCAATGGGAGGCTGGTGCAAGTTATCATGGAGAACACCATGGCGGCGTAGTACTGAAACAAGGAGCACAGTGTGAGCCCCTGAGTCCTGTGTCAGGAGGTTCTTCATCTTTGAAGATTTTTGGAGCACCAGGGCATTTTCTGGATCGCTAACCATCTACCAGCGTGTTTGAATGCCAGAGTGGATGAACTGACCAGGCAGTGTCTGGCAGATAACGAGTGACGTCTACCTTCTGAGTGGCCTAAAGCATCAACAGTTGAGTGAGCCTTGGATAGATCATTTTTGCCACGGTCCAGAAAGTCCAATGTTGAAAGTTTTGCATTTGAAGTCTTCACAAGAACATTTGTTAGGAGATGAACTACAGCTGGAATAAAACCCTGGAACATCTTTTCACACCTCCCTCTCCTGTCATGAGTACTAAAAAAAAACTAAAATAAACAAAAAAAATCAGAAACGACTGGACCCAAGCTATCCTAGTAGCTTTGGATTGGGCCAGGATACTGCGGTACCTGAAACCTGGGCATGAACATCTGTCAACAGGTGTGGGAGTGGAACCCTGAACCCCAAATTTAATGAACCCCAATATTTAGACTACCTAAATTTACCTTTGAAGTTCTGGTCCATCAACCTTGATCATGCAATAAAGAACACCCTCCTCAACCAGAGTCAACATTAATTCAGCAGAGTTGCACATAAATAACTTGGATCATTCAAGTACTGAGATCTAGATCAGGGGAAAAGTTAAAGGGTTTTAAAACAAAAATCTCAATTTAAGTGGTATAAACCGAGAAATGCAAAATATGCCATGAAGACTCACATATAGAGTACATAGTCGGGAAATCAGAATTATTCTAATTCCCAACTGATTGCAAAATCATAAAAGCAATGGACAGTATCCCAAGTAAAAACATATGCAGGAAAAGACAGAGTCTCTAGCAGCGTAGGGAATTAAAAATTTCTGCCTCACCCCCAAAATCAAGTTGTTCTTATACACAAATTCTGCATATCAAATGAGCAAAACGACTCTTTTAGCATGGATTGATCCCATATATTATTTCTTTGGACAAATCGGAGAAATCTACGTAATAACATTACACGTTAGCATTATCTAATTTTCTGGGAAAGCATCGAGCAGCCTCAGCAACACATCACCATAGGAAGTTCAACTAAATGCAGCATCTTTAAACAATAAGCCAGACACCAGCCAAAGAGTGCTAAGCCCAGCTACAGAAGAAGAGTGGTGAGAACAGAAAGACGTTGACGTGTTACCAATTGTTAACAAACACTAGAAAGTTAATTTACAATCCATGAACATTATACACTCTGATATCAGCTTGTCTCGAGGTCTGCAGAGCTGTGTGGAGATAAGATATCACAGGGGAACAGGATGGGATGGGGAAGAGCAGTAGTGAAATGACCAGCATCAACAGCATCCATATTAATGTGGCAAGTTTACAAAAATCTAGTGCAACTAAACTACATTAATAAAAATACTTCTACGTCAAATTGATATGGTTTCAACCACAATTATTAATATCTCTATTAAACATAGCATAAAACATATTTTTTTGTTCACTAAAATGATTCATCTCTAAAATCGCTACCAGATATGTAAAGCTTTCATATGTCATTTTGTTCTTTATCTTTGGCCCAGCAAGGTCTTGCAGTGGGCACTATAACAGGTAACATGGCAGCCCTTTTGACCTCTCTGCGTTTGCCAGATCAGCCATCCTTCTTAAAATCACCATTTGTGATTTGGAGTGTGTGTAACATAATTCTGTGTTGTCTCATTACACCGAATTGCCTACAAATTCTGCAAGATTACGCAGAATTACACGAGAAGTGTAATTCTGCATTTATTGCTATTTTCTTAGCAGAAAAATGCCCCATTGCAGCCAAAAGGTAGATGAGGAAACCTTTTACACTAAGCAATAACGCTTGATGCAACAAAACATGAATAGCAGTGTGAGCAGTTTTTCGCGCATGCTAAATTTGCTCATGGGGTAAGATTTTTTTAATCAAATTACTCCTGGCATTTCGTACTACTTTCATATTGCAAAATGCACTGTCACTGTCACGTCCAAAATGGAATGCTTGTTTGCATATTGCGCTAAGAAAATAGCACTAAATAAAAAACAACATTACTAGAAGTGCGAGCACCAGCTCGCGCTCACTAAATTAGTTCTTTCAGTGCTAATTCCACCACACACTCCAATTTACTCATAAGTACGCGAGCAGGCATAGTCACGGAATTATCTGTAATACTATATTAAAGAGTAGTGCGGAACTACCAAAAGTACTCTGATTAAAAAAAGATTGTGTTCTGTGTACAATAGTTCTGTGAGACAAAGAATTTAAAGAGATCTTTGAAGATTTCTTTTTCACAGCAGCGGGTTTTTAAAAAATATTCTAGCGCCATCGAAATGGCAGAGGACATCACCATTTCAATGTTATGCCTTCTGTCAAATTTATAGATTTCTGCTGGCCTAGCAGACTTCATTGTACCTTGAAATGAACCGCCATCACGATAGTTCCCTACAGGTTATATACGTTTTGCTAGCTACCTGCTGTTTGTTTGTCGGTTTTGAAGGCTGTCAGACAAACATTTTAATTCTTTGCTTCTTTGGAAACAAACTCCCAAAGCTGGAGTTTGTTTCTGAAAAACAAAAACCTTTTCACCCCCACGCCCTGTGAACTTTCTCCCAAGGTGTGGTGGTCATTATTTGTTTTTTTCAGGCGGGAGGAGCAGGAACAAAATTACATTACTCTGTCCAGCCTAAAATACCCTTACTCTGGCAACCCCTGCTCTGAAGGGCCATCAGAGTTGGCTTACCATTGACCGAGCCAGTGGAAGTTCTGTGAACAGCTTAGGGTCCATCCATCTCTAACTGAGGCAATCGGACTGAGAGTTTGGCAGAGCGGATACTCTGCCATGTTTATAAAAGGGTATCCTTTCCACCAAACTAAAAGCAATTAGGACTTGCTCCTCTTTGAACCGGAAGCACTGCGGTCCAATCTGGAAGAGCTGACGGACCCGGATCGTCTGCAAGCGATTCTCTGCTCCCCCGTGCCTCCTGCCTGCCCCCGTACCAAAAATCATCACAGCACCCCCCCCGTGGCACTCCAGGGGCCCCAGCTGCTCCACAAAAACCTTCACTCTGCGGAGGAGGAGGACTGGGAAGTAAGGCACCTGACAGACACCTGACAAGTGCGAGAGCGGCAGCCACAGGTGGCTGCTGCTAAGAGAGGGTCCCGGTCCCCTACAAAAGTGGCCCAGCCAGGTCTGGGTGCGGCTTGTGGGAGTACCGGTGAGAGCCACTCGCCACCAGCAGTGTGCCCTTGGGGGGGCTCCACTCAAAGGAATCAAGCGCCCCCCCGCCATACTCAGTCAGCACGGTCAGGTCTGTAAGAACCGACAAGACCCACCAGATTTCCGGCAGGCCCCCCGCAGGACTCCAACAGGACCCCGAAGGTCTCAGCAGGGCTCAGTAGGACCCAGAAGGGCCCAGAAAATCACAGCAGGCGCCAGCAGCGAAACTAGAGCAAAGTAGAGGGGGTGCACCAACAAGTAGTCTTCCTCCAGGAACCACTCTCAAAGCTGATCATCAATCCTTGAAGCTATCTTAGAGGCAGCTTCAATAGCCAAACACCGAAGCAAACGGCTGCACTACCAAAGCACTGAACGCTGCACGGAACAGGCGGAGGCCACAGCTGTCCTCACCCTGTGGACATGGCATCACCGCAGCACCACATGCCGAATAGGTGAAATTCAGTCTGCTGTTGCCTACAGTCAAGCTACAACGCCACACCAAAGCTCCGAACAGAGCTGCACAGGATGTCAGGCAACCACAGGTGGACCACCACAGACCGCCGCAGCAGCTGTCTGCAGCACCCAGTCTGACACCCAGGAGGTCTCTGGCCGTCTCAGGGTGGGTCCACAATCACAATCTCAGACACACCCTCAGCCACTGGGAAGACGCTCCCGGTTTCAGCTACATCTACGCAGCCACAGCAGGTACCAGCACAGCAGTAGCAGTAGCAGCAGCAGCAGACAGAGAGTGTGTGCATGGTGCCCGACCTAACCTAGCAGGTACTCAGTAAGTGTGAGCG
The DNA here is from genome assembly GCF_031143425.1 of Pleurodeles waltl. Lineage (NCBI taxonomy): Eukaryota > Metazoa > Chordata > Amphibia > Caudata > Salamandridae > Pleurodeles > Pleurodeles waltl. The sequence goes on along the minus strand of NC_090448.1, from coordinate 46,443,162 downwards.
CGGAAGTCGCAGGCGGCTGTCGCCAAGTGTATGCCCCAGTTCCCCATGGAAGCGGCCCACCCAGGTCTAGGTGCAGCTTGCGGGGACCAACGAGACCCGCCCGCTTGACCCATAGCTCCCTCTCAGCCTCGCTCCGGAAGTCAGGGGAGCTCCAGCAGCCCATCTCCTGCCACTCTCCATCACACTCCCACTCCACGTTTCTGGAGGTGAAGTAGGAGCGCCCACAGACCTTAAAACCCTCAAGTGGAAAAGTACTGAAAGAGCATGAGGCCCCGCAGCTCCTTCCTCTTAATGGCACACAACAGAGTTCAAAACTTAATGAGGAGAGAAAGGCCGCCTCAAATAAACAGTGGGGGCGGACCAAAGGGGGCAAAACAAGGCAGGTCTCAGAGCCCAAACTCACGCCTCAGGGGTCATCTAAGGGGCAGTGCCCTCAACTGCCCAAACGGAGGGTTCCCCAGATCCTCAGGAGAAGACACAAAAGGGAACCCAGATCGTGAAGGGCGGACTCAAAGGAATCCCTGAGTACTTCAAGCCACTAGAGAAAAACACCAGCCACAAAACGGCCCCTGGAGACTCAATCCTGATATTCCATCTCGGATGGAGATCCTTCAGTGACAGTGCAATCACCCTGGGCAGTCCCTGGGCGGACTTCCTTACTTGTAATACAGCCCAAGAATTAATGCCTGATCTTTCACTACCAAGCACTCCGCTTGGATCCCTCACACAACAATACTGGGCTCACTTTCCAGCCATTAAAGCAGCCAATCCCCCTATCACCCTCCATAGTGGTACTAAACAGAGCCATAGTCACCGATGACCTGCCCTTTAAATGGCGTTGCTCTGAGGAAATTCAGAAAGACAGCTGGGAAAATCTGGCCTCAAAATTATCACCCCAAGGGCAAATTTGCCCAACCACACCAATGAGGGATCTCTAACTCAGGACGAGTTAGAGGAGGTCTTCAAAACTAAGTTAAATGAAGGGGAGGGCCAACTTACAGCCACAAACAAAAACATCAACCAACCCTTCACAAACTTGCTGATATCATCAGAAACTACACAAAACCAGGGACACTTAGACTCAGACTCTCTTCTCCTGGCAGGATGGGACGCCTTAAACAAAACCGTCACAGCCATAACAAATGCTACTATTTTTAATACAGACAAACTAGATATTCAAATCCAGATCTTGCAAAGTCTGGCTACCACAACTATGGCCATTGACAACAAGCGGGACAGACTAAATTCAGTAATCAAAAGAGCGCAAGCACAAGTAGAGGCCGACAAGGAGTTACTTACCCAGGGCCATCATTCCCACTACAGCCCAATCTTGGACAAACATCAAGAATTGCCATCAATCATGTCTTCAATAGTAGGAAACTTAAAACAGGAAGCCGAACAGAGGAGAAATGGTAGGCTACAGACACAAGGTCAACCAACCCCTGTAACAAAAACAGACCTCAAATGAGAGTCCCCAATGTCACAGCCCGAAGGATGCGCAGAACAGACGTTGAGAGTAATAACGGAAAGTCCAGAAAAAGCTTACATCCAAGAAGCCCCCTTTCTCCCATTTCTGTCCAGGAAAAACAAGAAACGGCTAAGGAAAATGCACAATAAACAATCAATGGCTCGTGAAATCAAAACCCAGCCTACACACAGGAACCAGTGCAATAACCCACTGGAAGTGAACTCGGAAAAAGAATCTAGCATCAAAGAAGAATTGGCAAAACGCTTGCCACCCGCCCAATCGATAGATACTAAAACTCCACCCCCAGAGCTACTAAGGGGCAACAATCCTCAAAGACAGCTGTTAGAGGAAGGAACTGCACCTGCAGGAAGCAGGAACCAAGGAGTTCTCGGTAAAATAGCAGAACCGGACAGGTCCAACAAACGCCAATTAAACCACCCCTGGCCCAACACCCTCCCGTGGTCGGCCCCCTTGGCTCACCCTTTCAGATCTCATCCTCCGTGCCCTGGGTTGAGCCAGAAGGGAATCTTGACCCAACAGCCTTCCGTGGGGCACACCCCACATCAACTTATTGACTGGAGCTTCACCTGAACCACGCCCATCTGGGTAATTATACAATCCCCATCCAGGCCACCCGTCCGGGGGTAGTCCGTGAAAAGACAAGGGTACAGTTGAGCGATCCTTCCGCAATGGGTCTCTCACCCTGGACACCAAGACTCTCGGGACCCATCACAAAGACCTCAGCCCGTGCATTTAATTCAAACCGCATAGAGTGAGCACCCAGCGAGGCAGTGCAATCGACAATCACAGATGTTGAAATCACATTGGTGCTGCACCTAGCAACATGCTCAATCCTCCGCTGACCCCAAAGGATAAGGGCCCTCATCTTTGAGCTCACTTACAAATCTCAGGGCCCTTGGGACATCCCAAATAGAGGCAACCTCTTGAGAATGTGCAACGCCATCCCAGGGTTGGAACAATTAAACAGCAAAGATCTTGAGAACATAGCCTTTCTACCACCAAGTAAGAGTGGCAAAAATGAATGCACGGAAGTTGGCCTTAGCAGCGCGGAAAAAGTTCAGCTGATACTATCAAAATCAGAGACTTTGGAACTTTGGGGTATAGAGCTCAAAGAAGGGACCAAGGCAAAGTACCCGACATTCCTCATCCTGCATGGCACCAGGGGAAACCATGTCGGAATGCAGACAGCAGTCCCCAGGGACATCACACAGAGGTAAATTCTACAACATGCCTAAGGAGCCCCCTCCTCACTCCCCCTTGGACCAAGTGATTCCACAGTCTCCATTACACAGGAACACCAAGCAATAAGACAAGACCAGGTAACGGACTTGCAAAAAGAGGAAATCAGCTGGAACAAATTATTCTCTCTACCCTGACGCACCCCTGCACCCCAAGATGGGTGTGGGGTCCAGGACCCCTGATAAATATCTCAAATTCTGGACCACGTCCCAAACAGGCACTGGGCAACACAAACATAATATCCTGGAACATAGCAGGGTCAACCAAAATCACTCATGTTCTGAACCTGGGATCCTTTTTGAGAACCTTTGACATCATTTGCCTATAAGAAACTTGGCGGGTAGATGAAAATCTGGTAGCAGGATTCCAAGAATTCTATAGTCCATCAATAAAAGCAAGGAGAAAGGGACACCCAAGTGGAGGACTTTCCACTTATATTACCACAAGTAAATCTTTAATGGCAAGGAAAATGGACCTGCTTCCAACCGATATGCTAGCTGTCAGTATTGAAAACTGGCAACCGCAGTCATAATATTAAACATCTATATCAACCCAGAAACAACCCATAAATTGCAGTTATTAGATACTACGGAAAACAAACTGCAATTTCTAAATACCTCGTTCGGGAATGCATCCTGGCTAATCACAGGTGATTTCAACTTAAATAGGGCCAACCATGGGTACAGAGGTTCCAGAGAAGGAGCCTTAGATCAACTCCGGGGCATTCCACAGCAAGTATCGCGCTTCGGTTAAATGCGATCACCCTCTGGTGAGAGCCTTGGAGGCATTAGGATTAAGGGCCTTGAACGGTCGTGTAGGAAAATGGCTCCATGTTGCAGTTACCCCCCACTTTTTGCCTGATATTGATGCTGACCTGACTTAGACGTGTGGTGAGACCCTGCTAACCAGGCCCCAGCACCGGTGTTTTTCCACTAAATATGTACCATTGTTTCCACAATTGGCACACACCTGGCACACAGATAAGTCCCTTGTAAAAGGTACCAGTGGTACCAAGGGCCCTGTGACCAGGGAATGTCCATAAGGGCTGCAGCATGTGTTGTGCCACCCTAAGGGACCCCTCACCTAACACATTCACACTGCCATTGTAGATTGTGTGTGTTGGTGGGAAGAAAAGGCAAAGTCGACATGGCATCCCCCTCAGGATGCCATGCACACACAATACTGCCTGTGGCATAGGTAAGTAACCCCTCTAGCAGGCCTTAAAGCCCTAAGGCAGGGTTCACTATACCACAGGCGAGGGCATAGCTGCATGAGCAATATGCCCCTACAGTGTCTAAGTCAATTCTTAGAAATTGTAAGTACAGTGTGGCCATATTAAGTATAAGGTCTGGGAGTTTGTCAAAACGAACTCCACAGCTCTATAATGGCTACACTGAATACATAGACTACATAGATCTTTCAGGGTGTGGTTTTTAGGAGACTGTTTTTAATCTGTTTGTGTGATTTAAATTGTACTTAAAAGCTGTCTGCCCCCCTGTATTTTTTGCCTTAAAAAAGCCCGATTTTAGAGTGTGCGCCCAGAAGTATTGCAGTGTTTGTCTCTTAAACAATCTCCCCCTTACCTGAAAAGTAGACTCTGCTAGCTTGAAAGTGTGGATTCAGCCTGTCTGTATCCAAGGAGATACTGAATAGAACAGCAATAACCTCCCCCCAGGCCCCAGGGACTGGACGTAGCTGATTGGCTCCCTGAGTCTCTGCTGCACCTGAGACCCGCCCCCCCCCCCCACCTGCTCTGGCTCCTTAAGTTTGTGGAGGGAAGGCCAAAGGCAGGCACCTCCATTTTGTGTTCCTCTGTGCATCTTCTCCTGTGTCCTGATACAGCCCAGTGTTCAAGGATTGCAAAGAGACCTAGGTAAGGAGCCCAAAGACATTTTCTAGTCAAATAATATTAATTGTTCAAAAAGTGTTTGTTTTACTGTGGACTCTCTGTGTTTTCAGGCAGCCTGGCCTCTTTTAAAGTGGTGTTTGTTTCAAAATCGTTTTTGCTGTGACTGTGTGAATTCCCTTGCTAGTTTGTGGCTCCCCCCCCCTTCCCCCCCCCCCCCTCTGCCCCCCTTTTTTCTCCCCTATTCTTAGTAAAAAGACTACATAGATCTTTCAGAGTGTGGTTTTTAGGAGACTGTTTTTAATCTGTTTGTGTGATTTAAATTGTACTTAAAAGCTGTCTGCCCCCTGTATTTTTTGCCTTAAAAAAGCCCGATTTTAGAGTGTGCGCCAAGAAGTATTGCAGTGTTTGTCTCTTAAACAATCTCCCCCTTACCTGAAAAGTAGACTCTGCTAGCTTGAAAGTGTGGATTCAGCCTGTCTATATCCAAGGAGATACTGAATAGAACAGCAATAACCTCCCCCCAGGCCCCAGGGACTGGACGTAGCTGATTGGCTCCCTGAGTCTCTGCTGCACCTGAGACCCGCTCCCCCCCCCCCTCCCCCACCTGCTCTGGCTCCTTAAGTTTGTGGAGGGAAGGCCAAAGGCAGGCACCTCCACTTTGTGTTCCTCTGTGCATCTTCTCCTGTGTCCTGATACAGCCCAGTGTTCAAGGATTGCAAAGAGACCTAGGTAAGGAGCCCAAAGACATTTTCTAGTCAAATAGTATTAATTGTTCAAAAAGTGTTTGTTTTTACTGTGGACTCTCTGTGTTTTCAGGCAGCCTGGCCTCTTTTAAAGTGGTGTTTGTTTCAAAATCGTTTTTGCTGTGACTGTGTGAATTCCCTTGCTAGTTTGTGGCTCCCTCCCCCTTTCCCCCCCCCCCTCTGCCCCCCTTTTTTCACCCCTATTCTTAGTAAAAAAGACTACATAGATCTTTCAGAGTGTGGTTTTTAGGAGACTGTTTTTAATCTGTTTGTGTGATTTAAATTGTACTTAAAAGCTGTCTGCCCCCCTGTATTTTTTTGCCTTAAAAAAGCCCGATTTTAGAGTGTGCGCCCAGAAGTATTGCAGTGTTTGTCTCTTAAACAATCTCCCCCTTACCTGAAAAGTAGACTCTGCTAGCTTGAAAGTGTGGATTCAGCCTGTCTGTATCCAAGGAGATACTGAATAGAACAGCAATAACCTCCCCCCAGGCCCCAGGGACTGGACTTTAGTTAACTTGCTCCTTATATAGGTTCCTTGTGGTTGTTGCATATGCTGTGGTGACTGTTTTTTTTGGGAGATGATGTTTCATTGGTTGCTAGCTCCAGGGATGCATTTATGATTGGTGGATAGGACTAGGATTCTGATTGGCTGTTGGTACTAGGGCTGTGATTGGTGGATAGGGCTAGGATTCTGATTGGCTGTTGGTACTAGGGCTGTGATTGGTGGATAGGGCTAGGACTCTGATTGGCTGTTGATACTAGGGCTGTGATTGGTGGATAGGGCTAGGATTCTGATTGGCTGTTGGTACTAGGGCTGTGATTGGTGGATAGGGCTAGGACTCTGATTGGCTGTTGATACTAGGGCTGTGATTGGTGGATAGGGCTAGGATTCTGATTGGCTGTTGGTACTAGGGCTGTGATTGGTGGATAGGGCTAGGACTCTGATTGGCTGTTGGTACTAGGGCTGTGATTGGTGGATAGGGCTAGGATTCTGATTGGCTGTTGATACTAGGGCAGTGACTGGTGATTAGGGCTGGGTCTCCCATTAATTGGCTAAATCAGGGTTTAAAATTGGATTGGCTAGGGTTAGGACCAGCTTCCTATTGGCTGTTAGGGCTATAAAAGACCAGGATTCAGGGCGTCTCAGCCCGGGCGTCGAGGCAAAGGGCGGAGAGGACAAGGCCAGTTGTCTGTTTGGGCCTGGTAGGGACTAGGGACTAGGGCCAGAAATGCTGCCCAATTCCCATTCCACCAGGAATGGTTTCTGCCCCAACACATCCCTCAACATGCAAACACATTATCTCCAAAGATATCCAACTCATGCATCACAAACTGACCATAGACATATTGCATTTCCCCACCACCCAACACAATACCCTACATACAACACATATACACATACCCCCCATAACTACTACAGTCAAACACCTTCATTCTCACAGCAAACACTACTCTGTCCCCTCCCACTAACACTACCTGCCACCACCCACACAATACAAAACTACAACATACAATTCTCTCAGTTTCAGTCTCCCAGATACACACTCTCTACACATACTAACCAAAAACACTATCCGCTGTTCGCTTCACACAGACCGCCTGAACTCATAACAATGCCAAAACCCTGCCTTCAAACACATCATCTACACACACTCTTCCCCTCTGCTCACCAATTACACACTACCATACAATCCCCACATTTCACTCCACCACACATATTACCTCTTCCAGTCTTCTCAACTAATACTCATCTCCCTGACACACATCCATCACCTCATATACACCTCATACATTCATCTCCAAAACACATCAACACCCCATCTAACACTCAAATTCCACTTAACAGCACTAACTCACATACAAATCCCTCACCAAAAACAACTACACCAATAGCCCCTCTCATTATTCCACAAAAACAATACCGACCACAAACATCAGCACATCAAAGCAACACAAACTTACATTACACTCATCATCATACCCACTCTCACCCCCAAGACTACACAAAGGATACAAATTCCACCCTATCTCCACCCCTACCCCCCCAACCTTCACAAACACCTACCACAAGCACCCCATCCCAGCAACCTTCATTCAGTCGCCTCTCCTCCATTGCACAATTTAGAGCCTTACATCATGATCCACATGCTCCTCCACCACCCCTAACCCATACTCCATCCACACTAAACAGACGCAAACAAAATAAAAAACATGCCACTCATAGCAACCTCGCATCCCCTTGTTTGTTTCATAATAAAACTACCCTACAAAAAACACTACACTCCTCATGGCTCTCTCAGCCACCAAGTTCACCACCCACACACACAGACCCAACAAAATGCCTCCTTAACCTGCTGGAAGAGGAACACTATGTTGAAAAGCAAGACTATTGTGAGCCTCAAACAGTTAACACAACTAGCAACACTCCTGCTTCAAGCTCACATTATACTACTTACCCTTCTACTAAACAAAACAACACCACCACTAACACACCCTATCTAAACTGCCAGCTCATAAATGCTCGATCACTCTCAAAAAACAAGCACCACATCTACGACCTTCTCACAGACACACAACCTGACTTACTATTCATTACAGAAACCTGGTTGGGAGATGACATGGCACCAGTATTGCATGAAGCCCTTCCTCCAGGCTATCAAACCATCACACAAAACCGTATAGGCAAGAGAGGAGGTGGACTAGCTATTATATTCAAACAGGCAATAAACCTCAGTAAAACAGACAACATCTCCATACAAGGTTGTGAAGCCCTCCTTACCAGATGCCACCCTACTCCAACTTCCACCTGTAACTTTCTCCTCCTTTACAGACCTCCACCTAACAACTCCACTTTCCCAGATGCCTTTCTTGACATAGTCTCAAACCTTATTACACTATACTCC